>NW_008240039.1:3185222-3212685 GCF_000691975.1 Corvus brachyrhynchos
TGCTTTCCTGGGTTTGTCCCAGAAATCATCTTAGCCTCTTCTGCTCCCATATTCTTGATTTGAAAATACCTACATCCCTAATTATCCTGGAATATTCTGTGAGCAGTGAGGTGTAGCCTGGGATTCCTGCTCTGTGCTCAGGCCTATCCCAGCACAACCAATGTCCATTAGAGAATTCCTTCTCTCTGGCCCCAGTGCCCATCCCAACATTCCATCTCCCTGCTGCATCTGGGGCAGTTGGGGCAGAGAGGTTTCCTGGCAGGATTTTTCTGTAGGGTAGATAAAGGCCTATCCCAAAAAGTGGGAGCTGAATTTCCCCTCATTTTCCCTGGGTGAAGCAGTGACTTGCCCTGTTTCCTCCATCAGCCACTACTGGGGTGAACTGGTTCACAAAATCCTGCAGGATTTACAGGGTGGGAAGCAGCTGAGGGCTGGAACTGTGAGGTTTTCCCAGGGAGAAGGCACCAGGGCAGTGACAGAACTCTGTTTTCTTAGAAACCCGGGTCAGAAAGGCCAGGCTGAAGCGTTAACAGTTGAAATTGTCTCTGATTATAGCTGCACTCTTGATTATGAAGTCAAAGCCAGTGAGCAGCCAGACCCAGTGAAGCCCAGAGAAGCAGGTCCAGATGTTTTTGTTTTGTTTACTTTCTCAGTGTGTCCAAAGTGCAGGAAACAGAAAAAAATTCCTGTTTTAAGAACCAAACTCAATTGCGTTTTGTTGCTCTGCAGCAGGAAGTGTCTGAAGAGCCGAAATCTAAGTTTGGTTGAATGACTGAGTTGAGAGTTTCCTTTTCCTTCTATCCTAGCGCAGGGAAAAGAGGGGAATTCAGCAGGGTTTTGATTCCCTCTCTCCCCTTCAATGACATTTTTCTGAAGTTCCTCTTGGTGTTGGCTTCTATTGTGAATATCCTGGCAGAATATCTGATTGATATTACTGTACGAGCATCAAAACATGGAGTTTTGGGAAAAAAATCCCTGTTATTTTACTAGGAATACATGGTCTGGTTCAGGGGGGCTGTAGGTGTGAGGCAGCTCAGGATTCCTGAGGGAGGTATTGATCACTTCTAGGAGTGTCTGAAAATAAGGATCATTTTCCTCTAGGAAGATGCACTGTTAATTATTTGTAGGCTGCAATGTGAAAGATGAATCCTCTTTTTCTGACCCAATTATTGATAGGTGGCATTTGTTGTTTCAGTTTATATTTCGGTTTGTTGTTTTGTTTTAAGGCTGATTTTTAGGAACAAAGTGCAACCCTCCTTGGTTGGCAGAAGTCAGATCCAAGTCGAATGGTGCAAACCTTTTTTTTCCTATGACCTTGGCCAAACGTTGTCCTTGTGTTTCATAATTCTGATAAAAGTTGGTATTTACACTCATGATTTTCAGAAAGGTTCCCCACATCCCTCTGAGTACTCTGATAGGAGCCGTGTTTATCAATTCCCGTTGACTTTGTGATACTGTTTGTTTTTGTAGTGTAACTGAGCAAACTTTCCCTCTCCGGGGCACTTCTCCCATTCCAGAGGTTCCTTTGTCCCGTGCTCGGGCAGGGACATTTCACACCTCAAAGGAAGGGCTTTGTCCTCCCTCAGGTGTCCTCAAACCCACCCCAACACTCTCTGCTTGGCCTTGCAGACACCTCTTGAATTTTCCCATTTCCCAGAGTGTTTGAAGACACTTCAGGGATCTGTTTCCAGTCTGTGCCTTCAGAATTTCGTTTGGGAGCAACATCCACGGATCCCTTCATGTGCTGAGCAGGAATTCATGGAATAAGCACTGTCTGCTGGGTGTTGGTGTCTGAGCCGTTCCCTTGGAATGGGAGGTTGGAAAAGCCCTGAGGGGATGTTCTAGGCAGCTCTACCTGTTGGCAAATTGGGAAATGGTAACTTGGGATGTGTTTCCATCTCGTAAAATTGAGCAGGCAGGAAATGGGCAGTGAGTGAGGGAAAAAAGGGAAAGGGGAGAAGTTTTTAGCACTTGCTGCTTTTGCTTCTCTGTGCTGTTCCTTGCGGTGGTGATAAATTTAACAAATCTGGGATTTGTAGGATCACAAGGAACGTTCCTTCTGCAGTTTGCCATTATTTTTTTGGTCAGTATTTCTCTGGAATTTGTAGTTTTGACTTGCAGGGACTTGTGGGTTGAATGCTGGTGTAAGATTTCCACACAACTCCTTGTTATGGCCAATTGGGATAGCAATATTCCACTTGAATCTCCACTCCTATTAGGAATTTACTTCAGGAATGACACGTGTTCTTCACAGCCAGCCTCTCCTCTACTCGTATTTCTCAGTTCATTTCCAGTAGTTTATAATCCTGATAATCCCACTTCTGTGCACATCTCACTCCCCAAACTCTGAAAACCTGGACTCTTTGTTTGTTTGTTTTTAGGAGTCACCAGCTCCTTAATCTGAACAGTGTTTCTGTCTTTGGCTCAACAAGTTCTTGCCCTTCATCACAGGAGATTTACTGTCAGGCTTTGACTAAACTGGGAGTGTCACTGGAAGTGGAATTGGCTGCAAAGTGGCCGTTCCTCAGCACCATCTCAGCTTTGCTCAAAAATGCTGGGTTTGTTGTTGTACAGAACGTGCTTCATAATTAACGCCTGTTCCTTCTGATTCCTGCTTTAAAAAAACCCCCCAAACAACATTTTGGGGGTTGGAAAACGTGCCACTGAGGGCTTTGACGTGAAAATGGGTTTCTCTCTTCCACCCAAGGATTACCACTGCAGAAAGGGCTTTCTCTTCTCAAACTCCAGTAAGGGCAGATTCGTGAAAATGAGAATGAAACAGAGCAGTGAATTGTACCTCGAAGTCCTCAGGAAATTCAGTTTGTGTTTGGAGGCAGGGCCAGCCCTGTTTCCATCTGAACTCCTTGCTCCAGACCTGGCTCTGATGGAAAACCTCGAGCTCCAGGAGCTACAGGGAGAGTGTTACTTGCTGAAACTTCCAGTTTTACTCACGAATAGCCCAAAACACCCATGGGAATGCAGAATGCTGTGTTTTATCTGCCATATCTTGAAAAAGGATGAGTAATTATCTTTTTTATAGGTGCTTTTCCTTCCAGGCAGTGAGGAGGGCTGGGTTGGGATGGTTGGAACACGTGTCCTGCCTTATCTGCAGCACAGCTTCGTATCTGGCCTCCTGCTTTGCTTTGTGGGATATGTTTTAAAAAATCTTCTTTGAATTAAACCACACCTATCATTCAAGGGCTTTTTGGACACGGGATGGCAGCGAGTGATTCATGCTCATCTCACAAAAATAAATAAGCTGTGTCAATCCTGACCCCCGGCCCCTCCCTGGGATGATTCAGTGGCTCCTGTGCAGGACCTGTTGGGTGCTTTCCTTCATTCCCTGACACTGCTGTGCTGATCGTGTTATTCCACCTTTTTTTGTGTGCCTTAAAAGACACCACCCCACCTAAAAGCCCTGTGATTATTGAGTGTGACGTGATTGCATTTCTCCCGATCCCATTCCCCCCCCGCCCACTGACACAGAGCACAGCACTGCCAGCACCCCGAATAAATCACAGCCTGTTTGTGCTTTATGGCCTCTGGGACCCAAGGAAAATGAAAATAAAATAATTACATAATGATTTCGATCGCTTTGGATAAATAATGGTATTTATCATGGCGCTGTTAATTTTCCTAATTGAGAGAAGAATGGGAATCTCATCCTGGAGGGAAATTTAGCACCTGGATTGTGGGAAATTTGGAAGCAGTTATGATTTTAGCTCAGTTTGCTTCACAGGGTAAATACCACTGATAAATGCGGTTTGTTTTAGTCTGTATTTTAATTTCTATCTTAAGAGAGGTTATTTGCACAAAGGCTTCTCTCAGCTGAAGTGTCAGAGCCAGGCTGCTCCTTTACATAGGGAAAATAAATAAGTGCTTTCATTTCCTACTTGGGGGGGAAGAGAGAGGCTGTCCCAAGGAAGACAAATAACGGGGGAAAAAATGGGAGGCAGCAGCTGAGGATGCAGCAGAGTTCTGGCTCCACATCTGGGCCAGGGAAAGCTGCTGGGTTTTGAACACACTTTAAAGTGTCACTGATTCACAGCAGTCCAACCTCCCTATTCCTGCAAAATTTAGATTTTTAGCAGGGGGTCTTCTTTATTTTCTCTGTTTTTTAGAAATACTCCAAAGTGCCGAGGGAAATTTACTTTACGTGACTGGCCTTAAATGCTGGGAGGAGAATAATATTGTGTTTCCTGGAGTCTTAAATATACTAAAATATCTCCAAAATTGAAATTTTTTTAAATTATATTAAAAAAAAATCTTAAAAATATTAAAATAGGAAGGAGCCTCTAAGCACGGCCTGAACTGTGACGGTTTTGCCGTGTTTCCCAGTTCAGATCATACAGGAATTCTTTCATTTCCCTTTACAAGCTGATCCAGCTGAAGCAGCGAGCTCTTGTCTGTCCTGTCCAAGCCAGAGATGCTGAAAGCAGTGTGAGTCCTTTAAATGAGCAAAGAAATCCCCAAAGCTCCTCTCACTCCTCTCTTGCTGACGGGCTCTCAGCTGGGCCCTGCGAGGATGTGATGACATTTCCTGCTCGTTTTCCTTCCCTGATTCATTCATTTTCCCCGGCCTCTGCCTTTCCCTCTGCCTGGGGAATGATGTTCCTACAGCAGTTCTCTCCCTCGGGGAAAAGGGGCTCCTGAATTGCTGTTTTCCAACTGCTCTTGCAGGGAAGTTGCTGAGGAATTCTGTCTGTGCTCCTCCCCCAGGTGCAGAGTGTTACCTGCACAGCAAATGCTTCCCATGCAAGGTTCCTTCACCATTTCCCGGATCTGCCAGGCTGGAATCCCTCTGAAAATTAAGGAATCCGTGGGTTCATGAGGAAAGCAGAATGCCAGAGCACCCTGGGACTGCCCCCAATAGTTGCCAAGAGCATCCCCAGTTAGAATTTTTATGCACACGGATATAAAACTGCAGAGAAACTTTTGCTTTGGACCAAAACTCAGAGCCTAAGTGAAAAAAAAATTAATCTCAAGGAGGAAAAACAAGTTCCTGACTTCTAAATATTTTAAAGATTTCATTTTTATTCTGTTTATTTTAATTATTTTCAATATTTAAATTTTTAAATGAGGTTTTGGGCCAAGGAAGTTGCTCAGCTTTGTACATGCTCAGTTCCATCCCCTTACCATGGAGCAGATCTGGGAGAGCATCAGTACTTTGATTTTCCACGCAGGATCTGGGCTTTGTTCTGGTGTCAGAGGACCACCACGAGGAAGAGGAAGGGTCAGATCCAGGTGCTGGCAATTGTTGGGCTGTTTGGAATTAAACCCATGCCAGGAAGAACAAGGACTGGGTTGGGATTGAGAGGAAGAAGCTGATGGAATCACAGGCAAAATCCCATTGTCTACAGCTCCATCTTTTGGGGGGGTTTAATTTAATAATTTCGACCCTGGATAAAAGTGAAAAATGCACCTTATGGCATCCAAGTGAAAGGACTGAAATTTATCCTGTTTTTTGACATTTCCCCAAATGCTTCAGTGCCAGGGTTAAGAGAGTAAAGCCTTTTTTAGGCCCAAGAATGCCAAGATAAGTTGCTCTATCTTAGGCACTTGGCTAAAACATGGGTATATAAGGAATTAAGGGAAAAAAAGAAGAGACAGGGGAAGGGAATGACTAAGAATACCTCCTGATATTTCTCCTTTATTTCCATAAGGGGTAATAACTCATGAGCAATCCGGCAGAGGGCACTTTCTTTAAATAGAACATTCTGATTCACAAGCAGAAAAAGGAAATAAATATTTTCCTTCAGTCTTCAAGAGCCATCCCTGAATACCAGCTCCTGGAGCAGTATTTTATCAGCCACGCTTTCACAAAGGAAAAAGAAAACGAAAAATCCCATGAACAGCTCAGTGGTGACCACAGGGTTTGAAAAATAGCTTTTTTTGCATTGTCAAAAGCCCTGCAGAACTCAGGGCGCTGCTTCTTCCTCCGGAATGTTAACCTACAGAGAAATCCAACCTGCGTTTTGTCTGCTCCCAGCAGAGCCTGGCTGATGGAGCCCTGGAACACCGTGGGCTTTTGCAAAGGAAGGGATCCATAAGCGAAACCATAAATATCCATGGGGCTCTGGAGGAGGCAGCGCTCTGGGACTCCCTCAGCAGCTGCTTGGGAAGGCGGGAGCGATGCAGAGGAACTCCTCGTGGAGTTCTCGGGCTGCTGGTAGGAGGCACTCAGGAGGGTGTTGTTTTTTTTGGGAATCAGCCTCACGCTCCTCACTGCTCGGAGATGTTCATGTGGGATTGGGGCACTGAGGGCTCCAGGGAGAGGGATGTGCTCAGGGTCAGCAAATCCTTCAGTGAACCCCATCTGAGCGCCTGGTCAATCCTAAAGTCTGAAGGTTCTAAATTAAATCTCTTTACCTCAATCTGAGCGATGCAAGAGGTACCAACAGTGAATTTTCCCCAGTGAAATGTTGTGTTAATTACTTTTAAAGAATGGGAAAATCACATTCTCTGCATAATTTGGTACCGTCCTCCTCGGAGCAGGACCACGGATGTGGAGAGCTGGTAAATGCAGCAAGAGTTGTTTTGTTTGCGATTTAGGACTTCACACATTTTGGCTCTTTAGCTGCCTCTTGTTTGGCTCTGGAAACGCCAACTCTGGGGAGTTTTGTTGTATTTAGGGATGGAAATGAAAGATTGGGGGCATTGCTTTTTCTGAAGGAGTGGGACATGGGTGGGACTCGGTTCTTTGCTTGCTAACACAGCTCTTAATTATTCATCCTCTTTTTGAATCCTTTCTTCCTTCTGTGTGCTCATTATTCCTCTTTCTGTGAGTTCCATCCCAGCAAAGTGCTGGGACCTGTGCAAAACAAGGCAGTCCTATCTTTTATATCTATTTTTCTAAATTGGACTGTCACACACCCACCCACCAATATTTCAAAAACAACACATCTGCCACAAAGGACTGGCTCAGACTCAGTAAAGATACCCTCACAATAAAGATTTCAGCCAGAGCATCACAAATACCTGGTCACAAATCCCGGTACTGAGAGAGCTCAGCTTTGCAAAACAAGGGCTACTTGTCCAGGGAAGGTGTGAAGCTGAGTTTGAGTCATTTTTAGAAACATGAATGGAAGAATCACAGCTGCAGGAGGAGGCCCAGGGGTCAGGCAAGGTGGGGAATTGGCCCTTGGGGTGGAAGGGGCATTTCCAGAGCATGGGGGTGTCTTTGGAAGAGTTATTCCCAGTCATGGACTCTCTTTCTCAAGTTGTGACTGAGGCCCAGCTGCTTTGTGAGGCACCCTTGTAAAATCTCCACCTTGGCTGGGTTGTGCAGCTCTCCTGATTTCCTGGTCCTCAAAGCAAACAGACAACAAAACCATGGATCGTAGGAAGGGTTAGAAGGGACCTTAAAGCCCATCTCATTCCACCTCTTCCCACGGGCAGGGACACCTTCCACTGTCCCAGGCTGCTCCAAGCCCTGTCCAACCTGGCCTTGGACACTGCCAGGGATCCAGGGGCAGCCACAGCTTCTCTGGGCACCCTGTGCCAGGGCCTCCCCACCCTCACAGGGAGGAATATTTTCCTAATATCCCATCTAACCCTACTCTCTTTCAGTTTGAAGCCATTCCCCCTTGTCTTGGCACTCCAGGCCCTTGTAAATAGTTCTTCTCCATCTTTCTTGTTGACTCCCTCCAGGGTGCCGGAAGGCCACGATTAGGCCACCTTCTCCTCTCCAGGCTGAGCAATCCCAGCTGTCCCAGCCTTTCCTGCCAGCAGCGCTGCTCCATCCCTCTGCTCATCCTGGAGCCTCCTCTGGGCTCTCTCCCGCAGCTCCAGGTCCATCCTGTGCTGGATCCCAGGGGTGGAGGCAGGGGAGTCTCAGCTCCAGGCCTGAGTGGAGCTGGAATTGGGTTCCAGAGAGGTGACAGCGGGCTGTGACCCTTTAGTGTGTCTGCACTGCTGGGGACGTGCAGGTTCCAGTGTCAGTACAGGGGAGGCATCTCTCAGGGGACTCAGAAGCACAGGCAGAAGGGTGGCTCGTCACAACTCACCATCATTTACTCTCTTTGCCCCAAAAGGCACAAAAAATTACTAAAGAAATCAAAATGTTTTCCACTGAGGAGTGTTCTCACCCAGTGTCCTGCTCCTGCTCACTCCTTGGTGGGGTTAATTTTGGCCGCTCTTGCCCGCGTGTTGCTGGGGAAATAAATCCCTGATGTGTCCTGGAAGCGATGCCTGGACCTTTAGTGGTGCAGCCCTGACCCTTCAGAGCCACCTCTGTGTTTAGTGTATGTTACAACCTGTCTGCTCCACATTCAGCCCCCTGGTGCCCACCCTTTCCCTCAGCACACACAAGGGGTTCTCTCCTCCCTTGGCTCTGCTCAGGCAGCCGTGTGCTCCTTCCCTTTCGGACAGTGCCCTGCTTTAATTGTACATCTCATTGTGCCGTCCCCGTTCAATCCTGTTCAAAAATCCCTACATCTCACCCACCTCCCTTGTCCCCCCACCTCCCTTTTCCCATTTAGATCTCCCTGAAGCCCATTCTCCCTTATCAGCACAGTAATTTCGTGAGCAGAGCTTGGATTTCTGCCGTTTAGGCCCCGGCCATTGTCTGTCGCAGCTGCAGTCAAGATAAACCCTCACCCAGAACAAAGTTGGAATGACCTTTTACAAGCAGAATCTGCCTTGTTTCCCTCCAGACTAATTTATCAGCCTTCATTTCAGCCCAGTCTCTCAGCAGAGGCCTGAAAGAACATTACAGAGAGCATGAATGAACAGGGGGATTAAGATGCTTGGCTAGTCCCTCTTTTTCATCAGACACCTTCTGGATTTGCCGGGATGTAAGCTGTAAATGACCGTAAGTGGTGAACTGCCTTAAACTTGGAGCAAGGGGAAGGGAAGGGAAGGGGGGGGTGGAGCTACCACAGCCAAATGTTTGGAAAAGAAGAGCGATGTGAGGAGCTGGGTAAACCTCCTGTCTCGGAGGCAGAGAGTGGCAGGACTGAGCAGTGTCTCCAGCGCCGCTGCTCCTTCCCAGGGGCTCCGTGTCTGCCCCCAAGCAGGGCAGGGAGGGGGGACAGGCTCGGCTCCTTCAGAACTGTTAACGAAGCAAATTTAAATCCATTTTATTGACTGAGGACGAGTTTTAAAAACTGGATTATGTCTCTATGTGCTAAAAGTGTTCTGGTGCAGCAGAGCAGCAGAACTTTCCTTGGGAGTGTGTTTTTAACGCTGCAAGAGGGGAAATTTTTTGAAGTGAACTTGACAAGTATCAAAGATCCCAACAGGAAACCCATGATTCTCCTGGAGCTGACAACAGGCATGGTCCAAAAGAATTGCTGCGAGGAGGGGAATAAATATTTGTCTCTTGAAGGAGGGGAGAGTTGTCAGCTGTAGTTGGGCTGAATTTCCTGTCTGTGCCGCACAGGCAGCTTTAGTGGGATTGGATAATTCCACCCCCAAACACCATAAAACATCAGATTCTGGTTTAGTGCTTACAGCTTTTAGCTCCCTTCATCTTTTATGTAATGAAGGAAAAGGTTATTTAACACCTTGGGAACTTCACTGCTAAATCACAGCCTGCTCAGATGAGTGGGGTCCTTATCCACCAAACTCGGGTCATTGTGGTTGATTCCTTGGAGTGAAGAAAAAGCTTTTGCAGGGGGAGAATTCAGTGCAGCCCCAGTGATTTTGGTTTTTGCTGGGGCTGTGGTGGTGCCTTGTGTCCTCTGGCAAGGTGGGAACCTCCTTTGGCTGAATCCTGGTGGGACTGGTGGGCCCGGCCAGGGAGCAGGAACGTCCCCATCTAAAACCCCTCTGAGAGCAGAGCTTGCACCTTTAGCAGATTATTTGGATTTTTGGTGTATCAGAACATTCTGGAATATTTCAGCTTTTGCTGGAAAGGCGGGAAGAGGCAAAGGGTGGAGCTGCAGGTGGAGGGGTGGGTGGCAGCAGCCAGGGAAAATGTGCTGTGGGACCAGCTTGGGAAATGGGTATTGCACTGTCAGGTGATGCCAAACATCAACCACAGGGTGTTTAGAAACCAGGTGCAGGTAAAAGATCAATGTTTTGGAACTGTTTTAAGGCTCTGAGGTATTTTAAGGAGTTATACCTGTATAATATAAGATTGTATACCTATATAACAAAAGAGTACACCTGTTTTTTTAAGGTATTTTAAGGAGTTTAGCCTGTTCACTGGACCAGCCTGGCATTTGGGCCTATGGGACCATACCCACCAACAAATCCCACTGCAATAATTGGGAATTTCCTTTCTGAGCAATCAACCCCCTCTCAGTGAATGTAACAGAAGTATCCAGACTTCTCCAAATCTTTGCAAGACTTGTAATTTCATTTAGGAATTTGGGTGAAAATTCAGGCTGTGATTCCTTTCCCTCTCCTCTCTCCTACCCCATATTTGTGCCTTTTCAGCCTTTAGCCAGTAACAGGGGAGATGTAGGATTTTCAGAGTTGATACCATCTTTTTTTTGGAGGTTGTATTTAATCCCTTTTTTAGCTCAACAATTCAAAAGTGCTGCACTGGTAGTAACTTGCACCTTGTTGTAAGTTTACTTGTGCTCCAACCAAAAGTGTGAGCAGCTTATCTCTTAAACACCAACTGAACCGTTGTCCCAAGCCCTGATTTATGGACACTCCCACCCTCAGAAGTGAAGGATCTTTTCCTGTTCCCAAGTGGTTTTATCATCTGCAAAATGAATTTCAGCAGCGTGGCAGGGAGATGGGGATGGTGCCTTTCTGGAGAGTTGTGGAGGCAAAATGCGGATACTTCAACCAGGACAGATTATTTCTGGCTCCTGTCCAGTTTCCTGGGAAATGGACAGAAAGAAGCTTAATTTCTTCTAGTCCCCTGCAGCTGTGCTTGGGGTTTAATAAGCGTACAAGGCGATTTAAGGGGGGAAAAAAAAAAAAGGCAGGAAGTTCAGCTCCTTGTTGAGCTGTCTGTGCTCCTTGGAGCAGAAATTGGGGTTTGCTGCTGAGTGGAGGAGCAGCACTTCCCAGATGGGAGTTCAGCATCAGGGATGGTGCCCAAAATGTTCAGTATCCCTGCGAAACTCAGTGAATGGGCCCAAAAGATCACAGGTTAACTTCCATTCAAATAAACATGAGGCCATTTAATTCAGTATATGCAGGGAAGGATAATCCAAGCTGTGTCTGTGCAAGGCTGAACTTTGAAGTAGGGTTGTTGTCTAAGAACAAACAGGATCCTTGGAGCAGGGGCATCTGACGAAAATACTGGGAAAAGTGTTCAAACTAAATACAAGCAAGTTCTGCTTTTTGTAGTGAAAGGTGCATTCCAGAACACAGGAGATCAGGAGGTTCAGAGAGGATGGGGATGGTGTGAGTGAAATAAATTCATAAATTCATCCCAGGAGGAATGTTCTGTCTGATATCTCTTACCTGATGGCTCTGGGCTCTGGGGGTTCTGGGTGAGCACAGTAGAACTGGGCCAGGCTCTCAGAGCCTCCCTAAACCCCATCTCCAGCTTTTATTGTAACTGATGTTGTCCTAAGGTCAGGCAAAGACCAGCCTGAAAAACATCCTTTGGGAGAGAGGGGCATTGAAGGCAAAAAAAAACCCTGAGCAGGGAGCAATTGAATGTTGCTGGGTGATTACAAATGACTCCAAGGGAGGAGCTGGGGGGTCAGGGGGCTAAACCAGGGGATAGCTGGAGCATTTCCCTGGATAAAGGGGGATACTCAGCCCTGGGAGCCCAGGCAGACCATGGATCAGTCCACAGGGACATGTGAGGCTCCCAGTGCATCCCCATGCCCTGCACTGGTGCCACTGCTGCACCCTCACTGCTGCAGCAAATCCCATTTTCAACCCTTCATTATTTTTGTGGATTTTAGATCCAAGCCAACGTTCTCAGTGTAAATTCTCATCTCGCCCATGGTTTGTTACAAGGGTTTGTAGTTGCTGCTGGAAATTTCAGATTTGGGAATTTGAGCCAAAGTGACTCCTTTCCCTGTCTTTTCCTGTTTTCCAAAGTCACCTCATTTTGTAAAAGGCATGTGTGTGTGTATGTGTGTGTGGAATAAATCAGTGTAAATTTACTGCTCGCTAGAAATTGTAATTGGCAGGAGTCGGGATATAGCAAATCCAGAATGGGAATGATAAAATACTGATACTGTATCCTTTAATTTATTACCTGCATTATCCACACTCTGTGTTTTCCACTCGGTTCTCTCTCCTTCACGAGCTGTGTTTTCACTAGACTGGCATTTTCCTCTTCTGATGAATTAACTGTCAATTGAAGTTAGTGAGATAAATCAAAACAAATGGACACACTGCTCCATATTGACTTTCCCACTGCCTGATTCCCAACCCCACTTTCTGAGCACGGGGCTGTTGTTATGCTCACTTGCTTCTAAGCAAATGTACAAGAAAAGGAGGAATTGGAGGAGGTGGGTGTTTAATAGCCAGCAATTACATTTTTCTCTGTCTTTGTTTTATCTGGGATCTTGTCAATGATGGGATCTGGGCCATTTACCCAGAAAGAAGGCACTTGGCATGGCGGAAGAGAGGGAAATGTTAAATGGATTTCAGGAAGCACACATGGAAGTTCAGGTCTTCTAAAACATGGTTTTAATCTACAGAAGGAAGGAGTTTTTGGGATAACCATAAGAGTTTAAGCGAAGAGGGGAACACTTTTTTCAGCAGGGGTGATGTGCAGGCCCTCATTGTAAGAGACACAAGGCTCCAGTCTGAGCCCAGAGAGGTTTATTAACATTTGCTGTGGGAATTCTGGGTGTAAAATGGCGCTGGGTAGGGCACTCCAAGATGTGGAAGCCTCGGCTTTATCCCAAAATGGCACAACAGTTTCTGGCTGGTTTGTTCTATTCGTGCGAATGGGATGTGGTCCGGCACCCAAGTGATTGGGGTCATCTCTGTTCCTGTCCAGACAGAACTAAAGCTTTATATCTATAAATATATATTTATATACAAGGTAATCAGTGAAATAGAGGTGAAACATGGATCAAGGCTTCTCTCTTGCAGACGTGGCAAAACTTCCACCGTGAGGAGCCCTCCAGGCCCACAGGCCCACAGGCCTCCCTCCTGTTGCCACCAAAGTCAGAACTGTGTGATAAAAACTTCGATTGATTATTTTAAATAACGAGCACACAAATCCCTGGCCGTGTCTCCAGCAGCGCCACCCGTGTGTGGATCAAACCCCAGGCACACCTCTGCCTGAGCTGGCTCCTCTGCAAGGGTTCAGTGCTCAGAACAAGCACACGCCTGTCACAGAGCAAGTGTGGAAATTCTTTTGTTATTTGTTTACTTCTACCTTAAACATCTGTGCCTTAGCACTCAGCTCTGAAATGCACTGGGGATCAAGCAGGTTTTTCCTTCAGGGCTCTCACCCTCATCCTGTGTAACCTTCAGCAAATAAATTTAACACCTTCTCACCTGGAAGGGATCTCCTGCACTTCAATTCAAGAAGTAAAAGGTTAAAAAAAAAAAAAAAAAAAGTCTGTGCAGAGGAATGGATGGTGGAAAGGGGTAAAGCCTCTCAGCAGTAGGTTAATTGGAGAGTGGAATACCAGTGTAGATGGGAGCACATAGTTTCCTTGGACAATGTGCTAAAGAACTGGGAGCTGGGAAGGACCAGCTGGGATTGTTAGTGAATTAGCTGAAGTCAGAAACTGCTGAATGGAGCAAAGAAGTAAAGGGGAAATGAAGGTTAGGGTATAATTCAGTCTAAATTAGGTGGGCCATTCACAATGCATAAAAGGGCTCTGAGCTTCCTTTCTTGGGGAAAATGGGGAGGAAAGCTCACTTTTATTTGGATGCGTGTTGAGTGGTTGATTTTAAGAATGTGCATACCTAGAGCCTACTTTTTGGAAGTGCATTATCCCACATGAGTTTGGAGGAAGCATTGAAAATGCCATGAGCCTGAAAGACAACAGATTTAGCAAGAAAGCCTCGGGCCCGTTGTGCTGCAGGAGCATTTCATTTCATCTCTGATGGGCTGAAACAAATCCTCTTCATTTGTTCCACCTCTGCTTGCTCGTTACTCACAGTGACCACTCTGTACCTGATCACCTCGGGATCCCAGGTGCTTGGAATCCACCCTGGCTCCAGCCCTCCTCCCTGTGTTATTTGTGATTTATTGCAGCGCTCCTGTGCTTTTAACAATGTCCAAGTTTTGTTTCTAAGCGGTTCTCCCATGGAAAGGGATGTGGCAGACAGCACATGGTCTTGGAGGCCGTGTTTGTTCTACACAAACCTAGGAAAAAAGAGGGAATTGCATGAATTGAATAAAATAATAGTTCAATCGAAGTGGTGCCTCCATGAAACAGAAGGCCTTGAACCTTCCAGTGGTGTCTGTCTGGGGTGCATTGAGTTCTGCTTTGGAAGAGTTATGCTGCATCCCTTTGGATGTTGTTGTCTCTGTAGACCTTCAAATCCATTTGTCCCAGTCTTGCTTAGCATCCCTCAGAGGTGCACCATCCATTCAATGACAAAAAATCACCATTTTCCAACTTTTTAGATAGTTCAGAACTTAGAGCTCAGCTTTTCTCTGGTCTCTGTGTTGTCTGTGAGTGCAAAGTGATTCTAACTTGGATTTAAGTGACGTGGTTGTGGCTGTGCAGAGCCTGCCAAAGGTCTGGGCCCTTCAGCTCTGCTGAGAGAAAATCCAAATTTTCCGTTTTAGAGCCCTGGGGGGTGCTCTGTGTTTTCTGAACCAACTTGCAGAGCTGTTGTGCTGCATCATCAATAAGATAAAGCCCGTCTGACTGTGGTTTTATCGGACATAAAACGCTCAGTGAGGAATAGAGAGCACTGATTTTATCAGGGTGTAATTCCAGAAGTGCTGTGGATGGAGGTGGAACTTTTTCCCCCTCGTGCTGTACCTGCCAGAGCCTGGACTCGTTTCTGTGTTCACTTCAAAGGCTTATGTCAAGCCCAGTCAATTTAAATGAGATTCAGGACTGGAGCAGCAATAAGTGTTCAATCAAAGTATTTGATAAATCACTTAAACAATCTCGCAGATTGCAAATTCTGTAAATGCAAGTTCTGCACTTATTCAAAACTAGTGAATGTGACAGGGCTAAGAGACAGCAAAGTCAAAACAGCAGGAAGAGAAACTCAGATTCTTTGATGAGATTAAAATACCAGCAATTGCAGTGGCAGGCAGGTAGGGCTGTGCTGCTCGTGGAGCTGCTGCTCCAGCTTTTCCAAGGAGAATACACAGATGCGATAAAGAAGAGAAGGCTGATTTGATGATTGCTGCATAATTTTACCTTTACTTCAGGGTATGTGTGTTTTCCTTAATGTCTTGAATGGCATAATTTAGCCGGTCAGGAAAGTTTTCTCTCTTATTAAATGGAATGGCAAGTGACTGCAAAAGTAGGAGAAGGGAAATCTCAACAAAGCCCAGATTGCTCTGAATGCTCAACAATTTTTCTTTGGTTACTCAGACAGGAGCATGAGCTTCCTCAGGGGGAATTTATTGTGGTGGGTGTCTGCCCAGAAAAGCTGCAAACAAAGTGTTGAAACAAACTCTTGGAGTTGGCTTTCCCCTGGTTTGTCACCCACCACAGCCACGAGGATAAAATACCAAACAGGTATTTAATGATTTTTTTTTTTTTTGGCTATTGTTTTTATTGTATCAAAGAAAGATGGAAGAAATTAAAGCAATTTTTTGGAGTAGCTTCCAGGATGAAACCTTGTGTTTTGTCCATTGAACTTTTTCCTACTTATTAATGAAGGAAGTTTAGGAGATTTTGCTGGGGGAGGAATAACTCGTTGTCAGCACCAACATGAAGCACAATTTGAAATAAGTTTTCATGGTTACTGGAAAAAAGACAAAAAATGGGATCATTTTTGGCTGTAGCCAGTGTTGAAATTCAGCATTTTAGTTTCAAAAAGCCATGGTTGGTTTTGTGTGAGCAGCTCGATATTCCCTCATCATCTTTGTCCTCATTCACAATATCAGGGGGGTTTAATGAGGATCCAGGTGCCAAACTTTTGTATATTGCACATTTTGCTCGCTCCCACCATTATTTTATTCCAGATCCTCAGAAACCAGGGCATTTGATCACTTTTAGTTGAAATTCCAGTAGGAACCTGGAATTTGGGCTGGTCTCCTCCCAGGCATTTATCCCCCAAGGACAGGAGCAAGGGACTGATCCCTTTGTCTCCTTTTCTCCACCTGTTTTACTGCAAATGGGAAATGGCTTTAAGTGGTACTGAAAACAAGAATTCTGAAAGCTCAAACATCTCTTTTCAGGCAGCACAAGGCCTTGTTCAGGGAAGTTTTTAAGGATTTTGGGAACGTTGAGGGAAAATTATGTAAGAATCACAGCATATTAGGAGTTACGTGTTGTCCAGCTGTGAACTTGGACAGATTTTCCTTATCCTGACTGAAATCCAGAAATATCTGCATAAACAGGCACACAGACTTAAACTTCCAACCCAAAAAGCCTAAATGGTTCCTAGAGGCCTTTTGCATCCCTTCTGTGTGACCTCCTGTTCTCTGGGAATGCTTCAGCCAGCTCTCTAAGTTAAGCAAGTTTTAAAAGCTGCTCAAATAGGAATTATTTTTTATAAATTAGGAAAGATTTGTGTCCTTTCAGTAGCTACTGAAAAAAGAAATTGCTGAAGCTGCACTAAAACCCACTCCACACGTGGATGTAATAGTCAAAAAAACTTTTCCTTTCACTTGAAGCTAATCCTTTCACTTGAAGCTAATTTTCTGCCCTTAAAAAAGGTAATTTTAAAGCTTTTCTAGAAGCCCTTCTTCCTCCCATAAAATATTTATGTTCAACACACTGAGCACATATTAATTAACAGGAACCAGCCATTAGGAGGATTCATCCGAAACTGTACACGGTGTGTACGAGGCAGAGTTATTTTAAAAAGTTGATTTTCTTGCTGGCAGTGCCTTTATTTTGTGCTGTGGCCATGGCTGTGCTCAGCTCTGGAGGGGCTGAGCTCTGGGGGTGTGTGTGAGCGTGTGTGTGCGTGCGGCTGTTGTTCCTTTCTTCTCCAAATGCTTCACCACAGTAGGCGAAATGGATGAAACACAGAAAAAGAGAGACAATAAATAGTTTCCTAACCTGGCTTGGATAATGGAGAAAGTTCGTTAGATTTATTAATCCTCATTTTCCTTTGGACTGTCAGGCTTGGAGTGACAGTAAAAAAGCTTGTGACGACTTTGGCTAATTTGCACTCCATTCACTTTCTCATGAAAACCCATCAGGATGACTGAAGAACTGCTCTGCAATTGACCTTATTCAATGGCAGAGTGATATACTGGGAAACAGGCCAGTTTTTACAATGCCCAAAAGAGCAAATTGGACGGAATCTTTGTTCCTCTCTTTTTTCCCCTTTCCTTTTTATGCCAGTCTTGCTCTAGTTAAGCTCTCTCATTTGTTCCAGCAGTAGCTCTAGGGCTCAGGTCACCCTCTGGGGCTGCCATTGCAGGTGATCACTGGGCCGCTTGTCTTGGATGCAAAGAGGAGGGAGAAAGGGGAAGGCTGGAAGAGTCTGCTCGGAGAAAAAGTCTGAGACCTTGTTCTCAGCCAGATGTTGGGGGACAGGGCGCTGCTTTAGCATCTGCACCCAGAAATCCCCAACAGGTTGCGTGAACCGAAGCCAGGAGCAGGATTTTCGTGGTGCTCTTTGGGTGAGGAATTAAAGCTGGTGGTGGTCAGGGCAGAGGGGAGACGGGGAGCAGACTCTGTGCCCATCAGTGAGACTTTTCTGTGTTCCTTTTATATTCACACACAGCAGACCCAGGATCTTTCACTCTGGGAAAATGAGACAGGGTTAGAGTGGCCAGAGGCTGGTGGGGAGAGATCCCGCACAGGGGGTAGGGACAACTGTCCCCTCAAACCAACATTTAATGTTTTATGCAAGAGAGACCAGCCCTGAATGAGGGTCTGAGTGGGATTAGCACATGAACAGTCCATGGGCTGGCAGATACCGAATTTATCTGGGGCGCTGCAGAGAGGCAAAACAATTTGAATTTGAGTCTGAGAATGGGCTGATTTGGGTGAATTCTCTCTCTCTCTCTCTCTCTCTGGCTGAAGTTTCTGAAACTGCAGCTTCATTTCTAGGTTTCATCAAAAGTGGGGTTTGTAAAGATTTCTGACCAGTAGGATTAGAGTGATGTTTTTAATAGCAATCATTCCAAGCTGTACCCTAACTCCTGTCTTTACTGGGGTACCAAACGTGCTGTAATTCCCTGCCAGAGCAGCACTGCTGGTTCCCCTCCTCCTGACACCTCACACTGGGCAGTGTGAAGCTTTCAGGTGGCTTTTGATCACTTTGGGGACCACCCCAGCCCTGTCTGAGCCAGCAGCTCTGATCTTTCTCTGCAGAGGGCAGGTCCAGCCTCAGAGGCCAGACCTCAGAGTTACTGGTTCAGGACTATTCAGGTGCCTCTTGAAGCAGCAGAAGCAGCAAACCCCCAACCTGTGCCCCACATGCTGGAAAGGGAAATGTGGCTCACCTTGTGTGTCCCAGAGCTTCACCCCTGCAGTTGCCAGCTCAGCAAACCAGCAGCAGGGAAGAGCCACAGTCAGTCCTGGAGCAGGGTGGGAAAGACCCAGAATGGCTGGAAGGGACTTTAAAACTCATCTCATTCCACGGGCAGGGACACCTTGCACTCACCCAGGCTGCTCCAAGCCCCGTCCAATCTGGCCTTGGACACTTCCAGGGAGGGGGCAGCCCCCACCTTCCTGTGCCAGGGCCGCCCCACCCTCACAGGGAGGAATTTCTTCCTCATCTCTAATCCAAAGTCATTCTCTGTCAGTTTGAAGCCATCCCCCCTTGTCCTGTCACTACATGCTCTTGTAAAAAGTTTCTCTCCATCTTTCTTGTGGGCTCCTTCAGGAACTGGATCCCCAAGGAGTGAAGCAATTTATCACTGTTCCTCTTTTTGAGTTTTTCTGTTTTACAGCAAACTTTTTTCAGTTTACTGCAAGTAAAGAGAACCTGGTGGCTTTGTTAAACCTGAACCACCCAGCAAGAAACTCATTGCTCTTCTACAACTTCACCAACCGACTAAGCTCATTTTGGGCCTCTACTTCTGAAGGGGGAAGGTGGGTTTTCTTAAAAATTATCAGTTAAGAACCACACCAAACTTTCAGCTTTCCTGAAACACCTCTGGTTTATCAGTGTACAAACTCTTTTCTGACCAGCATCACTTTTTCTGACTTACATGAGAAAATAAGAGACATCCAACCGAAAGAACAGGATTGAGGAGACTTTTCTCTCTCCAAATGCTACCAATCCATCCCTCCCCTCACATCCACAAGGTCTGGAGCTCAGTGTTGTTTCAGCACAGAGTTTTAAGCTCCTGCAGGAAAGTTATAACCTCAGTGTGTTCAGGTTTTGGAGTTAAACCAACAGGGTGGAGGCCGAGGAATGAGGGGAAGAAGAGAAGAGGGCGTTTCTAACGGCATTTTTGGGGCAAACGCTCACATATTGGCACAGAGGATCTTGCTGTGTAGCATAAACCTGGAGAGGTGTGAGACGCTCCCTGAAATGCCCCCGTCACTGTGAGGGGACCCTGTCCTGTCACGGAGGTGTCTCTCCCCCATTCGGATCTCCGGCCGCGGATGGCCCTGGGTGGGGTGACTTCCGCCACTCGCTGTGCACTCACTGGCATCCTTCTGGTCCTCTCTGTCATCTCCTTGCCCTCCTCCTTCTGGTGCCCTCAGGTCCTCCAATTTCCCCTTCTCTCTCTATCAAATTCTGCCCATGTCCGCACCCTCATTAATCAATGTCAAGTCACAGAGTGTACAACAAGGGCTGTATTCTTCCACTGCCCCCTCAGCCCTCATACATCCCATTGTTCCAAAAAACTGATTCAGATGGCAAGAAAACAGCCGATGCAGCACATAAAAGAGATGAGACAGAAATGAAAAGAATCAAGGAGGGGAAAAAAAAAAAAAAAAGGAGGCATTTTTTTCCCCTGAAACACTCGAATAAATACTCGGCAATGATAATTTAAATTATTCATACATTTATGAAAACATCCATTGAAAAGTGAAGTGTATGATGCTCTTTGTCTACTTTACTTGTCTCTTGTTTGTGATTAACCTTTACTGTAACTTGGGCTGGCAGTGCCACGATCACAAAGACCAGACTTTTCCTTCCATGGGAAAAAATGTTTCATCGGGTCCAAATGAAAAATTAAGTGGAGGTATTTAGTGCTGATGTGGCAATTTGGTGCAAAGCATTCAAGATGCAGAATTATCCGTGTCTGTAGCCCAAACACTGCCTAGTAAAAAAAAAATCCAAACGAGACAAAGCCAGCTTTTAGCAGCGTGTTCCCTCGCAGGGGAGTTTGACATAAATTCTACTTCCAGTCCCATGACATCCCTCAGGAGCTGGAGAGCTCAACACTACGGAGAGTAAAGGGTTTGCTGCCACAAATAAGGAGAATCTGGGTGTGTAAGAACGTGGACAAACACAGCCTGAAAAAACAGAAATGAAAAAGGCAGCTCGGTTATTTTAATTACAGCTCCCTAACTATGGAAGAGTTCCTGGACCAGCATTAATAACGTCATCAGAAAACGGGAGATATTCGGCAGCTGACAGCCTGTGGAAGTCCAGAAGAAATTTCTTTTGCCTGTCAGACAGACTTCTTCTGCTCATACTTTGTGGTCACTGCTTTAATTTAAAAAAAATCATTTTGTGGCAAGATCAGTATATTAAATATTGGAATATTAAATGCCAGTAGCGATAAACAACCTGATACCAGAGAAATAGAAATTTGAGAGGTTTTGGAAACTCAGCTCTGTGGGGATTGTATTTTTTGGTGTATCCCTGCCATTCTTCCAGGGTTTTGGTTTTTTTTTTTGCAGGGACCCAGAGAAACAGTCAAAGCAAAGCTTCTCCTCTAACATTTGTGTCGTGCTTGTAATTCATCAAATTTCGATCCAACTTCCAAACCGGAGCGGTCTGGAGAATGTCAGATAATTTATAGATAATCATCCAAACATTTTTATTCTCAAGTGAACATATTTAGCCCTGCAAATATGCATTTATGCCTTTCCATAACTGGTTGATTACGTGGGAGGGGGAGCCATTGTCTGGCAGTCAAAGCCAAGGGATTTTCGGCAAAGCTCTCCTTACTCTTCTGTTGACTCTGCAGTTGACTCTGTGTGTGACCTTGGACGTGTCACTTATCCTCTGAATGCTTCACTTCCTTCTGTAAATGGCTATAACAGTTTTGAGGACATGCAGGAAAGTGTGTCTGGAACTCAGGAAAGCATTTGGAGATTTCACTCCTACGAGATGCTGGTGGGTCCTGGCAGCTGAGACGGACAAGTCTCTTCACAGAGGGGTTTATTAAGCATCTTTGTGCCTTATTTTAGGGGTTTGATACATATTCTCTCTTGCCTATTTCAGCCACTTTCCATATTTGGAATTTGCTTTCTAATTTTTTAATCATTTTTCTCCCTGGAATTTGTGTCCAAGGTGACTCTCAAAGTTTTTCATTGCATCTATCTTGTCTAGGATTTACTGGGCTTGGTTTTAATGCTGCCTCTGGATTTGTCCTTTGCTGAGGTGAAGTATTTGCCCTTGTTTCAGCAGAAAACATTTTTAGTAAATCCACTAATGGATAAATCTACTAAGAGAGGCTGTCAGCCATGGGAGAGAGTATTTATATAGAAAGTGTGGTGGAAAACTGTGTATTAAAAGGAAGGAGTTGGAGCAAAAGTCCTAAATCAAACTGCTGGCAATACACTGTCTTGGTGTGTATTTCTTGCTAGGCTGTGATTCCTTCTTCCTGGAAATGATCCAGGATTTCCTGGCTCAGTGATCTGGGATACATTTCAATATACTCAGTATATGGAGCAGTGGGCAGACTTCAAACGGGTCTGGGATTTTTTTTCTTTTTTTTTTGAGGTATGGAGAGACATCCAAAATAGTGGTTCCCTTTCTCAGCTGATTTGCATAAATCCTCCTTCGCTGCTTCCAAGCCTTTCTGGAGCTCCTGAGTGAGCAGGAGGCACCAGATCCCATTCACACACAAACCAGATTGGCTTTGGGATCAGCCAGCCAGGGGCAGAGCCCAGACAGGAATTTTTGCACCTCGGCTCTGCTCACTCCCTCGTGGGTGAACGAACGCAGACACGGCCATGCAGAAACACAGTGACACCTCTTGGGAGCTGGGGAAGGGTCATTCCTGCACACCCACAGCCCAAAACCACACCCAAACTTCTCACCTTGAGGTTTGGGATGACGATGGTGAATTTGGGTTGGGTGCTTCCCGGCACAAAGTCATCCTGGGATTTGATCATCCACGCCCAGGTAACTCCTGCTCTTTGTTGGGCTTTCTGGACTGGGGGAGTTTAAAATAGATCTATTTATAGATAATCATTTTAAAATCGATAGCTTTGGGAATGGCTGCTCTGTAACACATTCCCTCCATGGCTGTCCCAGGCCGGTCCCAGCCCCGGCCGTGCCCCCTCCCGCAGCCCCCAGCACACTTTGCCCATAGAAGGTTTGGAGATGCCTTGTTGTGCTGCTCTCCCGCCTCCCACCCTCCCAGCCACCAAGCCTGGGCTCTGGGAAGGTGGCCAAATGCCACTGAGGACACTGGAGCAATAAATCATCCTCCTTCCAACATCTGCAGGCCCCAAAGGCGAGCCCCTGGCCGATGATGATCTCGCCTCCCACCCCCTGCTTTTTATCCTGTCCCTCGCTGACAAAACACCTATTGTCACAGCCTGAGTGAAGAAGAGTCCTTTTTCCCTCACAAAGGCCCTCTGAAGCCAAGTTGTGAGCTGCCAGAGAAGATGCCGAGGGCTCGGCGGGGAGTCTATATCTCACTCTTTTGCTCTGTAGTTCATACTTTTTCTCTCTCACGGGGGTCACCCAAAGCCTTTCACTCCGGCTTCATATTCACATAAAGACATCAAGAAAAAGAAAAACCACACCAGAAAGAATTATTAGGCATGGCTGTCAAATGCTTTATGGGGGGGTGGGGGGTGCAGGGGGGAAAGAACAGTAACTCTTTATGTGCTGGCATTGTTACAGGAGCTAATGTACCACTGGAGCGCCGTGCAGGAAGACATTACATGCCTCAGGAATTGCAGGGGCATTAGGCTAAAATATTGGATTTCAGCACAAGGGCGTTTGTTTTCACTTCTAGTTTCTTATCTGGGTTTTCTGAATTCCAGGAGGCTCTTTCCTGATCCTGTTGTCTCGAAGAACTTTTGGGGTTTTTGCACCTGAAGGATCTTTCCTGGCTGTTATTTGCATGCCAAGAGAACTGTGGGGATTTTAGGATCCAATAGATTGAGCTGCTCCCAGTCCATTTTTTTTTCCATGCTGAAGTTTAAAAATCACGACACTGTCATCACCAAACCCTGCCCAAAATATTGATATTTCCTCATGGAATGGGCAAAGCTGACTTAGTGCAAAGCTGAAGGGACAGCAGGGAAGACACTCCCTGCCCGAGCCCGGCATCACATCCCTAAAACACGGATTCACAATTACAAAATTGCCCATTCCTGGCAGATTTAAAGCTGGAAAGCCTTCCTGAATCTGCTGCCCATCTCTCTGCACCACTCTCCGAGGGAACTTTCGGAGCTGTGAGCTGAAGGCTCCGCAAACAAATCGCCTGCCTGAGGTTCATCCAGATGCCACGTCCCCGTGTAGGGTTTTAACCCTTTGAAGCTGTGTCCCCTTTCTCTGCTTGCTGAGAAGTGGGTGAGCAGCGCTGGGCAGGGCTTTAAGAAGATCCTGCTGCCTTGGAGAGGAAGATAAATAAAAAACTTCATTTAATCCTTTGGAAGGCTGAGACTGTAAAGTTAACAGTCAAGTAAGCTATTAAAATTTACAGCGCAAGGCATCAAAACAGAAGGAAAGTGCACATGGATAAAGTTTAAAGCATCCTTATAAAAAGCCGGAAACCTAACACTGCATTCCTACAAATTATTCCCTTAGCAAACATTTTTATTTCCAATTAGTAAAAGAAAAATTGCTAATTTGCTGCAGTTGGACAGGCCTGACGTCTCAATCTGCAAAGTGTCAGTGCTGTGAAAGGAAATGTTTCACACTGTGCTGGAGAGAGAGAGCGGCTCTAAAGAGGGTCAGGGCATTGGGCCCAGAAACCAGATTGACTGGCCATAGTGCTAAATTACTCACACAAGACAGACATTGTCTGCAGTGCCAGCCCCGCAGTACTCACTTTCTCATTCTTTCCCTTTTTTAGTTGGTGCTTGTGGAGGAGGTGAGGGGGTGGCAGGGATGGCGGGAGGGGGGCACGGAAGAGGAAGGGGAGGAAGGCTGCGCTCAGGAGGGGCCTGGGCTCATCCTCTGCTTCTCTGGGAACACACAGAGCCCTGAGAGCTGTGCAGGGGCGTGAAACACCCCCTGATCCATCTGGGATCATCTGGGGAACCCACTGACGCATCCAGACCCCACTGTACCACTCAGGTGTTGGCTGGGCTCAGGGGAACCTTGTGCTGGGGATGAAGGCTCAGGCTGAGGATGAATCAGAAACCCAGAACAAGTTTGGGTTGGAAGGGATCTAAAATCTCATCCAGTGCCACCCCCCTGCCATGGGCAGGGACACCTCCCACTATCCCAGGCTGCTCCAAGCCCCATCCCACCTGGCCCGGGGCGCTTCCCCGCCTCCCCACCCTCACAGGGAACAATTCCTTCCTAATACCCCATCCAACCCTACTCTCTGTCGGTTTGAAGCCATTCCCCCTGTCCCTGTAAATAATCCCTCCCCATCTTTCCCGTGCAGCCCCTCCACACCCTGAAGGCAGCACCGTGCCACCCCCAGCAGCAGCAGTGGCACCCCGTGCATGGCTGCTGTGCCAGGCACAGGTTTGTGTGACACCTCTGCCCACGGGAAGGGTGTAACCCTCGAGACATCCCCGAGACCTGGAGGATGCCAATGGTCCGGAAGGCAAAGCAAAAATCTGTGGTTTTCAGCACTGTTGTTGCTCCCTGTTTGTGACATCTGGGTTGTGTTTATTTCACGGCCTCGCCAAGAGCCCTTGAACCCAAGCACTGTTTTGAGTGGACTGGAACACTTTGACCAGGATGTCTGGATGAACAGACAGGCTGGTATTTGAATTTAAGTAACTATTATAATTGTTTTATTAATCAGGTATTAAAAAAAAAAGGCCAAAACAACAAGATAAGGATCAAGCTCGCAAATAATTACTGCTTTCTTAATTACAACCTTCTCATCTGCCTGAGACAAAGGTTCTGACACTTTCGGTTCCTCTTGCTCTCGTTGTGTGTGTGTTGTGGGGAGTGATGAGCTGGAGGTGGAGCAGGGGTATTGAAGGTGGGAAGTGCCTGTGGAAGCTCTGGACACTGATTCCTTGGGATGGGCAGCGTGTGGCAGCACCGGATGGGGAACAGGGATGAGCTTCGCTGGCTTCTTAATGAGCTACTTGCAAATAACATTTAATTTTGCTGGTTCTTCTTGTAATTTCAGTGTGCTTGTGACTTCTCTTTCCTTTCTCTGAGGAATCAGCACCAGGCAAGCGCTTACTTGTGCTGAAATTCTCACAGAATTCCACACAATTTGTTGGAGGAGCCCAGTGCTGTTGGTTTTGCCGGGAGGAAGCACCTTGGCACAACAACCCCCACGGCCCCTCTCCCAACCAGACAGGTCCTGGGTTTCTTTCTGCTGATAATCCCACCAGGACCTTTGTTTCCTGATAAAACTGGATTCCACTGGAGAAACCCAAACACATTAGAGGCTCCATTACATCCTCTGCATCCTTCTTAAAACCTGCCCTGTGCTTCCTGAGCGTTAAACAGAGCAGATGCCTGCTGGGCTCCTCTGTGGCACAGCCCCAGCCCCTGCTGATAGCTGAGCAGCTGCCCTGATAACACAGTGACATTTCCAACGTGTCCCTATGAAAAAAGGGGGAAAAGGAGCTTGTCTTGAGTCAGATAACTCCGAGGTATGAGTGGGGCAGTTTGTTTTCGTCAAGAGTGAAGATGCTGGTCTAAAGAATCAGCTCCTGGCTCCTTGATTCGTGTGAAAACCTCAGCAGGCTCAGGGATTCACGGTCTGATATGGAAACAGGGCTGCTTAGTGGATGTGAAGGAAGGGAGAGGGAAAAAATCCGTTTATTTTGGGTCCCAGGTTTGAATGTTATATGGTGGAAAGCCAAAGAGGTGTTTCCTTTTTGAGATGGGCCCGTCACGGTGCTACTGCCAGGGCAGGGAGCTCCAGCCCGCCGCTGAATCCAGCAGTGAGTTTCCTTTGAAGAGGCACATCCGAGCCTCTAGTATAGGAAGGAAAGGAGGGGAGAGAGTGATTCAAACTTTGGGGATGATTTAGGAAGTTTTTGCTGGGGCTGGGTGGGACGATCTGTGAGCCATCGTGCTTGAATGAGTAAGTGACCGCAGCTGCCTCCAGTTCAATTCCCCTTTTCTTTGCCTGTTCCGGGGCAGAACTTTGCCCTGTGAATTTTGAAAAAAAGAGTTTTATGCAGAAACTTGGATGGGAAGCAGCAATAAATGTTTTTCCCTTTTTTTTTTTTTTTAATCATTCTGCTGCTGTCCAAGGAACGAGGAGTGAGAAGCAGGCTGAGCCCAGCCTCGTGTGTGCAGAGAGTTTGTGCTCAAGGG
The DNA here is from genome assembly GCF_000691975.1 of Corvus brachyrhynchos. Taxonomy (NCBI): domain Eukaryota; kingdom Metazoa; phylum Chordata; class Aves; order Passeriformes; family Corvidae; genus Corvus; species Corvus brachyrhynchos. The sequence continues at coordinate 3,211,773 of NW_008240039.1, forward strand.
AGGGGGACTCGTGGCTCAGGAGTTGTTCAGGGTGAAGGAATTTGGTTATTTCTCAAGCCTCTGAAATAAAACCAGAGCTGCCTTGAGTCACTTGGTCATTTTTTGTTTCATTGTCAGGCTCCAGGCAGGAGCTGAGGGCCATGTGGGGGTGCAGACAGGGGCACAGCCCACGCCAGGGCCAGGCAGGAGCCTGGACACCGTGTTCCTCCTGCATCCCTGTGCTTCCCCCTGGGATCTGTGGGGCTGGAGGCTGTCCAGGCACTTTACATAAGCAAACACCTCCACCTGGAGCTGCTGCTGCCTCCACAACGGGCACATTCTGTCAGGCAGGCCCCGACGCCGTAACCTCCACCACAGAGGGTCACTTGGAATTTGTTTCCTGCATCTGGAAGCCCGGGATGAGGGCTAGGGAGGGGAGTCAGTGCCTTCCATCCTGTGGGGTTTCCTGCCTTTCTTTATTGATTTTATTATTTTTTGGTGACTTTTTTTGTTTCCTTCAGGCCTTTAGTGTCATCCTTCAAGCCAAAAAATTGCATTCGTGTTCTCCCCAAATCGTTGCCATAATTACAGCTGTGTGTGGCCACGCAGGGATCCTTTGGAAACCAGATGTGTCGTCTTCTAAGCTCTGCTGCTGGGCCAGTGGCTGGCCACAGAAAGTGTACAGCACATATATTTATCTTTTTATGGAAATAAAAATGGTGTTTTTTATGGAAAAAAAAAAAGTCTTCTGATGTCCAGAAACACCAAAGAAAATTGCTTTTGATCTGTAGTTTTATAAAGAACTTGTCCTAATTCCCTGTCGCTTGTGGTGTTTCTCATTCTCTTTTTTTTCTCAGGGAGCTTCCCAGTTGAATAAACCAGCACTGGAAGCCCCGAGGTGTCACTTTTTGTGGGGATCCACATGTTCCAGCAG
>NW_008240039.1:3212718-3247485 GCF_000691975.1 Corvus brachyrhynchos
CGCACGCGGGAATGTCCAAGCGCCTTCTCTGGAGCCTCACCTTTGGCAGGTGCTGTCCCTGTGAGGAGCACTGTCCTTACCAGGCTCTGACACTCCCACAGGGGACATTTAATAAAAAAAAAAGAGAAGGGCTTGAGGGGTTTTGTCCCTTTTTCTCCTGAGCTGATGGCCCAAAATAATGTTCTGATGACCCCAAGCTGTTTGAGAGTTGACTTTTAAGACTCGTAACTGCTTGGCCAGGTTTGAGCCTGGCTCACTGTGCTCTGCATCCTCAAGTTCATTATCTGATAGAAATACTGCTTTAATATTTGCCCTTTCCACTCCTGCTCTGGGCTGTGGGACACTTGCTGGGGTTCCTCTCTGAAGCTGGGCACATTTCAGTGTTTCCCAGATTCCTTCCAAATTCAGAAAGCAGGATGGAGGTGGGACACAGCAAATGCAGGACCAGGAGCTGGATTCCACTGATCCCTGTGGGTCCTTCCAACTCAGGGAATTCTATGATTTTATGAAATGTGAAATAGATAAATCTCTCCAGAGCTGCAGGAGTTTTGTTTTGCTTTTTTTATCTCCCTCGAGTGTTTGTTTTTAGCCCTGTTCTGGTGGAGAGGACAGTTACACTGCTGCGAGATAAGCCAGGCTTCAAAGTCTGAATGGATGTGAGTGTAATTCTGAGCTTACTGGGGTCAAAGGTGCTTCCATCTGAGCAGGACTGACAGCCTTGTGGTTAAGTTTAGGTCTAAGGAGCTCGAAACTCAATTTCTAAATGCCAGAGCCTGGGTGATTTGGGACCTCACTTAATTTCTCATCTCATTCTGGTCTGTTGAAATTGGGATAGGAATCCTTCTCTTTTTCCATGCTTGCTGTTTCTCTTGCCCTTATTTCACAAGGTCTCTCAGGCAGAATCATCTTCCTGTTTTACATCTCAGTTGGGCTTTTGTCCTGGTGCTCCTGATAAAAAAATGCTGGGAAACTTGGTCAGGCATTGCCTGGGAAGTTCAGCCATGAGGTTTTCCACCAAGGAGCTTCCCCAGGGCTTGGAAATGTCAGATGTGAGCAATAAGGGAGAAAAATGGAGAAAATTGGAGTTTCTCAAATTCAAAGTCAGAGGCTCATCAGCAATGATTTTCTTTTCCCCATGGAAATGGTGGGGTTGTTTACTGAGGTTCTCTAAATCTGCCTGCTGGAAGAGCAGCACATGAAGAGAATTATAATTTTCTCATGCTAATTTCTGGCGTTTCCCAAAACAAGCATGGCTCGCTGAGGCTGCACCCAGGTTTGAGCTGAATTTGCTTTTTGGAGCAGACTGAGCCACCCTGTGCTGTGCTTTGGAGAACCAGTGGAAGGTGCTCCTGGCTTCCCCAGCCACAAAAGGCATTTCTCCAGGGGAATGATCCGATAAAGGTCACCCCGTGGCACCACAAAAAAAGCCTTGTTTGTGAAGCAGCTGCTGATTATCATTGGGGAGCAAATGGCTTTGAATTTTATAGCTCCTGTTATCTGAAACTAATAAAAACACAATGCAGTGACGAGCCGAAGGTCATCTCATCTCATCTCATCTCTGCTGAGGTGGGGAGTGCTCAGCAGAGCTCCAGATTATGCACAGGTTTTGTCTAATGCAGTCTGTAAATGCAAGTTTGGGAATGAGGGATGTAAATCAAGGGTGTCTCCTGTCCTTCCACACTTCAAAGTTTTCATTTCCTAATTTTCCCTTTTGCTTCCCAAGCTCCACTCTCCAGGAGATAACAAAAACCAAGACATTCCCACCTCGATCTGGTGCCATTTTGGTTCACCCAGCACTGGAGTGGTCGTGAGCCACTTCTGGAAAATCAGATTTAATAGAAAATCCATGGAAACAATCCAAAGGCTCACCCACCTTGCAGGGAAGCTGTTGTGCCAAGTGCAACGTAAAGAGACAGCAATAAATCACCCTGCTCTGCACCTCAAATAGATAATCAATTTAATTGAAAGCATCAATAATCATAGTTTGACATTTATTACCCTCTGGATGTTTTATCTTTTAGGCAGGGGACAGCGGGGCAATGATGGATGCCAGTTCTGCCATGGAACACAATTATGTGGTGCAAGGAAAAGGGGTTTTATATTCTGCTAAAAAAAAAAAGCGAAGCAGTTGAATTCATATTCAAGCAGAGTGCAGGAAATCTGTGAGGAGCAAATGCATGGAACTCTCATCCCTGGAACCTGAATGCTGCTCTTGTGGCTCGTGAGACAGTGTTGCAAATGCTGCTTGGTGTGCTCTTTTTAAGTGATTTAGGACAGAAAATCTACAGGGCCAGGTGTCCCTCTACAGAATATAGAGAATACACAGAACACCAGCTTTTATTTTCACATGTGCACAAGCAAAAACCAAAAGTGAGGCCAGGAGGCCGGATTGTTCCTTCTTTGGCTGTATCTTACGGTTTTTGCTCACCTGCTCAGGTCACTGTGCATCCTCAAAGGTGGAAAATAGTGTGGAAGTTACACAGATTGTCTGGACAGAGGCTCTGAGAGCCAAAAAGGGGATGGAAATGTTCCTTTTCACCTGCAGAAATGTTTCCATACCTGCAGGACAACATCCAGGGCAGTGCCTGGATTAAACAAAGCAGTGAAGGCGAGTGCTGGGTGAGGAAAGCCCGTGGCTGTGCTCACACATCCTGGAAAGCTGCCAGGAATGTGAAAACCCCAAACTCCTGAAGGGGAGCCTTACGGAGCAAGTTCTTCCAAAAAAACCCCAAAGAGTTGTCTGTATCAGTTTGAATCAGGTGCTTCTTATGCATCAGTCAAAGCAGGTATTTCACCTTTTATTTTCAGTTGTTTTGGGTTTTCGACAGCTCGGACTTTCAGAGTGAATTAAACCTTTAGTACTTGCACCAAGCAATAGATTCTGCACATGCTGTAAAGTTCTTTTTACACTTCCCCCATCCCAGGAGGCTCAGGGTGTTGAGGAAGACAAGACCCAAGTTTATGAGAATGTTCAAGTGCTGTTATGTTATTCCCACAAAGCAGCAGCTTCCTCGATGGCACACTGAGATTATTTGGCGAGCCAGGATCTCTTAACTCCGCTCACATCAGTGATTATTTACTTTGAGCTGGCAGTTACAAAAATGCTTTACTTCATTAAACCCTCTTCAGTGGCTTAAATACATTTTGTTTCCAGCAGCTGGGTACATTATGGACATTTCTTTGTCTATGATCTATTGGTGGTAGTTTGGAAGATGTAAACATTTGTGCTATTTGGCAAGATGGTTGTGGAGCCATCTTATAACCTCAATGTTCCTCTTGGCACGAGATTAAAAACTCCTTGTAATCAATGCTCGGGGCTGGATCTCCCAAGATTTTGCTCAGAACTTGCTTGGAGTGTTGGGTAACAATACAGGCTGTGTGTGCTCTTCAAAACCTTGCATGAAAAGAAAAAGTCCTTTTTTTTTTTTTCCCCTTCTGGTGCTGTTCTGAAGAAGCCCCAAATGTAGAGCCCAGTTTCATTCCAACAGCAAATAATTGGAGTTACTAAGGATAATCATGGATTTTTTTTTTTTAATCTCTTGGCCATTTTGGCACACTTCAGGCAAACCTTGTGCAGAGATTCCAGAATTGGCTTCCAGGGCCAGAAGTGATTTATCTCCAGGACAGTGGGTGATACAGAGGAGCTGTTGAGGCGCCCCTGAGAACAGCTGAGGAAGATTCACCCATGTTTAGTGCTTCCCTGGTGCTGTTTTGGAAGAGGGAAGCAGCAGGTTTGAGTTTCTGGGGGGGATGTCTCCCACCTCATCTGTCAGGAATACACTGCCTGGAAAGGGGTGGAAGAGATGCCCGTGGCATCTGCAGTGCAAGGAATCCTAATGAGCTAAAATCTCCACATTCCCTCATCTCAGGAGTTCTCGAGGGGCTCAGTGCATCCTTCACTTCTAATCAGGGGGTTCCAGTCACCCAGAAAACCCAAGGAGAAAAAAAAAAAACAAAACCTTATTTCCATTTGGACTCCCTGAATTCCTGTCTCAAGAAAATGCCTTGAAATTGCCACCCACTCTCTGTCTGTCTGATTAAATAAAATATTGACCTTTTCCAAGCACAATATTATCATTCCAAGCATAATATTATCCAGTCCTGTCTGAGACTGTTTCTACAGCTCTTAAAAGGGAGCTCACCTGGCAGCCCTATCAATTCAGATAAAACAGCTCAGTGTGCCTTCCCAATAAAAAGCTGATTGTGTCTGAAGCTGGGCCACGGAATAATTCCCCATTAACTTTTCTTTCTAGAGAGCATCATTTGCTCAATATCACCTCAAAATAAAGGGAGGCAAAGTGCTGTTCTGTCCCTCTCTTGCTCTCTTTGCTTGCTCAGAGTGTAGTACGGGGAGTTCCTCTCCAAGTTCACTTTCCACCTCAGAGTAAGTCCTTACTCCATCGCTGAGCAGCTTCAGGGCAAGGGGCAGAGTGTGGCACACACAACAGCCACTCTCCTTGAAGAGACAGGAAATTACGATGCAGGAATGGATATTGGGGGGTGGGGTGAGAACCTTGAAATGTCCTTTAGGGAAATTCCTGTTTTCCTTCCTTTTCTCTTCCTCCCAAAAATTTTCCCCCGTTTGTGCTGTCATTCCTTCAGGGAGCTCCTGCTTTAGCTGGCTTGCAAGTCACAGGTTAAATGGACTTCTTAAAATTTGGGAAAGCCTCGTTGTGGTGTTTTGGGATTTTTTTGCTCCATGAAATGTTTTAATTTGGGGGGTTTTTATCCCTCCAAAATTCCATCTAGCTGTCCATACAGCTATTCCATAAAGCTGTTCCTTGTGGTTAACATGGAAAAGAAACACCCCAGCACAGGGAATTCCCCTCCTGCTGAGAGCCCAGGCTCTTCAGATGCGCAGTTTTTAGGTTTTTTGCTAAATTAAATGAGAGTTAAGTGATGTAAAGTTCCCTCAAGGCCCCTGTGAGAGGCTTCTGTGGTGGCTGCACTGGTCACTGCCTTCGTTTCCTTTCAGGAAAGCTCATCCTTATGAAGGAGCCCGGAATATCCGCACCTTTCCCCAAAAACAAACGGCACTCGAGCACCTCCACAGCAGCCTCATGTTTCTCTTCCAGCTCCTGGCTTTAATGGGCCATTTTTCTTCCTGCTTCACCCTGCCTGGTGATGACCTTGTCATGTTAAAGTGACAGTGAGGTTATCCTGCTGATGGGTATCAAGCTGACATTTCCCATCCTTTCTGTCGGGGTGCCAGGCAGGGATGCATTCCCAGCCAGCCCGGCCTCCCCTGGGCCAGGCCCTTGCACTCCTGCCTCTCCCAGCTCAGGCAGAGAAGCCAGGCTGCCAAATGAGACAGTGCATTTCCCACTCCAGACTCTGGGAATTGCTGGGAATGCTGCACGCTGGCTTGATTTCCCTCCAAGTGTGATTAATGACCCCGACCGCCGCGGGCACTTCGCTCCGGTGCGCGGCTGGGGTTACACCGGGGGCTGTTACTGGGCTGAAACTGGGGAGCAGCTCTAGAGCTGCTGTTTCCTGGGGGTTGGCAAATTCTGTGTGGAAATTCAGGGATTTGCAAGCTGGTTTTTATGTTTGTGTTTGTGATTTGACATGTGGGGCACTGGAACACTCTGAGTGAGCTCGGGGAAGTTGTGCAATGCTGGGGCAGAGGCAGGACTTGGCTTCTGAACCAAGATACTTCTGATTGACCCTTTGGATGTGGTAAAACAATTCATAATTCTTATCAGCCTTTGGAGGCTGTGAGGAAGAGAATGAAATGAGGTCACTTTTCTCTGTTCTTTCTCAAAATTTAGCTGCCTGATGATCACATTTAAGTAGGGATGGAGGCTGTCATTCAGTACAGGGTGGTGGGAGAAGCCAGAGCCAGCTGCTCTGTGTCTTGAGACCTGAAGAAGAAAATATTTTCCCTTGGAACATCTAATGCCAGTCCTTCTCCTTGGCACCTGTTTGCCAGGAGGGATGGAAGTGCTGAGGTTTCCTCCTCCCTTGATATTGGTGCCAATCAAAGCATCAGTGGCAATGCCTTGTCTGTGATGAAAGGGATTTTGTAAGAAAAGAGCAATAACGTTGATGTTGTCACAAAGGGTTGAAGGTGCTGCAGCTCTGCCTCTCCGAAGGGAGAAGAGAGTTTCTGGAAAGGACATTCCAACAGAACTGAGAGTCCCCACAGAGACACCAAGAATGAGACCTTGGGTGAACTTGGAGATCTTTTCCAACCAAAATGATTCTGTGATGAGCAGAACCTCACCCAAATGGAAGCATCGGTGACTGAGGGTCAAATCACGAATGATCCCAGGGACTGGATGGCGTCGGTGCTGAATCCATCCCATGTCCCTTTGAGGGCATTCCGAGACCCCTTGCTCACACCAGCTGTGACTGGACACCCAGGTCCGAGTGCACCGAGCTGCCTGTTCATGGATTTATCTGCCACTGCCTGTCCTGGGTGGAAAAGCTGCAATTTAAGGTGAGCTATGAGCTCCTCAGCCGAGCCCAGAGGTGCCCATCCGTCAGCCCCCGCGCGCCAGCGCTGCCACTGCGGGATGATGCACGGCCCCTCTTCATTTACTTATGATTATTACTGATCACCTGAACAAAGTGGGGATCAATAGATGAACCACGGGGGAAGTTCGTTTACATTATTCTGTCAATACCAAGGTCATTTTTATAACTAAAAAGGGTCGAGGGCAAAAGATGGATGGCTCGTGGATGAATTTAGCCATCCAATCCATTTACATCCCCACAAACAGCCCGGCTTTATCTGTTAACCAAAACATTGCACTTCACTCCTCAAGATGATTTTTTGCTGGGATAATAAATAGCTCTGGCTACATTAAGTGACTGTGCAATGTGGGCCCATGGCAGACAGAATTTAGAGCTGATGACCTTAAACTTCCACTCTACTGCTGTTTTCTCTGTGGTTACAGTGAAGATGTGGCTGCTTGTGTCCAAGAATCTTGTGTTTTATTTCATTTATTTAGCTCAACAGTCTGTGCCAGGCAAGTTTCATGTTGGAGAGGAACAAATTGAGTAAATCAGACACAACTTAAAACATACAACTTCTGTTTTAATCCTCAGACTGCACACACTGCTCGGTGTGGGTAGTGTCTCTTTCATCTTTCCAGAATTCAGTTTTATAATGGGATTTCTCTATAGGAGGAAGGAAAGTGGAGGTAATACTTGTAAAGGGATTTTTAAAAGAAAAGCATAATTAATTTAAACTTTTTTTCTCATGTGTACTGTTACAGGTTTCTTCTCTGGGAGAAAGTGAGCAAAATACCAGACTTGGAGGTTTGTGCTGCTAACTGGGACTTGCTCTGCTTTCAGGGGTCCCTGTCTGTTGCCAAAGGGGGTGCAGTGGGGATGTGTTTACTGTGTAAATGTTTCATCTCCGCTCCTGGGTCCTTAAAAACCTCATTCATAGAATCCCAGGATGGTTTGGTTTGGAAGGAACCTTAAATCTCCTTTCTTTCCACCCCCACCATGGGCAGGGACACCTCCATGAGCCAAGGTTGCTCAGAGCTTCATCCTTCAACACTTCCAGGGATGGGGCAATTCTGATTATTGGTAAAAGCTGGTTTTTTTTGAGTGATGGTCACGAAGAGATGGTTGTAAAGATGGTGTTGGATTGCTGGGATGGAGAAGAAGAGCAGCCAGAGGTTCCACGTGGAGCCATAGGAAAGGGAAAGGCATCTCCAGCTGGATCCATGGGCCAGCACTGAATGAACTCCACTTGCTTTTAGCAAAACTGCCAAACTATCAAGTGAGTTTCTCATGCTCATTAACACTGGACTTTAAGAACCCGATAAGAATGCAATATAAAATCAAAGAGCCCCTAAAGACTGCGAGATTATATTTAATACTCTCCTATCACCAGGCCCTGAGTGCTTGGCAGGAGAAACGGTGACATTTCCTAATCAGTCCCCTCTCGTATTTGTCTTGGCTGGAAGTCTCCAGTCCTCAGCTCATTGAAGTCACGGCAAATTCTCTCCATTAGATCCTGTTTGACTTCCTGGTAGCTGCAGTTAACTCGATCCCAATGGCATGGAGGAGTTATGTCTTTAAAAATCAGCGATAAAAGTTGTGATAGCGGGTATGGAAATCACAGGTTTATGTTCTTTCTCCAAGTCTTTGTTCTTAAACATTCATTTTTCTTCGCATTATCTCCCCCTGGCATTTCCCTGAAGTTTGGTCTGTGGGTACAAACACATTATTTCATACTAAAGGATGATTTAGGATGTTCCTTTCTTTTCAAGCCCATTTGGGATAACCTGTCCTAAGTCACCTCTGCAAACTGCATTTTGTTCTCCTGGGATTTGGAGAACAGGGAGGATTCCTCTGTAAAGCCATGCAGGACACGAGCAAGTACAGAGGTGCTCCCTGCAGCAGATTTCCAGAAATTTTGGGCCGTGGATCCCTCCTAATTCCACACATTTTTCCTGCAGCACCGTTCCACCTTTTTGCCCAGGCTCCCAGCTGAAAAATAAATGGTTATAAAATGGTCTGTGGAGTGGCAGGGCTCTGCAGGCTGTTCCTGGGCCACAAACCACAGCTTGGCTGCTCCCCAGTGTTCCCAATTGTGCTGGGGTTGCCCTTAGCACTGAATGGTTGGTTTATTCTTTCCACTCTTTTCAGCCCGGGGTTTGTTCCTTGCCAGTCAGAGCTGTGCTCTTCGTCCTCCTTCCCTCACCAGCAAGGAGAGGAAATTCTTCCCCTCAGAGAAGAGCTTTCCTCCCTTCCCTCTTAATTCCAGGCACATTCACTTCAAATTCCCAAGGCAGGATATTGAAAATTTCCTCGAGTTAATAGGGCTCACAGATTTGCTTACGATAGAAAAAGGGAAGATTTTGGTAAATTGTTGGCCAGAAAACGCTATAAAACCCCTGTATTTTAACAATATGGCTGCAAGACCAAATTTTTAAGTGCTGGAATGGTTTTCTGTGGGCTTCTTCCATGTCTGGTTGCACGTCGGTGCTGTGATGTGGCTCTGTGGGTTGTTGGCTGCTGCATTCGAATGTATATTTATATATATATATTTATATATGTGTGAGGATCTTGGAGAAGAGAAGCTTTGGGGTGACCTAATTGGGGTCTTGCAGTACCTGAAGGGATCCCACAGGAAAGTTGGAGACTGTTTACAAGGGCCCGGAGAGACAGGACAAGGGGGAATGGCTTCAAACTGAAAGAGGGGAAATTTAGGTGGGATATTGGGAAGAAATTCCTCCCTGGGAGGGTGGGGAGGCCCTGGCACAGGGTGGAAGGTGTCCCTGCCATGGCAGGGGGAGAACAAAATGATCTTTAAGGTTCCTTCCAACCCAAACCCATCTGGGACCGTATGATAATGGATATAAAGTTGTAAAGAATCTCTTCCCCATGGAATAGCTGCCATGGGTTTTGGTGCTCTGTGCCTGGGCTGGGTCCCACAAGGTCCTTTGTGCTCCTGGCCTATGGCCAGAAGAGCACTTACACATGGAAACCCTCCTGGTTCTATTCATTTCACTGATACTTCTTGCCTAAATACCTGACTGGGCCGGGGCCAGCCCACTCAGGAGTTGGCAGGATAAAACTTTTAAGGGAATAATTAATGGGAATTATGAAGAACAAGACTTGTAGCTTAATAACAGCGTTGTCTCCTGAGCTGGGGGGGAACTGAGGTGCAGGGAGGAGGTGACGTGTGTGAGCACTCGAGCTGCTGGACAGGAGAGGTGCCTGCAGTGGTGTCCAAACGATTTTACCTGCTCAGAAACCATGTCCTGGAGGTGGTGGGTGCTGGTTGGGGTTGGAATGAACTCTGCCAGGTTGTAGGGGTGCTGTGCTGCTCCAGATGTTGCTCAGTACCACACCTGTGTGTAAGAACTCTGGACAAAGGGTGGGACTGTTGGAGTGTCCTGTGCAGGGCCACAAGCTTGGATGACCCTTGTGGGTCCTTCCAGCTCAGGACATTCTGTGATTTTCTGACCTGAGACATTTTTTGGAGCCACAACAAGCTGGCTGGAAGGAGCTGTTTGCTCTGCGGGTCGTGCCGTTCCTGTGTCCATGCAGACAACGGGGCCATCACGTCACAGCCAAGCAGAGTGAGTCTGCCATTAACCCAACTATGAACAGCACAAAGCAGGCACAGCAGGGCCAGAGCCTCTGCTTTCACCTGAAGTGTTCATGTGAACTTGTTTGCAGGTAAGCATCACAGGCCCTTGGCTAATTTAAGGCAAAAGAAGCATTTTTCTAGTTCTTGTTCTGACCCAGCTGCGTGGTGGTCCCAGAAGAAGAGGCAGGTTTGAGATGGTGCAGGTGGCACAGCCCAGGTTCCAGAGCTGGAAGTGATGACCCCAGTGTGCTTGGGGAGGGCCAATGCCAAGGGCAGGTGCCCAGGCAGTGGGTGAAACCTTGAAGTGCTCACTTAGCTTTGAGCATCACTGATGCCATCAGTGGCCTACGGAGCTTTTACTGAAAAATCAGGTGATCATAAAGACCCAGTTACTGAAGAGAGTGCTGTCATCTGCCTCCTGACTTCTGTGCAATTACTGGGCATTCTCTCCTTCCAACTCTGAACAGATGTAGAAATATCTGTTTAAAATCCAGACTCACAGAGATCCAGCAGGGGCAGGCTCAGGTCTGTCATCTTCGCCCCCAGAGTTTGCTGACCACACCATGCTTTGCTGAACGCATCAGGCTGTGCCTATTGAAGTTTGGGTTGGGGGCTTTTTCCCCCCTAAATGACAGTTTATCTGAGCTGGGGGAATGAATGGATAACGTTACTATTTACATAAGCTCATTGTGATCTGTCTCGGTAATGTAATCAAATTAGGGTTAACTGCAGCTGGAGAATGCCAGCTTGTAAACTGTTTTTCAAAAAGAATCACATGGTGTTCCCTGACATGTTTAGTATACATTCGGGGGGCTTTGCAAAAATTCTAGCACATCCCTAACTGGTGGAACTGAGGCAGGATCCTGTTGCCACCAATTCCCTGAGCCCAGGGAAGGAAGGGCGGGGAAATCCCTCACTGGTGGGGCAGATCCATCTCCAGCCCAGCCCTAAGGCACAGGCTCTCCTGACGTGGCTGCTGCTGACATGTTGTCTTTCTCCTGGCTAAAATCAACAGATCAGTTGATAGGAAAAGCATGTGGTGTAAATTTTGAGCACATTTAGGAACATCTGTGTTAAGTGCAGGAGTGCAGCCCACTGCACACGTCGAGCTCTATATTTAGTCTCGCGGCACTCGCATGAGATGAAGCCTAGCCTGAGCTAAAATTACCCAATGAGCAGATTTTCAAAGTATCTTTTGTTATTTTTTCTTAATAAACATCATATCTGGGACTTGCTTTGCCTGGTTCTCCCTCTGCTCTCTAATGGGGAGGTGCCATGGACATCCCAGTGTTGCATCATCCCCCTTCCCACATGCCGTGGAGAGTGGAATCCCGGGATGGGCTCTGCTCCAGGGCACCTGGTGTGGCTGTTGATTGATGTCTGGTGAGACAGGTGTCACCAGACAGTGTTTATTCCACACTGGGAACGCACCAGGACGATTTTGAGGTGCTCTCCTCCACCCAGGAAGGTTTCTGGAGGTTCGTTCGGAGCCCTGGCAGGGTTTGGGCAAGGGGAGGTTTGGAATTCTGGCCTCTGCTCCTACACAGAGACTCCAGCAGTGCCAAGCTGCCAACCTGCTCAGCTGGAGCAGGAAAATGGGACATTCAGGACACTGGGCTGTGGGACATATCCAGGCCAATGCAGATGGTCTGTGGTGGAGCTTAGGCCCACACTGTATTTTGGACATCTTTTTTTTAAACCACGTGTAAAGTAAGGATGAAATATTTAATCTAAACCAGTTCCTACTCTCCCCCTTCTGCTAAAATGCCTTTTCACCCATAGAATCACAGAACTGTGAAGGCTGGAAAAGACCTTTAAGATCATCAAGTCAGTGCAGCACCACCACCATGTTCACCATTAATTGTCCATGTTCTGACAGTTTGAGTGCGGAGATGGTTCCATCGAAATCAAAATTCTTCATGATATTGAGGTTTTTGTCCCCCAGAAGTTCTGTAATAGATGGAAACTCAAATATCAAAAATCAGCCATTTTCAAATATTCCGAACGAGCAGCAAGATCTTACAGAGGATTTTCTGCAAAATCGCCGTTTTGGAATGTGGATGAAATATTTTCACAGAAATTCTGTTCTCTAAGAACTTCAAAATTCAGGATCTGCAATGAACTGAAAGGCAAAAAAAAAAAAAGGTTTGAGAGAAGGAACTTGCCCCTTGAGCACAGCTCTGTCCAAACCAACAAAAGGAAGCTTGTGTTGGCATCTCGATTCCGACTCAGGAATTCCTGACTCTTAAGCCTGTTTATACAGGGCTCCACCACAGCCCAATTTGCACTTCATTGGAGTTTTCTTTCCCCTCCATGTTTATGGTGCTGCTGGACGGGCGGATTACCCACTCTGCCTGCACACACTTCTCCAATTGTGTCCAAAGGCTTTTTGCACTTAATAATTACAGGCAAGTGTCTTCATTTGGAGGCAGCTGCGTCCCGTGGATGTTTTGGAGTCGTTTTGCATTTCTGTTTCAGCTCTGAAAGTTTCATGGCCTAATTCTCCAAAGGTTTTGGGGGTTGCTGGTTCCTGGTGAGAGCACTGGGAGCAGTCAGCATTCCCTGGAAGCTCCGTGACATCCAGGCCAGGCAGGATGGGTGTTTAACTCCAGTCATTCAAGGGGATGTCAGGGTGCTCCAGGGTCGGAACACAGAATTTTATGGCTCTGGGATTTGCCTCTTGATCCTATTTGCTCTCAGCTGCTTTGGAAACCGCAGTTTCAACGTCCATTAGAGCTGGTGTAAAGCACGGAATGGTTTGGGGTTCTTCCCATGGAAACACAGCCCCTTGTTAGTGCAGCTGAGCTGGAGATTTGGCAACGGGCTGGGAATCTGTAAATCAGTCGATCTCACCTGGGCATGGCCAAAGGGGGCCAAGAACTTCATGCCAAACCCTCAGCTGCTGAAGTGCAATGAAGCCTCTCCTCTCTTTCCTTTCCTTTCCTTTCCTTTCCTTTCCTTTCCTTTCCTTTCCTTTCCTTTCCTTTCCTTTCCTTTCCTTTCCTTTCCTTTCCTTTCCTTTCCTTTCCTTTCCTTTCCTTTCCTTTCCTTTCCTTTCCTTTCCTTTCCTTTCCTTTCCTTTCCTTTCCTTTCCTTTCCTTTCCTTTCCTTTCCTTTCCTTTCCTTTCCTTTCCTTTCCTTTCCTTTCCTTTCCTTTCCTTTCCTTTCCTTTCCTTTCCTTTCCTTTCCTTTCCTTTCCTTTCCTTTCCTTTCCTTTCCTTTCCTTTCCTTTCCTTTCCTTTCCTTTCCTTTCCTTTCCTTTCCTTTCCTTTCCTTTCCTTTCCTTTCCTTTCCTTTCCTCTTCCCTTCCCTTCCCTTCTTTGCTTGCATATTCATCTCTGTCCCTTGGAGGTTTTTCCTGCTCTTTGGCAGCCCAATCACCTCCCCCTGGCCCGGGATCCCCGAGCACCCTGCCCCACCCTGTCCTCAGGGGTCTGTTTGACCTCAGCCATCCCGGATCCCCCCCCCCGGGCGCCGGGAGCCGCTGGAATTCCCGGCGTAGGCCGCTCGATCAGCTCCGTTCCCTGTGTGTTTACCCTGGTGGGGTATCCAGGGTGATGCAAAGTTGAGGTACTTGACCTCCCGAATGTCCGCTGACCTGGAGCTAATCTGAGGTGGAGCACAGCAGCGATTTAATGACTTGTTCCACCACACCTCGGCTGGAGGGGGAATTAAGGAGCTCCCAGAGCAGCTGATGGAGCGCTGGGGGGCCGGAGCATCCCCTGCTCCAGAGGGATTCCCTCCCCCAGAGCCTGAGGATCCCTGTTCCCTTGGTGCCCGTGTTGTCCACACCTGCCTTGTGGGAGAGAAACCTGTCCTTGTCTGCCAGGTCTGAGGGAATTATTCACAGAAGCGACACAAAATCTTAAAATCTAACAGCTGTGGTAAAAACTGTTGAGAGTTTTGGCCATTATTATCAATAATTTAATATTAATTCTTCCTCCTCCTTCATCATCGTAACAACAGCAAGAATAATCTCTATTATTTTATAACATTCTTAGTTGCAACTCAACTCAATTTTCTTTCTGTTCTGTTTTCTCCTCAGCAAATACTGACTGATCCCGAGGTGACCTCCCAGGAGGGCAGTATAAAAAAGGTAGGACATGGCTCAGTCTTCTGGGAGTTGTTTTATTCCCTGGCTTGGACACTCTTCCCTCACTTTTGAACCAAGGTGTCGATGGCAATAACGTCGTAAAAGTTTTCCAGTGTTTGCTGTTGCTTTTTTGGATTAAGTGCTGTGGTTCTGTTGGCGTATTTTTCTGTCTTTTTGTGATTCCAGTCATTATGAAAGAGAAAATAATAGTTTGAGGTGTTCCTTGATTCTGCTACAACACAAACAGCTGCTGGGCCAAAGCGAGAAACCTCATTTACCTTTTTTCCAGTAAAAGAAAATGTTGGTCCTTTGTTAAAAGTGCTAAATTTTTGGAGGTTGCTTCAGCATGTAAATGTGGCTAATGTGAAGTCCAAGGGAAAAGGAGCAGGTCTGTGCTTTTCATCACATTGTGGGGCTCGAGCTGTAACAGTGACCAGATAAAATGTGTTCCACACTCAGCCCAGCTGCACAAATGTCCTCACTGGAGCTGGGAGGCAGCCTCAGCATGGCAAATTTGGGTAGCCAGGCTGCTGTTTGGGTTGGGGTTGCTCTCAGAAGCACTAAAATGAGATTTTGTTGGTTAACAGCTCTGCTAATTAAAACGTTACAAGTCAGGTTTGATTAGAGCCTCTCAACAGCTGGAGCTTGTGTGTCCTCATGGAAATAAGGAGCTGGTTGTGACTCCTTTTATATGGAATTGTCTTACAAAGGATGTTCACAGTCCTGCTGATGAAGTTTTTGAATTCTCTGAGGTTGGACCTTGCCACAGCTGCCTTTGCTGCTCTTCCTTCGGGCGAGCGCCGATGCTGCTTCTCTGCTCTGAAAGATGAAAGGAATCCCTTGCTTCCCTCTGCCGAACAGAGGGAAATGCAATCCTTGCCAGGCTCCACAGTCAGGCTGGGAAAAGGGATTTAGACACTTGTCCAGTATGGCCTGTTCTGTTCTTACCACGATAAAAAAGAAAAAAGCAGGTTTCATTTTCGAGGCTCCCAAGAGGAAACACCCTCTGAGCGCGCCGTGACCTCGCCAGGGACCTGTGGCACCAGGGCTGAACTTTTTACCTTGGGCACCTCCATAACTCATGGGGTGTCTGTCCCTGCCTCTGTGGGATCCTTTTGTCTGGACAGACGTGGTGACAAGGTGGCAGGTTCTTATTATCCCCCCACACTTCTCACAAGGACGGAGGGAATTCTCCAGGGCCCAGCTATTTCTTATTCAGTCTTTAATTATGATATCACAAATGAACTCTCCATCCCCACCTCCAGGATCTGCATTACCCCAAAGAGAGCAGGAGTTGTGTGAAACAGGGAAACACGAGACTGGCAGTTTTATATGCTCAATCCATGGGTTTATATTTAAACTTTGTGCTTTTATTTCAAGGGAGATTGTTACAAAAAACTGCAGGTCTTTGAAAAGTGCCGTGTCCTTAAATATTTCCCCGTGCAGCAGGTATAAAACTGGACAATTATGATATTTGACAAGGGGGGAAGGCCTGGCCTTCCACTTGTGTCTTTTAAATGCATTGTAGAGAAGCACTAGTGGGAGTTTATGAGGTGATAAATTTATTGAAGGATGGGCAGTAGGGTTTTACAGCTGGGGTAAAGGAGGTCAGAGCAGTAAGGTAAAGAGTTCAAGTCTAAACTTTATGGCTTGTGAAAAGACTACTGCGAGACAGCTTTTCAGTCAGGAGAAAATGAAAACTAAAGAATGAGAAATCACTCTGGACAATTTTTGTAGGATCTCTCAATTGTTTGGAAGTAGCACTCTGGCATTTGGCTCCGGTGGCACAAAACCCTCTTGGGAGCAGATTTCCTTTTCCAGCCTCTCTAAATCATTCAGTTGTCATATCCCTGAAGACACAATAGTTGAGATTTGACTCCAATTTATTCCTATTCCTTCAGAGATGAGTTGGTGGCAAATGTAACTGTAGTGGGTGGCCTGATTTAAACTGGGAGGGGAGGAAATCGGAGCTGCGGAGGCCATAATTTCAGTGCCTCCTTTGACTGCTGCATCACAGATTCAGAATTGGGCACTAACAAGGACTAGAAAGAGCAAAAAACAAAATCTGGGATGCAGAGAAAAATCCATAAAACCAGGAAAAAGCTGGGAAGGGAAGGTGATGGCAGTGAGAGGTGCAGGGAGACGTGCAGGAAGCAATCTCTGCTTAAAACTGATGCCAGAACTCTCTCTGCTATTAAGCTCCCAGGAAAAAAATGCTCTTTTACATAACTTCAATGAACTGAAAGGCAGTGAAAAGTCTGAAGATGCAGCACAGCAGAGCCTGTGGCTTGGAGCTCTTCTTTGGCTTGGAGCACAAAGAATAAGCATTTCCCACTATATCCAGTATTTTTCAGTTCGTGTATCTGGTAGAAAAAAACAGGCTCTTCTTTGGCTTGGAGCACAAAGAATAAGTATTTCCCACTATATCCAGTATTTTTCAGTTCGTGTTACTGTTATTTCTGCTGGGACCACTAACCCCACAAAGCTGATTTCTTTGTTAGAGGTGGTCTGACAGGAATAATTCATTGTCATTAAAGGAGCCATATCCAGGATCATTTTCCATATCTGTGCAGCTCCATGGACTGAAATTGGTGTATTCCTAACGAGCTTGTATCACCTTTGCTTGCTGATATTTAGTTTAATTCAGACAAATACACATGAGCTCCTCATCCTGTTGGTTTAATTTTAAATCACCAGTGGTGGAAGCAATACTAAAACAGGAGAGTCACTTATTTTGGTTATTTTAGTGACCTGAATGCAGACACTCAGAGACAAAACCATGAGTTATACCTGTGGGTTTATTGTCCCCTGCTCCCAAAAGTCTTTTTCCCAGCCCATGTCCCTGCACTCTGTTTATTTTCCTTAGAGAGCAGCTCAGTGTCCTCTCCCTCTGAATTTTCCAAGCTTCCCCACTGCATTTAATAAGTCTGTTTATTTTCCTTAGAGAGCAGCTCAGTGTGAATTTTCCAAGCTTCCCCACTGCATTTAATAAACGGAACAAACAGCTCGTTGTCATTGTCACCGTCCCCGTGTTCATTTTGCTTTAACTCTGAGCTGAAGGATTTCCCCTTCCTCCAGCAGGAAGCAAGGCCTGTGTCCATTACACGCCATATTTTTTTCCCCAAGTAGATGCATTTCTCTCCCCTCCAAGGGTCACTTTGGATGAGGGCTCCAGAATGCTGGGGAAGGATTCTCTGTGTGTGCAGAGCTCCCAGCCAAGCTCCCTGGGTCGGGTTGTTTTTCTGACCGTGGTGACAAGGGACCTCAGGGACTTCTCTCTTCAGTAGACTCTCTATTTAGTTTCTGTTTACTTAGAGGGAATAGCCTGAGGGGCTACTGGAGAGAAAACATCTGTGGGAGATAATCTATAGAGTTATCTATCTATCACTCTTGTCGACCCTGTCTCCCCTGAGAGCAAGCTGAGAGACTTGTAATAAAAAGGCATCGCTGAAGAGGCTTTAGGGACAAATAAAGAGACATGTTAAGGGCCAGCTGAAAAAGGATAGAAGACATTATTAAAGCTCAATAGCCGTCTTATCAAAATCCAATAGGATAGGCATTTGGCAAAAGGCTTTAAATTTATTCTTTGACTTTCTGGAGAGCTTGAATTTATCCATTAACAAGAATGTGCTGCGCGGGGAGCGGGAGATGCTATCGGCTTCAAAAGGGTTGGATTCAATCTGGCATTGTGCAAAACACAACAAAAACTGAAGACAAAACCAATTTCCCCCCCCTCCTTTTCTGGCCTCATTCCTACATTGCCAGATATTAGAAGCTGTAAATATAATGCTGATGAGGCTGCAAAATAAAAGCAATTTAAGCAGTTTATTCTGCACTCACAAATCACACTGATTTTTATTTTTTTTTAAATAAAGTTAATTTTAGAAAACTGGGTGTGATTAGAAATTCTGGTCCCTTAGAAAAGCATCAAGTAGCAACCAAGAAACCCAGGTATGAGGAAAGCTTTCAGCTCTAAAGCAAAAGTAAAACCCCAACGAGTGTTTTGCTGCTGCAGATGCGAGGTGGGATGGGGCCATAAATCTCCCCGGGTTTATTATTATATCCAAAATGCTACAGGTCACAGGAACCATCTGATACTTCAGGAGCACATTGTTCGCACAGGGATGATTGATTGATAATTATGATAATTTGCAAAATGATTATTTGGGTATTATGGCCGCGGCTCGTCCCGCCGGGTCGCTGTGAAGACATTTTCTATATCACGGGGCCGTCAGGAATGGCCTCTGGCAAGGAGGGATGTGGAGAGGTCTGGCCGGGCTCTCCCGGCGGGATCTGCGGGGCTGATGAATGATGACCCAGAGGAGTAAGAAATCAGACTTCAATAAGCAGTCAGGAAGGTAGTTAGGGACGAGCAAGGGAACTGTTCACTGTCTTTTGTGCAGCAATTATTGGGCAGGCCAAACCCCCCCAAGGCCTGAGCGGGGGCTGGCAGCGCATTGTGCACCCTGAGAGAGCAAAGCGGGGAGCTGAACCCGGCCTGCTCCAAGCTGCTGCCCTTGCAGCACAAATTGCACGTGCCTTTCTGCACTTAACGGGGATCTATCATCCCCAGCTCATGGAAGGTGTCCTACAACTCTCAGGGAAGATTTAAGCCCACAGTTTGCAAGGATTTTTCTTCATTTTCCTGTACGTTGGAGAATTGCCCCCCTCCATCCTCATCCTGGAGGAGAATTTACACAGAGCTGGGGGTTAAAGATGCTCCACAACCCCAGAACAATCCCAGATATCAGAGCTAAAGCCCCGTTTCTCCGGGGCTGCTGCCTCACTGTTACTATTTCAGAAAGAGCTTTAATTTGCTTGTTTTATAGGTTGTATCTTTATGAAATAAAGGTATATTTAGCGGCCACAAACAGAGGCAGCTTTGAGTTGATTTTTATAATCTTTTCCTGAATAGACTTGCGTCATTCCAATAAGCCCTGGACAAAAGAGTGGACAGTTGTCTGAGAGTCTTTTTTATAACATTTCTCTCTTTCTATTGTTAGAGGGCTGGTAATAAAAGAACCAGGAGTCCATTAATTCAGTGAATGAACATATAGTAAAGTCAGTTCCCTCTTGAGAACAATAATGTTGCGGTCAGCTTAGGTTTCCATGGAAACTAAGTACTTCTAAGAAGTTTGCATCCTTGATTTTGCTGAAATGAAGCATGTAAAGTAAAAAAAAGGTGTAAAGCTGGCATGGAAAAGTCGGCAAAGGACCCGATGGTTAAATTATTTCGCAGGAATAACACTGTATGTTGAATTTCTGTGATACAGATGTTTGGGCTTGGTTGTTTAGTGAGTGTGGGTATGAGAAATGGCTCCACAAAGAGATCTCGGGGGGGGTTGAGCCCATAAATCAGGCCAAGTTAGGAGGACTTGCAGTGGTTAAGTTTGCTCTCTCCATATCTCCAGAATGCTGAGGCAGCCCCAGGCACACGCACGGCACAAGGTGGAACAGTGGCAGTCCCAGGGCTCCCACAACTCCAGGCTATGAAGTGGTTAATGCCAATCTCCCATTTCTCTGCAGCAAAGAATGTGGATTTTGGATACGACGTGAACGCCTCACGCAGTTTTAAATGAGATCTCTTTGTGAGAGAGTTGGTTCTTCTCCTCCTCCCTCCGGTGCAAACCCCGGAGCTGTGATGTCGAGCTGCTCTCCAGCACTGATTTATCACCTGCTGTCTGATTTCCCTGGATTGCTGGGGCTGAGGAGGTGTCCAAAATGTGCTGCACGCACAGCTCAGGTGACACACGGCTCCAGCGAGCAGCATCCTCGGGTAAAAGTGTCCCTGAACTCCAGGAGCAGACTTAGGAGAGGTCACCTTGTCCTCATGATGCATTTCAAGCCCAGACACACAGGCTTTGAGTTAGAAACTGCATTTTTGTGGAGATGAGGAGGCAGGAGGCTGCTCCCTTGGCAAAATAAATGATTTAGACTCCTTCCCTGTGAGGGTGGGGAGGCCCTGGCACAGGGTGCCCAGAGAAGCTGTGGCTGCCCCTGGATCCCTGGCAGTGTCCAAGGCCAGGTTGGACGGGGCTTGGAGCAGCCTGGGGTGCTGGAAGGTGTCCCTGCCCGTGGCAGGGGGTGGAATGGGATGATCTTTAAGGTCCAACCCAAACCATTCCATGGTTCTGTGATCAGGGCACAAAGGAGACTCATTAAGACATTTTGCTGATTAACCACTTATGCTGATAACACATGCAAATTCGAGATTCATAAACTTTTTATAACCAAGAGCTTCCTAAAGAGTGTGAAACCCTCACGTGCCAGTCCCTGCTCCCTTTGCTTGGGGTTTGTGGGAACGCTCACAAACGCACATTGAGCAGTTCCAACACAAATTACCTGTTTAAACATAAAGTAAAGAGTTAAATTAACAGTTTTAACACTTCTCTCCCAATCCTCCTTTTCTCTCTGTGTCTGTGGAACTCATGTCAGTGCTCCCCTGCTCAAAGCCACGTGCACTGTCACACATGAAATGCCGACACTCGACATTCGTGTTTGCCCGCTCGCATCCGAAGAGTTTTTAATTGTCTGCACCCCTTGGAGCACAGGCTCCTTCTCCCTGCTAAGCCAGGTGAGGGGCTGGCATTTCCACCCCGCCAGTGAAACAATATTCTGGATGATTAGGAGGCATTACAGCCCCGGCTCAGTTTGAAAATGCCAGAATGCCCCAGAGATCCCCATGAATCTGCTGCCAGCCGGCCCCTGTCAGGGCTGAAGGCAGCACTGTCTGGAGCCCAAAATCAACTTCAGGAAGGTCATGTGAAAGAAAATCCTCAGTCATCAGGAAGCCCTTGGCCCCGTGGCCTTTCTGACATTTTCTGACAAACCTTAAATCACCAGAGTAGACAAAACATCACAAATTTTGGAATGATGGCCTGTGGGATTTCGGGGCTGTGTGGTAACTGGGAAGGTAACACCCCCCGCGCCTCCCCTCCCTCTGCTCTGCAATTCCTCCTCAGATCCTGAGCTGAGTGTGCCACGAGGTTTTGCTGGAATTAGGTCCTGGAATCAGGTCTGGATTTGGAGCCACCCCTGGGGTGGGGTGGGAGCTGATCCAGCAGCAGAGGCAGGACCTGCCCTGTGCCAGCTCCAGATCTTTACATGGAGCAGGGAATATCCCTCAGTGTGGGAGGAGGGATCCTGCTCCGGGGGGAATCAGGAGTCGGGATTTATTGGGTGGTCCCACACCTTAGAGAGGCCAGATGGTTCCGTGAGCATACCCTGGGATCCTGAGGGCTGTGCAGGATTGGGTTAATCCCATCATAAGGAGAATTTGGATCAGGCAGGAGCCTCTTGGAGCTCGCTGGATAAATGGGAAAACCTGGACAGCAGCTGGGGAGGGAGCAAAGGGGATGTGGGGGTGAGTAACCACCAGCCTGACTTAAAGTTGGGTCCAGCCCCGATGGTGCTGCTGTAAAAATGAAAGCCAGTGGAAAATAATTAAATATAAATATACATAACATAACACAATCAGAAAATGCTTTTTGTTGCGTTTTTTATTTTTCTTTTTCATACCTTGCTCTAGAAATAAACCAAGGTTCTGCTGAGCAGTGAAGGTGGGACTGTTGTCGCACACACCTTGCAGGACCACAGTGTATTTTGATGTGTTTTGATTTTTAGATTCTACAAGATTTCTATGAGATAATAAAATATGTGTTCTGGGGGGAAAAAAAAAACAAAACCAACCAAATTTATTTTTCGTGGGACAGTTTGGGAAGAAAAATATAGAAAAGTAATCACAAGAAGTCAGCTCCTCTGTGATGTTCAGTGGTGCCTTCCCTCTGGAAGTTTCAGCATGGAAATTTCAGCAACGCTCTGTAAACATGCATATAAATATATAAAATATATATATATAATAGTAATAGTAGCAGCAGGAGGAGTCCAAATGAGGTGCTTCAATCCTTTCTTGGCTAACCCAAGCGATTCATTTGTTTTATTACTTTTTTCCCCTCCTTATTTTAGCCTGTAACATGGAATAGAGAGCAGAAACACCGAAAGCTGGGGAATAGATTAGAAACTCATTTATAAACTTCAGAGGAAGTTTTCCTCTTGCTCAACGCGGCCTTGCAAGTAACTGAAATTAAGAAATCTTCTGTCATGTGGAGGCATCCTCTCTGCTAATCTTCTGGAGTTAGCTGATTATTTTAGGGATTTGTTGCCATGAATTCTGGCCTTGGGCAGGGGAGGCGAGTTTGCTGCCCAGCGTTTTTCCAGCTCATTAATAACTGCTGCAGAGATAGCTCTGCACTGCTGCTGTCAGGACATCTCAGACCCTGCTCAGTGCAATAATTCCTTCTGTTCCAGAAGAAAAAAAAACACAAGGCCTGAAGGAACTGCTTCTCTGAATTTCCACTGGAATTTCAGTCTTAAGTTTCAGCTCCTCTCCCCCAGAGCGTTGGTTCTTCCTCACAGAAAGTCTGGGAAAACTCTGGAAATTTGTGTCAGTGCTGCTGCCTCAAGGTAGTTTTTAGGACAGTGCTGAATTCTTCTTTACTTAAGTATTCAATTTAAAAATGACTCAAGAGGAATTTTCATTTCTTGAATGTTTGCCCTTCCAATTACTTATATTTATAGGTAAAACCAGGAAAGTCTTGACTTGCATTGTTCATCTCTTCCCTTAATACCTGGTTCCGTTTTTTCCCTCTTTCTGTAGCTCTGCCCAGAAATAAGCTGGACTTTTCTCCTGGTTATCTTGGCAAATCCAAGCAGTCTCTTGCTCAGCTCCTGCTGCCATGAAATGGAGATTAATCACTCTCCTTGTCACGGGAATCTTAAAAAAGGTGAATCCTGGAAAACTTCTGTGCTGAGGCCAGGGTTGCCACGTGAATCCATGCACAGGGAAACACAACCAGCTGGACACTCAGCTCTGTCTGGGCTTGGGATGCTCCCCACACTGACCTCATTCCTTTTTTCTGCCTGGGTGTCTCTTTTCCACCCAAATTCCTGTAGGAAACGGAGCTCTGGAGCAATCCTGGAGGTTATTTCCCTGGTTTCCTGCAATCCCAAGCAGGAAGGATGTGCAATTTTTCCTAGGGAGGCTGTGCTGTCCCCAAGTGAGATCCTTCCTCTCAGCTTTGTGTCTGCTGATGACTAGAACATGTCCTCGGAGCTCCAACGTCAATTTATTCCTGGCAGTTTATATTTGCCAGTCCTTTTGCCAACAAAAACTTGGAATTGGATTGGTGTCCCACCCTCCATTCCAGGTCTGCTGCTCACCATATGCTAGTTGGCTCTTTGCTCTGATGGCCTTTCCTGCAGACCCCAGAGCATCTCCTGCTAAAAATGGGTACAGACTGGGCACTCCCAGAGTAGGAAATGTGGGATTTAAATCATGCTCATTTTTCTGCTGCATCAGAGCTGTCCAACCATCCAGCAAATCCCATCCTCATCCAGGAGCTGGGTTGGCTTTAGGCAAAACACTTCATGTCCAGCTGGTGTTCACACAGCCCAATAATCCATTTGCTATTTAAAGCATTTAATTCCAAGAAAAGACACCACCAGGGTCAGTTGTGGCCATTTTAAATCGTATTATCCTGATAGCACGATTTTCTCCAAGGAAGGAAGTCAGAAAAATGAGATTTATTGTGTGACCCTGGTGTGTGTCCACATTACTGCTGAGCCCAGAGCAAGGCTTTGACCACTTGCAATATGAATATTTGTGTTCTGGTGACTTCGGAGTGCTACGGGGAAAAATGGCCATGAAAGCAGAATATTCTGAGATGATTTTCAATGGTCCTTTTTGCTCCATGATAGGAAGGTCAGCAAACGAGCTGCTGATGGATGTCAGGGTTTGCAGCCGTGTTTGGTTTGGAAACTCACTCTGAAGTCTGGATGCATCTCTGAAATCCGTCAGAACCCCTTTGGTCTGAAAAACATCCATGAAAACCTTGCACATGCCTTTATTTTTTTTTTTTTCTTTCATAGATTTCTTCTAATTCCTCAAACTAACTGGGCTGGAAATACCCAAGGAATAGATTTTCTTGTTGCATTTTCTCTGTCCTGTTTGGAATGCCAGGGAAAGCCTGGAAGTGTTGGAAGCTTGTGCACAGAAATGATGAGAAAAGAAACTAATGGAGTTTTTCTTTGAAAGTTCAGAAGTCCTTTAGAGCTGGAGAAGGCTTTGAGTGTATTTTGCTTCTTGCAGAGGAGTAGAATTCAAGAGAAAGGACTTTTTTTTAATATATCTACATGGATTTGGTGTCCACAAAGCACAACCACAAATTGATTGGCATAATGAGCAGATTTTAGGCTTTTAAGAGGGAGAGGGGATTTTCCAGCTGCCTTGCTCAGCTCTGTGGTAAAATTATTATTTAGCATCAGTCAGAAAACCTGCTGGACTCTGGGTAGGACACAAACTCTGCTGATCTCACTGACCTCCTGTATCTCTGCTGTTCCCTCAGTCTTGTTCTTCTTGTGCTCCTTTTCTGTGATGCTGAAATGTGTCAGGCTGGATTAGAACAGCTGTGTGTTTGGTGCCTCTCTCTCCCGTTTGAGGATAACCAAAGCTCTCTCTCTGTATTTACACAGTCAGGATTTACCTTTGTAGCAGCCTCATTCCCCCATCCCTGCGTTGTTTTCAGTCCCATAAAACAGCTCACCTGAGTTCTCTGTGCTTGCCCAGGGCTCCCCCCTTTCAAACATCAAATATTTGTTTGCTTTTTCTTTAAATATCAATGAATAACCATTTCCTTAAAAAAATAAAAAAGAAAAAGAGTAAGAAAAAACTGCTGAGCATCTCAATTCACTGTTCTGCTGTTGTGAAACTACAAAGCTAACGTGGTGGCAGAGGGAAACCCTCTTTCAAAGGCACAGAAATCCTTGAAATAAATTAATTCCATCTGATTTTGTGTAAAATTTCTCCGAGACAAGGAGGTGTCATGCTGTAAAAGAAGCAGCTGAAATTCATACTCTGCATTATGGGTCGCTCATCTGTGTCACACATCTGTCAGAACAAGACCAGGAGGAACCAGCCTTGTAGCAAGAAAGGTTTGGGGTGGATGCTGAGAAAAACGAGAGCCTGGAATAGCTGAGAAGCCGAGCGGGCTCTCTGGGGAGGAGATCAAACACCTGCCACTGCAGGCTCTGAAGAGGCTCAGCCAAATACCTGCCAGGCTGGCCTGGATATCCACAATCCTGCATGAGAATGAGGGGGAGCCGGGATCACTTCCCCAGCTCCCTTGCAGGCACACGGGTTTTCATGGTGCTCCTAAGTTTATCGTGTTGATCAGTGTGAAAGGCGGCCGAGGAGGCAGGAGCCCCACTGTCCTTTCATTCCGCACGTGCAGCCCGGAGCACACGGGATAAAAACGCGAGCTGGGGGCACGGAAGGCTTTTCTTCTCGTTTTAGACTCCTTTTGCTTCCCTTTCATGGTGCCTGGGAAGTGTCGTGCTCTTTGTGTTCAGTTTTCCTTATCAGCCGAATGTTTTTCTCTGTTTTCAAGTGGATTTGGTGCTCAGGAGAGCTGGCAAGTTGAGAGCAAGGTGATCTGAGGGGCTGAAAGTCCTGAAGTCCCACGTAGCTGAGTTTTCCAGCATGGAAACCAGTTGATCCAGATTCTAAAACGTGTGTTTATACACACCTGGATAAGAGGAAAGCAGAGGAAAAGGAAGGAAAGGAAGGAAGGAAAGGAAAGAAAGGGAGAAATGGAGAAAGAAAGAGAAAAGAAAGAAAGAAAGAAAGAAAGAAAGAAAGAAAGAAAGAAAGAAAGAAAGAAAGAAAGAAAGAAAGAAAGAAAGAAAGAAAGAAAGAAAGAAAGAAAGAAAGAAAGAAAGAAAGAAAGAAAGAAAGAAAGAAAGAAAGAAAGAAAGAAAGAAAGAAAGAAAGAAAGAAAGAAAGAAAGAAAGAAAGAAAGAAAGAAAGAAAGAAAGAAAGAAAGAAAGAAAGAAAGAAAGAAAGAAAGAAAGAAAGAAAGAAAGAAAGAAAGAAAGAAAGAAAGAAAGAAAGAAAGAAAGAAAGAAAGAAAGAAAGAAAGAAAGAAAGAAAGAAAGAAAGAAAGAAAGAAAGAAAGAAAGAAAGAAAGAAAGAAAGAAAGAAAGAAAGAAAGAAAGAAAGAAAGAAAGAAAGAAAGAAAGAAAGAAAGAAAGAAAGAAAGAAAGAAAGAAAGAAAGAAAGAAAGAAAGAAAGAAAGAAAGAAAGAAAGAAAGAAAGAAAGAAAGAAAGAAAGAAAGAAAGAAAGAAAGAAAGAAAGAAAGAAAGAAAGAAAGAAAGAAAGAAAGAAAGAAAGAAAGAAAGAAAGAAAGAAAGAAAGAAAGAAAGAAAGAAAGAAAGAAAGAAAGAAAGAAAGAAAGAAAGAAAGAAAGAAAGAAAGAAAGAAAGAAAGAAAGAAAGAAAGAAAGAAAGAAAGAAAGAAAGAAAGAAAGAAAGAAAGAAAGAAAGAAAGAAAGAAAGAAAGAAAGAAAGAAAGAAAGAAAGAAAGAAAGAAAGAAAGAAAGAAAGAAAGAAAGAAAGAAAGAAAGAAAGAAAGAAAGAAAGAAAGAAAGAAAGAAAGAAAGAAAGAAAGAAAGAAAGAAAGAAAGAAAGAAAGAAAGAAAGAAAGAAAGAAAGAAAGAAAGAAAGAAAGAAAGAAAGAAAGAAAGAAAGAAAGAAAGAAAGAAAGAAAGAAAGAAAGAAAGAAAGAAAGAAAGAAAGAAAGAAAGAAAGAAAGAAAGAAAGAAAGAAAGAAAGAAAGAAAGAAAGAAAGAAAGAAAGAAAGAAAGAAAGAAAGAAAGAAAGAAAGAAAGAAAGAAAGAAAGAAAGAAAGAAAGAAAGAAAGAAAGAAAGAAAGAAAGAAAGAAAGAAAGAAAGAAAGAAAGAAAGAAAGAAAGAAAGAAAGAAAGAAAGAAAGAAAGAAAGAAAGAAAGAAAGAAAGAAAGAAAGAAAGAAAGAAAGAAAGAAAGAAAGAAAGAAAGAAAGAAAGAAAGAAAGAAAGAAAGAAAGTAGAAGTCCTAGTACTTGGAACTGTAAGCCAGAGTTCTGAATGAATAGATTAAGTTAAAACCAGGATGATAGAATATGTGATTGCAGCTGCAAGGGAATGCTGGAATGCTCAGTGCTTTCATAAAGAAGATTTAAGGTGTCGAAGCATTTTTGTGTTGGAGCGTGGCAGTTCTTTGTCCTTGCGGCTGACATTGCTGAGTTTCTATGTATCGTTGCACTGGGTGGAAACATCCTTTAACTGCCAGACAGCACTTACCGATAAGGCACCAATTAATAACGTTGATTTGAAAAGCCCGAGAATAGGTGAGAAAGCAAAGTCCTTCGGTAAGTCATATTTGCACAGCATTAAGAGTCCCCTTTTACCTGGCCCAGCAAACACGGCGTCGGGAGCTCCGTGCCATTGAAAAGCTGAGAGACTCTAATGATACGTGCAACTGATAATTGCCACTCCTCGCTGCTCAGCGCCCACTTATCGTGCCTTTTGTACAGGCATACCTCTGCAACAGGCAGCTCCCGGCAGATGCGGCTCTCTTTCCTAAATACCGAGAGGGGGAGATTTTGATTTTGATTCTGATTTTCCCCTGCTAAATCGACCTGTTTTATCAAAGAGGTGAATGTCGGGGAGGAATCAGCATTTCCTTCAAAGTTGGTGGCCCTCGAATGGAAGGCTTTGCGTTGGGTCTGGGAGTGCAAACAACCCCCTCTTGTTTGCTCAGCTGATGCCACACTCGTCCCTCAGCGCCGGCAGGACAAGGCCAGCACTGGTTCTGATGGAAACAAAAAGCCATTAAACCCCGCGGCAAACGCGAAAGCAACTCGCTGAGGGAATCACAGATGATTCCACACAGCCACTTGTGGGCTTTGGTGAGAATCCAGCCCGGCCCAGGCAGCTGGGACACGGAAGGTGTGAGGTGGGGACACATCTTGAGCAGAGCAGTTGCCGGCAGCCGGGCACGGAATGCGCTCCATCATCTCTATCTTTGTATGTTCCTGTGCTCTTAAAAAGCCATAGAAATGGAATTAATTAGAAGTAGATGAAGCTGTTTGATTAAAGGGCTTATTTGTTGCCCAGCCGTATGTGGAGGTATAGAAATGCAATTAGTTAGAGAGTGCCATTAGCAGTGTCAGGGACCAGAAGTAATAGAGCTTAACCCTCCCGGGAGGCTGCTGGGGCTGGGATCCCGGGCTGCAGCACCGGGCTAACACCACTACAACTGTTTTTCCCTCTTAACTCTTTCCGTGGAAAGATTCCCAGCAAGAGCCAGCCTGTTCAAACATACGCAGTGCCAGCTCTCCCCTCCCTGCACTCAGCAGGCTGGAAAACAAGAAGTTCGACAAAGAATTGCTTTTAAAATATGCAAAATGCATCAATTTGTCAGCTTTCAGAAATCCCTTGAGAGCGTGGCTGGGAGTGTCAGGCGGGTGAAGTGTGATCCTGCTGCAGCATCTGTCCGTGTACCAGTGACCTGCAGGGCTTTGGGGCGAGACGTGGTAAAACCCACGGGACGGAACAGGAGCCTTTCCCAAGCGACACATTCGGGAGCTGCACGGGGCTGCTGCAGTTTCACTTTATCAGGTGCTGCCTAAGTTCACCTCGATGGCATCAGAGTTTATCTGCCTGCTGGTCAGGCTGCACTTTGGACACCTCCGGGATCTCTTTAAATGAGTTTTGTGTGGTCTTAATGCTGTTACTCCTCGAGATCTGCTGGGTATGAGGAGAGGAACGTTGGCTGAGCCCTGACTTTTGAGGTTTCAGTCTTCCTGCCCAGCACTTTTTGCTGCTCTTTCATGGAAGTTGTAGTGACTTAAGTGCTGGAGTGTGAGTGCTCAGCCCCACCTTCAGCACGGCCAGCTCAGTAACGCGTCCACAGCCGCGGGATTCAAACATTTTCTAGGGAGAAACATCCACATATGGGATGCCCTTGGGTGAGAAAATGCTCCCCAGCATCAGCCAAGGTTGGGGTAAACGCACTGGAAACCACCCGAAATGTATCTGATGCATCTGTCCTTTCCCTTGAGAAAGTGCCGCTCTCCAGATGAAAAGAAATGCACTTCATATTTCAGCTGATAATGAGAAGTTAATAAAATCGGGATTTTGTGCAATGCAGGACCTCTGACATCTTAATCTTTATTAAAGAGACTTAAACTACCAGGAACTGCTGGTGCTGACTGGCACAGCCAGACTCGAGAAACACCAGGAGAGACTGGTCAAATGAACTGTTAAACAACTCTTCCTAATCCATCAGGAAGAAACAATAAGTGCTGGAAACATCTATTTACCATGCATCAATCACGCTTACCTAAGCAATTTCTAAGTAATTATACTTCTGTTATATAGTTCCTGAGATGACTGGTCTGAATGAGACGTTTGCCTTATTAAAACAAAACAAAAAATTCACTTTTCTTGACAAATCAAATGTTGTTTCACATTCTGTCACAGTAGTAATTTTTCTGGACATGATTTCTGCTAATTGTTGTGTTAAAATCCTGTCTGGAATTCAAATAGCTGCTTTTCCCTTTTAAAAACTTGACAAAAGGCGGGGTTTAAAATTTTGTAAGTGGTAGAGATTTTGTCTGTCGAGTTCTGCAAAGTCAGTAAAAAAGGTATTTGGACCAGCTCACCGAGATGTGACCCATGGGAAGGGAATTTTGGGGACAGGGAGAATAAAACTGATCTTTGTTGCAGTGAAAGCCAAGTGCCTTTTTCCTTATTTATTTCTATTTCTGCCTGCTTTTACCCCAAGCCACCCCTGCAGGCAGGGATGGAGGCTCTGGTGGTCTCCAGGACACACCAAGCTGTGAACAACCATCTCGTTCCTATTCTGAAGATTTTGCTTGTATTTTTCCTGGCCGACAGAGCATTCCAGGCTGATGGATCAATTAATGGAGAGCAGTTTCTGTACATTTTATGCAGCCATGTAAATGCAGTGCCTTGTGTCTTGTTGACCTTTGATGTTTGAACATCACGGAGTTATAAAAACAGATATAAATATATGTGTGTTTTACAGACCCATCATTGTGTGGGGCTTTGAAATGTCGTTTTCTAATCCACTCAGAGGAAGGGGAGGGATGGAGTCTTTGTCAGTATCCAAGCAATTAGGATAATTAAAAAAGAAAGCTTATTGGGTAAACATGCTCTTAGATTGTGACCTCTTAATTAATGGACTACAGGGAGAAATTACAGCGGTGGCAAGATAATTAACACATGCATTTAAAAAGAACTATTAGACAAGGGTATTATAGGATAGTAAGACACAGATTTGAATCACCGAAGGACTCTGGAGGTGAACAAACACGGTGGAACAAGACAAGATTTGCATGTGTGAGTGCCCCAGCACACAAGAGGGACAGATTAGGATAACTTTGTTATCACACCCAGCGGCTCCTTTAGCACCACATTCCCCCAGCCAAGGGCTTTGAGTCCGGGCTGGGTTGTGTGGAGTCTCCCAGGAGCAGAATTCCACCATGGGATGTGTCCCCATTGCTGATAATTCTTCTTTTTGCAAGAGGGGTGTTGGAAACTTTGCTCCCCTTGGCAGGGACGTTGACGCCCATCAGGGAGCTGTCGCTCTGCTTCGTGGCACTCCTGGTTTGGTGGCTCTCGCTAGTCCTGACAACTCCAGTCAGTATTTTGGAAACTGGATTGGTCATTAACAAATAAAAAAATAAATGAATTTAGGAATCAGATTGTTTCCTTCTCAGAGTAGAGTTTGGGTCATGTCGGGTCCCAGTCAGTCTTCACCCCCACTGGGGATAGAGCTCTGAACAAGCCAGAATACCCAAAGCAGACATTTTTTGATTGTTTTGCCACTTTCTGTCACCAAAACTGTCTCATCCTTGTCAGGTACAAAGCGGGGCAGGTTGTGAGGGGGGTTCTCAGGCTCTGGCTTTGTACACGAGCACCCAGATCAGTGTGAGCACTTACATGAGTGATGGTTATCAGTAATGTTATCAATAATTCACTGATGTAGGGTTTAGGTGCCTGAGCAGAGCAGCAGCATCCAGGCATCTTCCTCACCTGGGATCATTTCCCACCACCGCCTTTGGGGTTTTTTTCCATTTTTGAGAGAGAAGGGCATACTTAAAGCTCTGTGATCCCCAGACCTGCCTCTGCAATGGGGCTTTTATCTCTGCAGAGTGTGTTTCTGGGCTGGCTGCAGGATTTCCCCTCTCAGCAGTGCAGGGAAGCAAGGCTCACACCATCAGAGTCTCTCGTGGGTTGCTCAGTGTCTTGGGAAGGGTAGAAACACTTCACAGGCGTGTCCATGCTGATGGAATTGCCCATGGATCAAGCAAATCTTGCCCAAACTGGGGAGGAACTTTGGATGGGCTATGGAGGTGCTTGGTCTGGGTAGAAAAGATCTCAGGGTGCACACACTGTGCCATGGTTCTGGGCTCTCTAACCATGGAATTCCCTGAACTCTCATTTATCGAAAGAACCCACTGCAGAAAAGTCAAAAGCCGAAATGATTCGTGCTTAAGGGATCAAAGCTCGTGCCCCAAACGTGCACACGAGCCAAAGCTGGATGATTAGGTACAGTTTGAGGAACATGTGATTTGCATAAGTCCCCACTCCCCACAGCATCCCGGGGAACAAAGAGATGCTCTGCCAAGCCAACATTTCAGGGATCCCACCGAGCACTTACCCAAATCCCACCCACTTCTTGGTGAGTCTCAGCACTGCTGCTTTTGTCTGAATATAAATGTCCCTGCTCAGTGCGGTGTTCATCCTACCTGGGACATTAAGAGATGCATGTGGACTAAAAAAATATTGAAAAAAAAGCATTATGAACATTTGATTAGTGACTTGGGCCCCAAATTTTTAACTAATTGAGCACATTAAATGGTATGTCTGTGAAAGACTAATACAAGACACTTTTCAAAGCTTCTTTAATAAAAATTCTATTTGGGATTTGACCATAATGGCTATCCTTGCTTGCCAAAACATGACTTCTTAGCAGGTGACTTTCATCAAGTACATCTGAAATAGTACCTAAATGAATTAGCAATAAAATGGACTTAGGCCGAGCAGTAGGAGCCTCCATTAATCTTGGGTTAATCACTAAAGAGATGCCATTCACTTTTCTTAAGAAGTCACATTTTTCTCCCCTTGCTGGCGACCAGATTTCATAAAGTAACATATTTCTAATGAAAGGGCTCTGCTTGAATTAAAACCCTGAAGGTTTATGCAGATTTTAGTTTTGATTACTGCTGGCATGGGCTCTTAGCAGACTCCGGAAGGTAGGGCCGCAGTGAAAGAGTCCCAGCATGCAGTTCATAATATTCTTTGAAATAAAATAGTGCACTTGTACTTAGTGGCTTTAATCAGCTCTGACTTTTGATAGTCAAACAATAGCTAATTACAGTAACACCTGCCTTCTAAGTCATGTCATGTAGGTTATTGCCAACAAGAGACCTTGTATCTTAGCTGCGTGATTATTATAGAGTCTAAAACCTATCTGTTCAAAAAAGAGGGGGGAGAAGAGCGGAGTTTGGTGGCCATTATCCCTCTCTTTATTGTCTGAGGCATTTCTGGCTTTTCTGGTGGTGGTTTGCTGCGTTTGAAAGGCAGAGAGTTGGTGTTTATGGCTGGGTTAGAGATGGGAGTCTCGGGGAAAAGGATACGATTCGCAGCCCTGGCTTTTCCGTGCAGTAACGGGAGATAACGCTGGGTGTGTGCGGCCCCAAACCCATCTGAATGTGTCTCGATTTTCAGTGCAACACAAAATTTGAAATATGTTGTGAGCTGGTTGTATCATCGGATCTCTGGCGGGCAGCCACGGAGCAGAATTTTATTTTGCTGTCATTAAATGCACTGGTACGGGAAGGGGAACAAAGGGCCATTTATTCCAACCTTCATCAGTTCTGGGAGGCTTTCATAAAATAAAAATACCCAGCTAAGAACCCAATTTTGAAATGACAGACCATGATTCTGGAAAGAAATCCACACTTTTCCCCAAAAAATATCTGCCTCTGTTGTGAGGAATTGAGTCGGACGAGTTTCCCTGTCGGGTGGAAGCCATAAATTATTGTCTCATTGAAGACTCTTTTCTCATTAATTTTGCCAGCAAATAAGGCTTCGTTTTCACAAACTCAGTGAAGTGAATAATATCAGATGTTTGCCAGAGGGTTCCCAGGAGCCACAGCTCCGTGTGTCGATCCTGGAGGGATGCTCCCCGCTCCAGACCAAGAGGATAACGGGACAGATTCGGCTCCAGTTCTGCCAGATCAGGGCTCAGAACTGCGGGAGCAGGGAAATGAAAAGGCTTTAATGATCAGAGCATTCAGAGAAATCCTGGGAGTGGAAAAGGGACCAAATGGAGCCATCCTCGGATCTTGTTTTACAGGGTGTGTTTTATGGGCATGTTTTAGAAAAGTGTCTCGGGTGGGTGACACCCAGGCAGGGTTCCACTGCTCTTCCTCCATGATTTTGAAGGCAAATCCATTGAATTCTGGGAAGAGTATAATTCTCAGATAGCTCTGCTCTGGCTGACAATAGAATCCCTCAAAATATTTTGGGATTTTGGCAGGATGTGGCGTATCTCTGCCCTGGGCTTTTCACCTGGAATCTTGCATTTCCTGCACCATAACCCATCAGATCTAAGTACCAAGGACGGCTGTAGGGGGGTTGAATTTCTCTTTACAATCAGACTGTGTGTTTAAAAAACTATTCCTTATGAGGAATTTGCGAGGGAATGTATTCAGGCTTACCTCAATGAGCAGGGAATTCATGTTAAAAGGACGTGTTGTAAACTCTGCTTCCCAAAACCACTCCTAAGTTCAGCCTTTAACGGGCTGGCTTTTCCCCTCTAAGTTATTCTTTCTCACTCCATCATTTGTCACGTTAACCTCAAACTGTGTAGCGAGAAATCTTCTTTATATCAGTTACCATGTTTGCCATATCTGATCAGCGTGATTGATCATGGCCCCAGCCACAGGTTGGTAATAAGCTGTTTTGAGAGAGACACACATTTCCCCCAGGACAAAGCTGGCATGACAGCATTATAAACCAGCCATTTATCAAGCTGCTCCCAGGTGGTCACTGTCGGAGCACGGCTCGGCAGCCTGGGCTTCCACGGAGCTACGGGGGGATGGACCCGGGGCTGGTGGGCACCGTGCTGCAGCTCATGCAGGAGACAGTAACAAATGACACCGCGCTGCAGGCGGAATTGGGAGTGCAAATGTCACGCCTGGAGTCGGCCAAGTCCCTCCTCGGAGCTGCTCGGGGTGGCAGCGGGGCAAAACTGCCACGGGACTGCTCCATAGGCAATTCTGGGGGCTTTTGCTGTGCCCCAAGGGGAAGGGGGTCAGTGCTGCACAAAGTACAGATGGAGCAGACTCATCTTCATCACAGCTTTGCAGCCCAGGGCTTTACAGAGTCTGTGTTTGTGGGGAGGCTGGAGAGCATCTCCTTCCACAAGGAAGGGCTGAGGGAATTGGGAATGCTCAGCGTGGACAAGAGAAGGTTTGGGGTGACCCAAATGTGGCTGTCCAGTGCCTGAAGGAGAGGACAAGAAGGAAGGAGATGGAATTTTTACGAGGCCCTGAAGTGACGGGACAAGGGGGAATGGCTTTACACTGACAGAGGGGAAGTTCAGGGTGGATATATGGAAAAAATCCCTGTGAGGGTGGGGAGGCCCTGGCACAAGGTGCCCAGAGCAGCTGTGGCTGGCCCCGGGTCCCTGGGAGGGGCCA
>NW_008240039.1:3247885-3254028 GCF_000691975.1 Corvus brachyrhynchos
GGGTGGGGAGGCCCTGGCACAGGGTGCCCAGAGAAGCTGTGGCTGCCCCTGGATCCCTGGCAGTGTCCAAGGGCAGGCTGGATGGGGCTTGGAGCAGTGTGGGACAGTGGAAGGTGTCCCTGCCCATGGCAGGGGGTGGAACAAATTGGTCTTTAAGGTCCTTTCCAACCCAAACCAGTCTGTGATTCAGTAAGATTCATCTTCTGAAGAACTGAATAAGCTGTTACAAAACTTTTTTTTCTTTTACCCTCCCCTGTGTTGTGTTCCCCCCACCCTTCCCCCCTTTCCCCTGAATTTTGGTAAAGTGACTTATTTTACAGCTTAAGTGTGTAGTTATTCCCAGACTGCACAAACTGCAATTTTTAATCTTAATGATAGATTTAGTGACCACTGAAGTGTAAAATAAACTACTGTGGCCTAATCAATCAAATCTGCATAGTTGAGAGAAAGCACCTGTATGAGGCTTTTATATCAGAATGTCTGTAATGGTAATAGATGTTTATTAGCAACCATAAAGCTGTTTGAATTTAATATCTCTCTAAATAACACCAACAGCATTAAAACAAATCTCTGAAGCAAATGCAACTGCGCCATAAACAGCCCACAATGCAGGGTTTAAAAGCCATTACAAGAATCCTGTGAGATTCATGGCTTGTTCTGTGGCTTAGGACACTCAGCTGTGAGGGAGCAAACACTTCACATGTGGGAAAGAGCCCCTGGAATAAAGCATTGCCCAGGTATTTGGGAAGGGATAGATTTTGTATTTTGGCACAAAATGTTTTGTTAAATGCGACAGGCAGTGGAGGCTTCCACCAGGGCAGTGTTCACATCTGAAATGTCCCTAAAAAGAAATCAAATCCCATCAGCTTTCAGGCCAAGAACCTCCTCCTGGGCAGTGCTGAGGACTCCGAGGTGGTTTTGAAACACTGAAGAGGCTGCAAACACTCCAAACTTGTTCAAGTGCTCGTCCCTCGTAGTCAGAAGTGAACACAAAGTACCTCCCGAGCAGATTTTTAGGTTTCCTTGGCACTTCGATATCTGTGGAAAACAAACGTGTGGTTCTGAGAAAACTGTGTAAAACTAAAATCATGACCAGACCACCGAGGCCATGAATGCACTGTCAAGGATTTAAAGAATATTCAGGTTTTGTGAATTTGAAACAGTTCAAGTTTTCTTCTGTTTAATCAAGAGTTCTTCTTCCCTCCCTTATTTACTGGAATGTTAAAAACATCCTTGGGGGTGGTTATAAGCTGGAGAATTCTCAGGGAATATGCTTTTAAATCCTGAAAATACGATTTTCACCGAGGGTGGCTGCTTGTGGACTGGGAAGTGTTTTAAAAAAATATGAGCCACTCTGGGAACTTTTGCTTGGCAGCTTTATGGGAGGATTGGGGTGAGAGGGAAGCTTTCCCATGGATCCACAGGCAGGGATGGGCTGCACTGGGAGGTGCTGGTCCTGCTGAGGTGCCTAAAGCCCTTCTCCTGGAGTATGGACACTGAAATCCGCACTTTTATGGGATATGGAAGCAGATAAACCACAGTTCTGGGATCCTGATGCAGCCTGAGGTCGGGAGCCCCAAGAAGTGGTTGTTTTTTGGGTAACTGTGGTCAGATCAAAGCGGTTGGAAAGAACGGGAATATTCAGCTGGGGCACGTGGGGAAGAACAGGGACAGTGTTCCCCAGGTTTGCTCCCAAGGTCTGGGACTCCCACGGGGAACATTGGGGTGCTCTGTGCTCTGAAACAGCCAGCCCAGCCCCTCCTGGGGGATGCCACATCCCAGGATTGCCCAAAAGAAGTGAGGCCTGAGCGGGGATTTTTCCCAGCAGAGGAGGACAAAAGTCAAGTGAAGCTTCAGCCTGTTGCTTGGAGGGAGCAGGGAGAGGGCATTTGGTGCTGGAGGAGCATGGCTGAAATCTCATCTGTTTCTGAAAGGGCCTGGAGTGGCAAAGGGAATCCTCTGCAAGCATGGAAACGAAATTTCAGGAGTCATTTTTGAGGTGTTAAAAAGCCAGGTCAGGCTCTGCAGTGCTGGCACAGGGGGTGCTCCCACTGCCTGCTGACCTTCCTGGTGCAGCTGTCGCTTCCAGACACTGAGCTGCATCTCCAAGGAGTCGGGCAGGGGACTGTCTGTAATCCCTGGAGGCGGGCACTGTGGCAGGGAGGGCTTGGAACACCCCAGCTTCGTGTTTGTGCCCTCCCCTGAGCAGGAAACCCCCTGGTTCCGCTGGCACGGCTGGCACGGGGGAGCCGCAGACAGTTTGGGGAGGAGGTGAGAGACTGAGAGAGAAGCCTATCACCTACCAACCCCCAAAACAACTGTGAATGATCAAACTGAATGCTGCTTATCATTTGTAGGAAGTGCAGGGTTGATATGTGGCCTGTGGGAGGTGTTAGGAAGAAGAAGCTGCGTGGTTCGATCGCGAGCGACGGAACAGCTTTTCAGCAGCTAAATAAGGACTCTGCAACACCAGAATGGTTTCTGTTATAAGGAATCATTTCTTATTTCGCTATAAATTACAAAACACCAGCACCACCCTTCCAAAAAAACAAAAAAGTGGCTTGAGCAGGAACAATTGCAGGAGACAGCACAGGGGCTGCCCGGGTGCGATAACGAGCCCTGAGCTTGGCCGGGGAAGCGGAGGGGCAGCAGCCCCCCAGCACCAGGGATTTTCCTTTCCATCAGAGAGAAAAAAAGTTTCACAGAAGGCCAGAGAGGGTGGGATTGGATTGTAGAGGCCACAGACCAGAGAGAGTACCAGGAATTATTTCAGGGAATTAATGGAATGGTACTCAGGATTCATTCTGGGCTGGGCTGGGGAAGCCACCAGAAACTGTTCCGTGCCTGTTTCGTGTAACTGTTGAACTGCTCCTACAGGAGGTGTAAAGTTTTGCCCATTGTTTCCCACTGCTGTTGGTTTTGTGCCACCTTTGTCCTTGCAGTCACTGGAATTTTCTCTGCTCTCTGTTCAGGCTGTGAGTTCACCTTGAGATCCCTGGGAATCCCCCAGGTGTGAGCCCAGCTGTGGAACTGCATGTGAGGAGCTTGGGGAGCAAACAGCAAACCTGGCTCAGCTCTTCTCGAGCCCTCCTCATGCTCTTCCCCGTTTCTTTTATGTCTTGCTTCACTCTCAATTTAGGAATTCCTTGAAACAGGACTTGGTTCTCTTTGTCACTTGGCACGTCCTCCAAGGTGCCAATCCCTCCTGGATTTTCCTGGGTGCTCTGACAGTGTCCTCAGGGATGCTGGAGGAGCTTCTCACTGTTGCTTTGTGCGAGGCAGGTGTGAGGTGCTGAGAACAGAAGCAAGGTGTTGTGGGGCTGTGAAGGGGTTCCAGTGGTTTTTGTGGAACTTTTCAGGGCTGTGAGCAGCTGGGTGCAGAGCTGCCACCATGGCTGCTGGTTTTCACTCTCTGCAGGATGAGAAAGGGGTGAGCTGAGCTCAAAAACTGTCGCAGACTTGTCTTGCACTGAGTGCAGCAGGATGAGGGAAATTAGGACAGAAAGAAATGGAGACACTCCATGTCCAGCCTTGCCTTAGGTGTGGAAAGATAATCCAGCTCTTGTGCATTGATCCCTGCCTTCTGAATGAAGCTTTAACAATATTTCCCGCTTTGTGCATCTTGTCCAGAAGCAAGAGACCAAAACTTGGCCATTTTCAAAGCTCCAATATTAAATTTTGGTGCAGGCTCACAGCTCAGACACAACTCTCCAATCTTGAATGCGTTACTCAATGAGAAGAATAACCACCTTGACTAATTATTCTCTTCTCCCAGCAATTAGTGACAGGATGAGAGGGAACAGCCTCAGGCTGGGCCAGGGGAGGCTCAGGTTGGACATCAGGAGGAATTTCTCCATGGAAAGGGTGGCCAGGCCTTGGAAAGGGCTGCCCAGGGAAGTTTGGAGTGCCCATCCCTGGAGGTGTCCAAGGAGAAGGCCTGGACACTCAGTGCTCTGGGCTGGGGACAAGGTGGGGATTGGTTGGACTGGATGGTCTTGGAGGTCTTTTCCAACCTCAGTGATCCTGTGATTCCGATTCTGTAATCAAAAATTCCTACTGTGCTTCGGGAAGGGGAGAGCTTCCGAAATTTGGGTCGAAATTTGGGATAGGCAGCCTGTGGTCCCAGGGATTTGGGACAAGCGTGTCCCAGCAGAGATTGTGGGGACACTTGAGCACCTCCATCATCTCAGTTCATCAGATTCATCTTCCACACAGGGGAAACTCGATTTTGTCTCTGGATGGGGTGGACTGGGAGCTCCTCAGCAGTGTGGTGCTGAAGCACCTTGTGTAAAGAGCCTGTACTCCACACAGGAGCAGGAATTATCCCTGAAATTCCCAAGTTTCACATGCGAGAGCAAGGTTGTGGTGCAGATCCACAGTGGAGGGCAGAGTCCCCTTAAAATGGTGGAACTCTCAATCCAAAGAACTTCTCCCTATGAGTTTTGCTGGGAAATAAATGTCCTGTCCAACCACAGCACTCATTGGTCCAAACGAAATAATTTGTCTTTAAATTGTGTTATTTCTCCTTCTCCAAGCAGAGCCAAAGGCCTGAGTCTGCCTTCAGGATTAGCAGCCAGTACCATTTCAATCTATAAATGAAGCCCTTTCTGATTTGCAAATAAAAAGCATCTGAAACCACTAACCAACTTGGCTTGAGTTTTTGTGCCTGTAAAAATGTCTGAACCATTTGTTTTTAGAATTTTCTAACTGGAAAACCTGCTCCTGCGAGCAAATATGGCCAAGTTTCGATTGGAAGATGAGAGGAGTTCAATTTTTGGATGAGAGGAGTTAAAAAATCTTCATGTTTGCAAGGAAACTCTGAGCACTTGGTGCTCTAGAAACAGCCACAGGTTAATTTTAGGTAACCACCAATCCCTGTTGCTGCACCTGCATTAGGGACACGGAGTTAAAGGACTTGTTGTCCTTGGATCCAAAAATCCAGGTGCAGAATTGTGGCCCAAGCAGAGCAAGGAGGAGTTTTCCCATGGATTTCGGTGGGATTGGGATTGCTAATCCAGCACCTGTCTCAAGGGGAAGCATTTGCACAAGCACACACAGTGCTGACAAAACCACCACAGGACAGGGTGTTCTTCCCACATTTCTTTGGCTGTTTGCATGAGCAGCCACTGAAAACCACAAAAAATACTAACTGATAGCAGAGTCATTGCAGTTTGGTTGTAAATTACTCAGTGAAGAGCTGTAAAACCCCTGAGCATCAGCAGGTTCAGGTGAGCACTGGGATGGCCGTGTCTGTGTGAGAGGCTGGGCTGGCTCCAGGATGCTCCTCCTGCTTCCCAACTTTTCTCTACCCTGACCTACACGGGTGTTTCAGGAATATTTTCGTGCTCTCAGTTTCATAGCAAAAAAAGTGCAAAACTCAACCTTTTAAATGTGAAATTGGTTTGGGGCTGTGGTAGGAATTCAGGGCAACTCCTCTGAGTTGTGGGTTTCTTTGAGTCAGAAAAATTTAAGTCATCACCCCTTTGCTCAGGTCTGATTTCTTGATTTCTTAACTCCCAGTTTAATGATGGTTTCTGCTGCTGAAAGATGAACGTTGCTGTGCCAGGTAAAACAGTTGGAATGGCTGGAAAACCATTCCCAGCTGGGAATGTGCAGATCTGGGGCAGAAGAT
The DNA here is from genome assembly GCF_000691975.1 of Corvus brachyrhynchos. Taxonomy (NCBI): domain Eukaryota; kingdom Metazoa; phylum Chordata; class Aves; order Passeriformes; family Corvidae; genus Corvus; species Corvus brachyrhynchos. Next base: position 3,253,518 of record NW_008240039.1, read on the forward strand.
CATGGAATCATTTATTTTGGAATAGACCTCTGGGCTCATCCAGTCCATCGAGATGCACCAGGCTGCAGGAGGGCTCGGCCTGCATTTGCTTTTCCTTGTTACTTTATGAATTGAAAAGGGAAAAAAAAGATTGTAAGCAAACACAATTCTCCACTCTCAGTTTGTTTGTATTTTCCTGGTTCCTGGCTGCTCCTTCCACTCTTTAAAAAGGTGCCTCACTTTGGCTGCTGTTTGTGTGCAGGGTGTTGCTGGAACCACGGGCTGGGGGAGGCTGTGGGGTTGTTCCCCCTCCAGCCCATTGCACCCTGTTTCTTCAGGAATACTTCAGAGTTCGTTGTCTTTTAACACTGTTTGAAATCGGTTTTGTTTGGTCTGAGCTGCCTTTGTGGAAGATTCCTGCTCCAGGAGGAGGTTTCCTTAACGGCTGTTTGAGGAGAGATCGGGGGAGATCAGTGACAGGGCAGGGTGAGGTGTTCTGCGGGCCTGGGGCATTTTGGTGTCACCTCTGGGC
>NW_008240039.1:3254257-3254537 GCF_000691975.1 Corvus brachyrhynchos
TTTTCCTAAAGCCAGGTGACCCCCGTGCTGTGCCAACCCGAGGGGATCGGTGTGGTGTCCGGGGTGGAATTCCCACGGATGTGGGATACAGGGAGCATCTTTCTACAAAACAGAACAATATCAAATATTACCCAACTATAGAATAATTTCCATCATTCCCCATAATTTCCCAAGTTAAACCCCCTGTCCTGCTCCCGTGGGCTTCTCCTGGAACACCGCTGGCCAAGGAACCGCCGGCGGCTGCGATGGATGGGCCCGGGCGGCCCTGCCAAGGGGGCTC
>NW_008240039.1:3254875-3267094 GCF_000691975.1 Corvus brachyrhynchos
CCCTCCCCCCCCTTACTCCCGTTCTCTCCCCTTACCCTCTATTATTCCTGTTATCCCCTTTATTCCCCCGTTATTCCCCCGTTATCCCCGTTATCCCCCCGTTATCCCCCCTTATTCCCGTTATCCCCCCCGTTATTCCCGTTATCCCCCGTCCACCCCGGACGCTCGGCCTGGGCGAGGGTTCCCCCTCTCGGCGCTGCCGCGGAACTGCCTTAAGGCTCAGTTCCCCTCCCCATCCCGCTCCTGCCTCTGGAATAGGGAAATTCCCGTTTTTAAACTTCTATTTTTCATCTCTCGTCAGAGATGTTGCCATTAACCCAGTGCCGAACCTGGATCCAGGATTTCTTTCAGGTATTTCTTTTATTGGAAGAATCATTCCCTTTCACATCACTCTTAGAAGGATTTCCTTCCTTTCCTTGTTCTTCCAAAGTCTCAGCTTCCAGGAAGGTTTGGTTTCAGAGGAGCCTTGTAGGGTTTTATGTCTCTATCGAGTCCTTAAGGACTGGGGTTCTGTTCCCCATAGTGGGAACCCTTAGTAGGTCTACATCAAAAATGACAGCACTTTTCTGGATATTATTATTCCAATGGAATAAGCTGTGCCTGGATACATGACTTCCAGGGCGTTGTGAGTGGAGTTGTGTGGGAAGATTTGGTAGGAACGAGATCCAGCTTCAGAGTTCATTTGTTTAAAAACAAACCACTCAAATAAAAACCCCCCAAAGAAGCCCTGCGATGTTTTTAGGGCTCAAAGAGCCCAGTTTTTTGCCAGAATAGAGATTTTCAATTTTGCCCAAACAGCAGAAGATTTAACAGGAAGATTTCTCTGGAAGTAGCGAAACGTTGCCTTGTGAGTCACTTTATTCAGTTACTCCAAACACTGTTGAGAAAACATCACTTTCCTCATACCAACACGGGGAATTTGGCAGCGTCACTAACACAGGGAGGTTTTGCCTTGTTGGATGATCCCATATTCCTGGTTATATCTGGGAGTGTCCCAGAGGAGGGATGGCACCGTGACTTTGTGCAGTGGGAGCCACGCCAGGGGGTTCCAGCGCCTTTCTCTGTGTGCTCCATGAGGAATGGGAATGCCAAGGGAAGGGATATCGGCTGCTTTGGTAGTAACAGAACTTCCCTGAAATTCTGGATTGATTTCTCCAGACACTCCAGCCCACGGCATTTCAGGAGAAGTTCCAGAAGCTCAGAGAATGTGGAAATGCTGTTAGATGTGTCCTCGGTTCTGTGCTTAACTCTGACCTTGTTTTAATATTTGTGGGTCCCTTTAACCCCTGAGCTGTGGCAGGGGGAGGCCCCGAGTTAACAAAATCCCTGAGAGCTCCCTGTTCCAAACATTTCGGATTTATGATGGTACTGGAAATATTTCTGTAGCACGTGTGTGACAGTGGCTGAAATTTTATTAGACCTGCACTTGAGAATCAATTCACAAAAAGCAGAAGCAGGAAAATCTTGGTGAACCATTAATCAGTCCCTTCTTACCAGCAAACCCAGCGCAGTGTTGATGTGACAAGTGGAATGGATTCCATGACAATTGTATCTGGAAGTTCTCTTTCTGCCTCAGAGCAGTGCTGAATGCAACTCCCTTGTTATTACTACTTAGAAAAATATGTTTGTTTAGTCTTTTATTTCTGATAGCTCTGACTGTCTGGGAGTTCTCAGCAGATTTTGTCTTCTGCCATAAATGATGGTACCTCTTTGTATGTGGGCGAACGCACAGGTAGGTGCAGATATTTGTGCTTTTACCTCAGGCAGGGAGCTCAGCCTCTCTCCTAGGGTTCATTATCCTCTGTTTCCCTGAACCAAAATGAATCCTGTTTAATGTGAGAAACATTTCATGAGCTGTGGGAGTAGGGAAGGCTGTGGATCTGTTTGAACTGCAATAACTTCAATGGTTCATTATGGGCCAACGTGATCAGAGGAACTGCAAAACGTTGGGGTTTATCCAAGTTTGTTCACAGCTGAAACTCCCTCCTCAAATGATAATTTGTTCTGGCTTGGGTTTATTTGATGCTGCTAAACACCATTTGTGTGTACTGGGTATTGGAGATCAATCAAAGGTTGGACTTGATAATCTTGGAGGTCTTTTCCAACAAAAATGATTTTATGATTCTCTGATTCTGTTCAGTTTAAAGCTGCACCCAAAATCTGCTGAGTAGGGACTGGCACCTGGAGATTTCTGCTGCATCCATTCACCTCCCTAAGCAGCACAACCCGAACACCTCTTTTGCTGTGACATCCCAGCTTCTTTAGGCCTGTGAAAGGTGCAAAAATTAATTTGGACCTGAGCAACGATTGTTTTCTGATCCTGTTATGTTTTGTCTGAACCAGTTTGAAAAATATTTTTGCAAAAGTCTTTATGGAAGTGAATTTAATTGGGATAAGCAGGGAAAATGGGAGGCAGAGCATCTCAGCTGTCTCATGGCGGATTCCAAGCAGTTTTTCTTTGTGAAATTAGCAGAGTTTGTAAAGACGATTGCAGGTCACCTCATCATCAAAGGGTTAATTCCAATTTTGAACTTCCCAAATGTCAGTGCTCTTCCATCCAAAATTACAGCAACTGGCTTTATCAACATATGCTTTTCATTACCTACAAGACTTACAATATTTTTGGTGTCTGTATCAACTTGATTCAATTACTGGTACCACTGCAAGGGAACATTCCCTCCAGGGAAAAGGGGGTGAATGCATCAGTGCCCATGGATACAGTGTAGGGAGCAGATTAATATAACAGATTTACATCGAGACTGCTGACTCCATTACTTTAAAACTCCTGTAATTGACTTTTTTAAAAATGACATTAGCATTTAAATGGTACTATCGTTACAGTTCAGCAGAATATGATCAATTTATTGAGCTCTTCAAATGTTCTTTTGATATTTATTTTTTGTTGTCATGCTGGAGGGGTTTTTAGTGTTTTGTCAGAGGCAGGAAAAAGTCTATAGCACAGAGATCCTGGGCTGAGCAGCTGCTGGGGAGGAAGGCAGGGGAAGCATGAGTTGCTCAGAGTTGTCTTCCTCATCTCCATCCCTCCCACCCTGGAACTTTTCCGAGTGGTAAAATCCCAGTAAGACCGAAAGGAATCATTTGCAGAAGCTGTCTCTGGCCTGTGAGAAGAGCCTGCTGCTTGTGCTCCTCTACAGAAAACAGACAGGGCCATTATCCACCATGAAGGGCTTTTCCAGCATCACACATCAAAATTCTTTCAGTTGCCTTCAAAACAGCTTCCAGTCCGACCAGTGCAGCTTCCACTTCCAGAGATTTCACATGGGCCTGGGAGAATGATGCTCTCCAAATCCCACTGACTTTGGCCCAAGATTTTCAGGAGAAATTTTTTCCTGGAAAAGATGGCAGGCTTTGGAAGGGGCTGACAGGGAGGTGCTGGAGTCCCCATCCTTGAAGAAGTTCAAGGAAGGACTGGATGTGGCACTCAGTGCTCTGGGCTGGTGACAAGGTGGGAATCAGGCACAGGTTGGACTCGGTGGTCCTTTTCCACCCTCAGTGATTCTGTGATTCCATGGGCTGGATGCCTGATGCACTGTGGAGCTTTTCTCTGGGGCAGCTGTTCCACAGAAGGTCCAGCACCATTTCCTCTGCAGGGAAGGTGTGGGAGGTGCCTCTCTGCAGGTGAGAAGGTCCCTGTTCACCGAACACACCAAACTCTGAGTTCCGCTGCACTGACAGAAATTTGGAGTAGTTTCCTTAGACCTCAGCACGGTGGGAAATGCTCAGGAGGATGATCCTGCAAAACCAACCTGTTGTGGCTGTAACTCATTAAAGACTGGATTATTGCACAGGAGGTTTTTTGGGGTGCCGAACAATTCACGTGGCTGGAAAGCATGTTGGGAAATGACACGAAAGTAGCAGGACAGAGCCTTTTCTTATGGAAAGCCTAACCCAGAAAACCAGGATGGCCAACAGCTGGTACCCGCAGTGCCACCCCTGTACTCCTGTGTCCCCAGACACACGTGTGACAGACAGACACGTGTGTGTGCACACACATCTCTACAATCAGGAATTCTACTCTGACTATTCAGATATCGTCTCTGAAGCAAAGTTTTGGATCTCTCTGAAGGCTGATCAAGGTGTCCCCATGAGTGTTCATCATTTCCAAGCCTGAAGACAAGGGGAAGAGTGGAGGTTTTAGGGTAAATTTGTGGTGCCTCCCTTGGACACTCCCATTTGTGGATAAATAAGCTTTAAGGCTTTTCCTCCTGAGCCATCAAGTGCCACAAAACCCAGCACAGAAATGTAAGAGCCCATGGGGTTTTGATGAGCCCACTTTGTTTCTCCCAATTTTAAAATGCAAAATTTAAAAGAAGAGAAGAGCAACTGTGCTGATTTTTTACAGTTTTAATTCACAGCTCTTTGCCTGCTGCCAATAAAATCCATAGATCCCGGTCCTGATCTGTGTGGAAAAGCAGGTCTGGGATGCAGGGGGAGTTCAGACACAGCAGCAATAGGTAACTTGGGATCCCTCCTGCCTGCCTGGCTATAAAAATGCTTTGTAATGACCCAGTTCGACCCTGCCAGTTCTCCCTGACCTCCTCCTTCTCAGGATGCTGCTTAATTTGCACTAATTACATTCCGTTCTGACAGAAACTTGGACACTGTCTCAAGCTCTCAGGTATTTTCACTGCCGTGTCCCAGCTCAGAGTGGGAAAATGGCAATAAGTAATTTATGAAAATACACTTTGTTTAATATAATACATCAGTATCTTGCACGTAGTGTCATCTGTGTGTATAAACACCCCTTCAAGGATGACTTGGTGTTTTAATCTTGAATTCTTCCTGGGATCCACGAGGGCTGCTTAAACCCAGCAGTAGTACTTGGAATAATTCATGCAGTCATTGGCTTTGGGGTGGTTTTTTCTTGGTTTGCCTCCAGAATCCCAGGTTAAATTCCTAATAATAATTTGGGGGTTGATGACCACTACAGAGAGTTCTGCTTCAAAGAGGTCAGTAATGTAGGAAAGAGCTTCCAAAAGGAAAATTTATGGGACAAGTTCAGCTTTAAGTTCTCCTAAAATCAGGGCTGAGTGAAGGTGTCTGCACGTGTGGGTTGAATGGAGATGGGGAAAAATTAATTCAGTGTTTTTGGCTTATAGTGGAGCGAGCAACAAACCTGTCCAACAAGTTGTTCACAAAAAAGGACTGTGTGAAAATGTCTGTTTTGGCCTAAAATGAGCCTTTTTAGTGAGGAGGGGGCCTGGAATGAGTGTATGTGTGAAGGAACACGGATCTGTCTCTCCTGCTCTGCACTGTCACAGCCTCTGTTCCCTGCCTGGCCAACGTGCGTGGAGTTTGTCACCCTACATTCCTCAGCTTTGTGCAGAATAATTTCCACAGCCAGACCTGTTTTGCTCCTCGTTCAGGTGTGTGGGTGATGCTGAGCACAGCTCAGGACCTCTCTGTGCCATTTCAGAGCCAACAGGCCACGAGCCCCTTGTTCAAAGCGTGGCAGAGAAGGGGTTGGTGTTGTCACAGTGTGACACGGGGACACAGCCCAGCCTTGACAGCCACATGGCAACGATGGATCCCACCCTAGGGGCTGTGGCAATGCTTCTCTGGGGTGGGAGCAAGGCCCTGCTCTCCAGATGGAAGCAGATCCCCACTCAAAGTCCCAAAACGACGGCCAAAAACCAGCTCATGGTGCACATGCCAAGGCTTTGTGTTACCTCCCAAAGCAGGAGATGCGAGGCATTGTTGGAGCTGCAGCGAGGCTTTTAGGCACAGACGGTATCAGCAAAGCAGTTGCATGTTTCAAAATATTGTATCATTTTAAAGTGCAGTGCACATTAGGTCAGTGAAAGGGGATCCGCCAATTTGAAGCGCGGGCGGATAAAGCGGCTCTGTGTTCGCAGAGACAGAGGCACCCCGGGCCCGAAATCCCTGGAGCTGTCTTTCAGAGAGTGATAGTTACGGAAATTAGCAGTGCAGAAATCCATCCTAATCATTCATCAGGAGACTTATTAACTGTCTTAGCCGTGTTATTAGCAGAGGGCCCGGCCCCCGCTCGGGCACAGGGATCGCTCCCTGTATCCCGGCCCTCCTGCGGCCCGGCCCTCACAAACACCGGGAATCTCTTCGGCAACGGCAGCGGCACGAGGGGAAAAAATGATCTAATCTTGATGTAAATGCCTTGTTATGCCAGGCAACCTGACACAGAGTGAAACACCTCTGGAGCAGCTCTGCCACAGAGCCACGCTGGGAGAGCTGGGGGTGCTCACCTGGAGAAGGGAAGGCTCTGGGGTGATCTTAGAGCTCCTTCCAGGGCCTAAAGGGGCTCCAGGGGAGCTGCAGAGGGACTGGGGACAAGGGATGGAGGGACAGGACGCAGGGAATGGTTTCCCACTGCCAGAGGGCAGGGATGGATGGGATATTGGAAGGAATTGTTCCCTGTGAGGGTGATGAGGCCCTGGCACAGGGTGCCCAGAGAAGCTGTGGCTGCCCCTGGATCCCTGGCAGTGCCCAAGGCCAGGTTGGACGGGGCTGGGAGCAATCTGGGATAGGAGAAAGTGTCCCTGCCCATGGCAGGGGGTGGCACTGGTTGATTTTAAGGTCCCTTCCATCCCAAACCGTTCCATGATTCCCTGAAAGAGGTGAGCTGTGACTCTGAGCTCCTGCTGCTCCTCCGTGAGCACCGTGGGGCTCCTGCCCGTCCCTCCTCCCAGGGGGGGCTGGCATGGGAACAACAAAAGGGAGACAACCAGGAGAGGGTCCTGGGTGACTGTGCCAGGGGCTGAAGCCATTTCAAAGCCAGGATTTGAATGGCCATGCCTGGAAATGGGAATTGCCTTGGAAGCAGAGTCAGTATCTCTAAATACTGTATTTAACACACTGAGAGTTATAACAACTCTTTCTTATTGACAAGCTTTACCTGAATAAGAAAAACCCCAATAATATTTGATCCAGCTGGCCTTCCCATAGAGAATTTTACCATAAACTTTGCCCCTCATTTTATTTTATTTTGATTTTATTTTCCGAGTATCAATTTGAGACCAATTTCTTAGAAAAAAAAGAACACCAGAGCGTCTCAGAAGGGTGAGCTTCAGCTCTGACCCTCAGGATCCCCATCTGATGGTAGCTCCAAATGAAAGAAAATTAAATTACACACTTGGGTTCAAGGATTTACGTCTGTGAATCCCACTCTGGCTGGTATCTCCACCATTAGGGAAACAAAGAACATAGAGGAGATAAATAATACTTGGGAAAGACAGAATCTTTTTTGTCTGCTCCTTTATCTGTAGTTTGACTGTGTTCCTTAAGTGTTGAAAGGGGCACTTTCTTGGCAAGTATGACACAAATAACCTTCACCCTTGACTGCACTGTCGGAGACAGTTATAAATTTGAGGATAAAGGACACGAACAAGAGTTACTTTATATGACATTTTCTCCTGATAATGGGGAAGAGGAGGAGTGTTCCCTCCTCACTTCTCCTGGGGTTGTTTGTCACACAGTCATGTTTATGGCCCAGCAGTTCTGTGAGCAGCCCGTGGGGATGCTGCTTTCTGTGCCCATGGGATCCCTTTTCCTGGCTTTTGTCACCCCACTGAGCTGTCCTTCCACCAACAAGGGTGTTGGTGGGCACTGGGCAGCCCTGACCCTTCCCAAAGGGCCGTTTGGGAATCCCAGTATTGAATAATCTGATCCTGTGCCCTCAGCTGAAGGCAGGGGAGAGTTGTCTTGTCATGAGGCAGCTCGAAAGAATAATTTTTTTCCAAAGAAAGTGTTTGCAATTTTTGAAATGAAGTGTTTTCTCTGGAGGGTAAATGTATCATGCAGAATTTGAGAGTAAGGAAGATCCTACACAGCAGTACCTTGAAAGAGTTTAACACAAGCAGCTGAAAGATATTAATTAAATGTATCAGTTATATATTCTTAGAAACAGTTCCATCATTTTTCAGGCTGATAAGGGGGAAATTTGGATGGGATATTGGGAAGAAATTGTTCCCTGTCAGGGTAGGAAGGCCCTGGCACAGGGTGCCCAGAGAAGCTGTGATCCCTGGAAGTGTCCAAGGCCAGGTTGGACAGGGCTTGGAGCAGCCTGGGACAGTGGAAGCTGTCCCTGCCCATGGCAGGGGTGGAATGGGATGGGCTTTAAGGTCCAACCCAAACCATTATGTGATTCTATAATATTTTTAGATACATTCAAAAGCTTTTCTAAGTTCTTTTCACTTCTTTAAACATTTTCCGTTTCATTGCAGCAACCCCCAGCGTGTGGCTGTGTTTATGCTGTGAACAAGCTATGGGGATTTTCTTCTGGTGTGTTCCTATTGCAGAGCTTCTGAGGGAATTTTTCAGGCTTTTATAAATGCATATTTAAGATTTCTTTTTTAAGGATAATTAGAAAATTGCAAAAACCTGCATCAAAAAAGCTGCAGTACCACCATGAGCTTGGCAGAATCTTTAACACAGAGGTATCCAGGGAGCTCCTGGGGACACTTCGGGAGCTCATTCCTCCTCCAGTATCAGGACTGGAGTTGGGGCAGTGGGTGCCCAGTGCCAGGGCCCAGTTCTGGGTGCACACCCAGGATCTCTGCAGGTCCTTTCTCCTCCGTATCCCAGCAGCCAGAGCTGAAACCTGCAGGGATCACTGTGATAATGGGCATCAACCTTTGCATCCGGCCCCACAGCTGCCCGTGGACACTGGGTTAGATAACAGAGTCTGCCTAAACCCCACTGCTGTCTGTGCAGTGATTCATCAGCTCAGAACCAGGACAAGGCTTTAATAAGAGGCCCAGTATTGCCCGGGGCAAAGTGAGAGCACAGACTTATCAAAGGCGCTGAACTTTGATTCAAATCTAATTCCATTATTGCCTCGGAAATAGGTTAAGGTCTGTGGGCTGGTGATTGCTTGGGAATGCACTTCAGGTAAATGAATAGCATTTGGTTTGGGGAAAAATTTCTCTCAAGCCAAATTGTGGGCTTGTGTCCAGAGTTTGCTGCACAGGTTTTTGAGGAATTCTCTGTGTATGGCAGTCCAGAGTACCAATGGCTTTAGGTTCTCCATCCCTTTTCCTCATCTACTTCCTTTAAGAGCTGTGACTTTTTTTACTGTGAAATCTTCGCTCCTAACCCAACCTTAAACCCAACCAAAGACATCTTCAGCTGTGGCCTCATCCCTCAGCTTGCTTTCCTGCTGTGGGATTATTTAAATAACTCACTATTTTAATAGTGTTACAGCTACTGCTGAAGTTTGCTGTGTTGCTGGCAAACTTTAGGAAGTTTGACTAAAGCTCTGTGTAAACCAGGGGATGGACAGAACGCCTCGTCCTGTGTCTCCTCACGCACCCTGCAGTCTGCTGAGCCCTCCCAGCTGGGCGATGAAGGAGGTCCTCTGTCTGTGTTCCTGATGAGCTTCATTTTTTGTAGGATTAGCCATAATTAGTGAGGCTCAAAATTTCTGCAGCCTCGAGTTAGGGCAGTGGGAGCAGAGGATTGTAGGGCAAGACTCTTCTGTTCCTGACCGCGATGGGCCCTGTTCTTCCCTTCCCCTCAGCTCCGGAGGCCCAGGAGATGCTGCCTGGCTTTTGGCACAGGAGTTGTGTTCCTTTTGTACCTCTGAGAATTTATTCCATTTAAGCATTCCCATTAATTTCCTAGAATTTCTTCTGGTCCTGCTGTTCCATGGATGGGACAGTGGTGTCCTCTCAGGGGAGCTCTGTCCCAGGTCCCGTGTCCTTGTCTTTCCTGGGCAGGAGCCATCAGCTCTCACTGCTCCTTTTCCACTGAGAAAGGTCCTTTGCACACCTGTTTCAGGGGGGCTGTGGCTTGAGCTGCAGATGTTTATCATCTCCCCTAAGTGTAGAAACAAAAGGCCACTTTGTTGTTGATGGATATAATCCTTTTTTTTCATTATTCCATGCTTCCCCACATTTCTAAGTCAAAGCAATATTACCATGGGTTTGTTTTTCAAGAAAATCCCCTTTTTTTCCCTGTGGTTAAAGCTGTATTTTGAGCTCTGTGTAGAATTGTCTGTACAGAACTGTATTTTGATGGAAAATAGATGCTGCAGTTGAAATTGCAATAAGGAAACAGGGAAACAACAGGCACTGCTGAGATCGAAGCGCTGATTAGGAGGGCAAATTAGATTTAGATTTCCTGAATATCTAACAGCAGCTAAACATTTTTTTTGTCCTTTGTGTATGAGCATTTCCATTAAATTTTACAAAGGGCTTGAACTGGATTAGACTCCCACAGTCACTTTGAAATAACAAAATACAACTTGGCTGACAAGGGGCTGTTTAGAAACCTTTTGCAAAAATTATCTTCAGAAACGTTAGCACTTAGCAGTTACAAAATGTCTACTTTTGTCTTGCCCCCTCTGCCAAGTTCCCTTTTTGTCTTGCCGTGAGGAGGATAAATTATCCGACTGGTGGAGATAAACCACAGAGAGGTGAGATTGCTCCAGCTCAATGCTCGCGGCTCCCAGCGCTCCGGCCTCCGCTCCGGCTTCAATTTAACCCCCTGGTTCTGGCCGTGTCAATCAGGCCCTTAATGAATACATTACTAAACGAGGTTGGGGTTTTTTTGCCCTGCTAGAAGATGCAATTAATGTTTTGGCTTAAGACACGGAGTTTCTAATAAATGTGTAGGGTGCAGCGCGGGGTCTTTGGGGTAAAACGAGGAATTATCCGAACAGAAAAAGGCGTTTCATGCATTGCTCTGGAGAGGCTGGAAAGTGCTGGCACAGGGCAGAGTGGGGGAAATGCCACCTCGGAGATGCCACTGATGCCTTTTCCTGGTCTTAAAATCAAGAGTCATACACGGTTAGAAGGGGAAAAGGGATTTTACCTTGGTATTTATTTTAAGGATCCTTAGGTGCACACATCCAGGTCATATGCATCGAGATGCACCCTGCCTGAGTATCCCCAAAGATCGGGTATAACATTCTAGGTGTTACTAATTAGCAGATCTATCACAGATTCCTCAATGAGAGGCTCAAGTGAGCCCCCCTCCCCAAGGAACCTTCCCCTGGATGGTTCTATCTTAGTTTACAGAACGTGTTCTGGAGAGGACCTTGGGCTCTGGGGCACACTGATCCCTAGCTACAAAGCCTCTAAAATGCTGTCTCTCAGCTTGACAAACAAGTCCAGGAATGTAGGCAAAAAGCACTGAGAATACAGAAGTTGTAAAAAGGTGTAACAGGGGTATAAAAGAAAAGGCAAAAAAATCTTCATGGCATCACCACCAGGAATCCTTTACGCCCTGGCATGTGTGCTTGAGCTAAACACGAGCTGGGCATGGGGCTGAGGGCAGGGACACAAATGAAGTCCCTTTTGCTGCTGTGCTCTCAGTGCTCCTTTGTGGCAAATGTCTGCAAGAATGTGCTCCATGAACAGGGGGGGAGTGTCTGAGAGGTTTCCCTCCAATAAAAGGAAGAGCAGGATTTTCTTTCCAAGATAATTCCTTCCAGAGAAGCAGTGACATGCAGACTGGCTGAAACAGGAGGTGGAAGACAATTTTAGCAATAGGTGGTGACAGTTTCTTTTAGTCTCCTTTATATTCTGATGTCTCAGTCTAGTGGCTGACTAATAATATCTGGGGCTTCATCTAACCAGGAAGCCTTCTGACTGTGTCATTTTTCCATCTATTTATTTGGTCAGATCTGTGCTCTGGGGATGTGATGGTGGTGCCATCAGAGGGGTCAGGGCCTCGGAGGGTTTTCCTGTTTTTCCTGATCAGGAGTAGAGTCAAGGGCAATGCAACGGGGCAGACCTGCTCAGAGCAGGTTGGGGGAGGTGTTGAACTGGGGGTGATTGTCAGTTTATATCTAAAATCTACTTTGAGAGGGGGTTTCCTCCATGATGCCTTCCCAGTTCTGGGTATTGGGATTGGCAAAAGAGGTGGCCTGAGAAGAGGAGAGGCCAGGAAATCTCATTTCAGGCAAACTTTTGTCCTCGTGGGTTCTAGAGGTGGTTCAAACCTAACCAAAGCCTGGGCTTTATGTACAGGTTGTGTCCAATTCTGGTACTTCAGGCCAGACACTGACTGCAGTTTTCTTTCAGGTCTCTCATATCATGGACCCAAAATCTGTGCCATCCCTTCAGGCTGTCATTGATAACCTCACCTGCTTTCCTTATTTCATGGAATCACAGGATCCCAGAATGGTTTGGGGTAGAAGGGATCTTAAAGCCCATCCAGTGCCACCCCTGCCATGGGCAGGGACACCTTCCACTATCCCAGGCTGCTCCCAGCCCCCAC
>NW_008240039.1:3267109-3291056 GCF_000691975.1 Corvus brachyrhynchos
GGCAGCTGCCAGGGATCCAGTGGCAGCCACAGCTTCTCTGGGCACCCTGTGCCAGGGCCTCACCACCCTCACAGGGAACAATTCCTTCCTAATATCCCATCTAAACTTCCCCTCTTTCAGTTTGAATCCATTCCCCCTTGTCCTGGCACTCCAGGTCCTTGTAAACAGTTTCCCTCCCTCTTTCTTGTTCTTCCTTCAGGCACTGGAAGGCCACAATTAGGTCACCCCAAAGTTTCTCCTCTCCAGGCTGAACAATCCCAAAACTCTCAGCTTTTCTTCCCAGCAGAGCTGCTCCATCCCTCTCATCACCCTGGTCCCTCCTCTGGACTTGCATCAACAGCTCCATGCAGCCCATCCAAAATTTCCCTCACCTCGCAGTGGCTATGCAGGGAATTTCCTGCAGAAAAGGGGATTGGACTCTAAATTCCCTTTGGCAGAGCCTGGACCTGCTTTGTCTGTGCAGGGTGCCCAGAGCAGTGGGGTTTGTGCCCAGAGCTGCCCAGACACAGCGAGGAGCTATAGGAATCATCCCTGGGATTCACTTCCCTGACTGTCCTCAGAGCTCCCACACCTCCCCGTGACTGGCACTGGATCCAGGGTCTCTGAAGGAAATGAACCCAGTTTTCTGCTTCAAAACACCAGTTTTGCCCTGGCTTGGTGGGGCCTGGTGAGAACAGGGCTGGGGAAAGGTGGGATATTACTTACAAACCTCCCATGAGGAAAGTTTTCAGGCTTTGTACCCAGCTCCGGGTGATCTGCCTTGCTGACATTACCCTGGAAGCCCCAAAGCACATGGAAAGGTGGACAAATATATTCATATTCATATTCATATTCACTTTGGCTGCTCCTGCAAGATGCAGTTTGAAAAATCCATAGGCTGGAAGTGCGCTGGTACCAAATTACCATTTTTAATGAGATTTTATCCCTCCCTCTGGGGCCTGGTGGGTGCAGCACCTCCTTGGCCTGTTCAGGATGGATTAGCCAATGGATTTAGCCAATTTATAGATCCAGGCCCTGCTCAGGGGGTCTTTGGCTCACTGGCTTTTAAGGAACCAAGAACAAGGCAGAAAATTTCATTCCATGTCCTGCCATGCCTAAAAACCTCCTTTTGCTTTGGAAATCCAAGAGCTTGGGCAGTGCTTGTGGTGGATAAATGAGATCTTCCCTTGCTGAGAGCAAAGCATCTGTAAATCCAGAAATACTCCCAAATGAAGCCAGTAGCTCTGAGTAGTGCACGCATTGCAAAGTTTACCAGGTAATCCACAGAAACCTGGGAATAAAAACAAAAAGGAGTGAAATGAATCCAGTGGTTCATTGCCATTGTGTAACTGTGGGATTTTATTGTTTCTGGAGAGCGTGAGGCTTGGACTGAACACAGAAGAACAGTTTACTGATGTATAAACAGACAAATGATACACATATTGTGTCCATATAAAATCAGCAAATATGTAATTTAAATTAGGGTGTTAAATTAGAAGTTAACAATGCACAAGTGTCTCCCTACCACGGAGCGTGTGAGGTTTTTTTGGGATGTGGAGGCAGCACGGGGCACATCCCTCGTGTCCCCTCCTGGCCGTGCTGGCTGGGTCACTCCTGGCAGCCTCCCCAGGTGCTGAACTCCCCTGGAGGGACACCTGGTCCTGCAGATATTCATTTGTATATCGAGCTTTTAGCCAATTTATAGATCCATAAATACAGGTTTTGGGGGATTTTTGGGGGGAAAGAGCCTCTCCAGCCCTAATAAACAATTTCTGAGTTCCTTCCAACTTGAAGACCGAAGACAAAAGGTTCCCTCTCCACTCAGCTTGGCTGCCAGCAGTATCTGCAGTAATTCCATAGTGCTCTGCCCGGCCTGGAGCGATCCCATTGTCCCTGGAGCGATCCCATTATCCCCACGTGTGCCAGGTGGGTGGGATCTGCGGGGCAGGCTCCGCTCCCATCGGGAAAGGGTTAACTGCCAACGCAGAACACAAACAGAGATGCGAGCAAACAGTCCCGGGCAGAAACCGGACCCATCACTTCCCTCTAATGAAAACCAGATTCACTCCTCCAACAATCATCCCACTGTTCCGGCACGGCTCTCCCCGCAGAGGAACGGGATTGTTGTTTCTCCTAAAAATAAAAAAAGAAAAAAATTAAAAAAAAAAAAAAATCCCTGAACCCCTACATTATATTTCTAGGGATAATTTATTTTATCATCTGGGTAAGGAAAAAATAAAGTTAATTTTGTTTTCCAGGTCTGTGTGCTGAGCCTTACGAACAAAAGGGAAGGGGAGGCAGTTTGCAGTGCTGTCGGTCCAGATCTGAGCGGGAATAAGTTCAGACAAAATAAGTGAAATTGCACTAGTTAAAGTCTTAAATGTTTCTTGCATCCCCCTTTTTTTATTCTTTTAGAGGGGGGGAACAGGTATAAAGGCTGTTTGGAGAGAGAATTGACTCCACTTTGATAAGCAGACCTTGCTTCCCTGCATCAGCCCCATCCACCCCTGCCCGGGAGCTCCCCTTCCACACCAAAAGGGAGACTCGACCTGAGGCATTTATTTTATAGTGCACAGTGGGCTGTCAGATTTGGGATGAGATTAGGATTTTTCTAGTCTGGATCTCACTGGCCCTTCACAGACCAGACCCCTCGTTTTGGATCTCTTTAGGCAGATGCAAAGTGACAGAAACTGTGACAGATTTTTTTGGAAACCCAGATTATTTTTAGTGGAACCCTGGAAAATACAGTTTTCTCAGACACTTTTGCTTGAACTGTGAATATTTTTGCACATCCTCGTTGGGTGTCACGTCTCTGTGCCCGTATTTCTGGGGTGCCACGGGAAGTCTGCTGAGAGCTTTCACTGCCTGCCCTCGTGAGCAACATTGACTCAGCCTTTAACAACCTGATCAAAACACTCAGTGCTGAGGCTTTTCTTCAGCTGTTGGTTTGGATTTCATGCTTTGCTTGAGGAGAGAACAGGATTCTGATTTGACTGTGAAAGAATCAGAATTCAGACTTTTATCTCCCTGAGCATTTCCCTTAAACAGACAAATCAACTGTGAGCTCTTTATAAATGTACCCTGCCCCTTGATATCTCCCAACAGCCGAGCTGTTGCCTGTGAAGGCGAGCACTTCAACTCACACAAACATCCCGGTGCTTTTTAAACAGGGTCCAAAGAGACATTTATTTTGGCTACAATATTTTCCTTTTATTGCTGTTATGAGATTCAACATTTCCAGAAATAACTTCTGAAAGATGCTGAGGGTCTGGGCTATAGGTGTTGTCAGACAGAGCAGGGAAAGTTTTTACGAAGCACAGTGTGTGCTAAGTCTGATTTTGAGAAGCAAGGAGTTGGGTTGGGAAACTGGAGCAGCTTTTCCAAGCAATTTGTTGTGAGCCATTAGGAAATAACAACCTCTCCTGCACCCTACGGAGCTGTTATCCCATAAAATCGCCGTGGAGAGGTTACTGGGTGCATCTGGTGATCTCTCTCTGGTGCTTGGAGTTTGAAGTGTCTTCTGAATGGGCTCAGTAGCCAACATGCAACGATTTCTAAAGTTTTATTTTGGGGTGATTTAAGGTATTTTGTGATATTTAATTGACTAGAGTAAGGAATCAACAGATTATTTGCTGTCCTCAACCTAAGGGCCTGTTTGTCTCTTTCCACTTTCAATTCCCACATTACCCCTCAGCAAACTCCAAATACCAGCATCCCTTGCTCTGGCTGGGTTTGACTGGAACCAGGTGGTTTGGTCTCAGGAAAATGCAGTTCCAGCCTGTGCCCATTTCCCACTCACACCCGTGCCTGTTGCACACATTTCCTGCATTTCCCCTGGATTCCCTGGGCAGCTGTGATTTTCAGGATCATAAAATCACAGAATCATGGAATGGTTTGGGTTGGAAGGGATCTAAAAGCTCATCCCACCCCCCCCCTGCCATGGGCAGGGACAGCTTCCACTGCCCCAGGCTGCTCCAAGCCCCGTCCAACCTGGCCTTGGACACTGCCAGGGATCCAGGGGCAGCCACAGCTGCTCTGGGCACCCTGTGCCAGGGCCTCCCCACCCTCTCAGGGAAGAATTTCTTCCCAATATCCAATCTAAACCTACTCTCTATCAGTTTGAACCCATTCCCCCTTATCCTGGCTCTCCAGTTCCTGATGCAGACCCCCTCTCTGAATTCCCAATGTGGAGCCCCTCTCCAGTTCCCTGTAGCCCCTCCAGACCCCAGAGGGTGCTGTGAGGTCTCCACACAACCTTTTCTTCTCCAGGATGAGCATTCCCAGCCCTCCCAGCCTGGCTCCGTAGGGAAGATGCTCCAGTGCCCTTGGCAACTTTGTGGCCTCCTCTGGACTTGCTCCAGCAGTTCCCTGTCCTTAGCTGGAAGCACCAGAACTGTTTGCAGTGTTCCAGGTGGGATCTCAGGAGAGCAGAGCAGAACTCCCTCCCTGGACCTGCTGCCCAGGCTGGGATCAGCCCAGGACTTGGGGCAGGGGGGGTTTTCTGGGCTGCCAGGCAACACCTCTGGCTCACATTGGGATTTTCATTGAGCATCACCCCCAGGCCCTTCCTTCCCCGCAGGGCTGCTCTGCTGGGAACAGCTCGGCTGCTTTGCACAGCAGCCCCCTCTTTGCAGGCACAAAGTGGCACTTCTGCGGGGCTGCAAGAAAACCTGGAATGCTGCATCCCTGTACATCAATTTTGGGGGTTTTGGGGGTGTTCCATAGGTGTGCAGGTGTGTAGGCCTGGCTGGCTGAGGGGAGAAGGTGCTGAACACGCATTCATGAAGAGCCCAGTGTTCAAAGAGAACTGCATCACTTCCCATTCATTTCTGCAACACTCCCAAATGTGCTGACCCAAGCCAAAACCTCTCCTCTCCCTTCTGCTCGTGGGGAGGGGCTGGGGATTTGTGAATGTGTGAAAGTATTAGCTGCCAGTTATAACTGGAATGGAGCCTAGAGGAACCCAAATCCTAAAAGGAAAGTTTTAATACATTATCTCTGGAATTGGCCCAGCTTTCAAAACCAGGAAGCATTAATAGGAATAAATGTGAGCACCATTAGCACTTCCAAAGGCATGATTTATTGGCCATTTTGGTTGCAAAATATTGTTTAGCTGCATAATCTTGTTCATTTAAATAGGAAATGTCATCAATGGATTAGTTTATTAAATACACAGACTGCAAGAGAGGGAATTCCTTCTGGAGCAGGCAGGCACTCGGCACTGTCTCTGCAGTCCCTGCTGGACTTGCTTTGGGAGAGGGGAGCATTTTCTGCTTTGAAGGGATTCCTGAGGCTGTTAAGAGGAATGAAAGCAGAAGAGAGTTTGGGCTGAGGGATGCTGGGCATGTGCACCACCAGAGGGGCAGCGGAGGGACCGGCAGCGCCTGGGTGGGAACAGGGAGGGGCTGGATGGAGAGTGCCAGGCTTTGGGGGGGCTTTCTGTTCATGTCCAGTTCTGGTTTATTCTTCTGGGCACAGTGTGCATGAAACTGGATTCCTTCCCTGGCTCCGGGAAAGAACGAGGCTGCTGGGGTGGGAGTGACAGAAAGGCTGGGATCAGGCAGGGCTGGCTCAGGCAGGGCTGGCTCAGGCAGGGCTGGCTCAGGCAGGGCTGGCTCAGGCAGGGCTGGCTCAGGCAGGGCTGGCTCAGGCAGGGCTGGCTCAGGCAGGGCTGGCTCAGGCAGGGCTGGCTCAGGCAGGGCTGGCTCAGGCAGGGCTGGCTCAGGCAGGGCTGGCTCAGGCAGGGCTGGCTCAGGCAGGGCTGGCTCAGGCAGGGCTGGCTCAGGCAGGGCTGGCTCAGGCAGGGCTGGCTCAGGCAGGGCTGGCTCAGGCAGGGCTGGCTCAGGCAGGGGTGGGATAAGGCTGGGCTGGGCTCAGGCAGGGCTGGTTTAGGGTCAGTGCTGCCACAGTCACCCAGGGTGTCCCAGCACAAAGTTGATCTCTCCAATGTTTGTGCCCAAAACATTCCGTGGTCTCTGAAGATCCTGATCTTGCTGCAGTTCTGTTTCCTCCCAGCAAATGAAGGTCCAGTTTTCCAGCGCTTTTCTCTTGCACCTCAGAGAAAATGTTTACTTAAATAAAACACGGACATGTACTACTTCAGTGGCAATCAGCAGCTGCCTGGTGACCACTGTATCTCGTTATCTGCTGAGTTTTACTCAGTATCTGGCTGATTCGTGGAGGCAATGCTAATTACACTGCCTTTTTTTCTAGTACAAGATATTTCTTTTCCCCCGATGTCTTGCCCCCGTAGTCAGTCTGCTCCCTGTAAAACCTTCTCCTTCCCTCTCCTCCTTTGATCTCCTGGTTAGGGTTCACCTCCTTCATTTTTCGCAATTACCAGTCTGCAGTGAGGATGCCCCTGACCTTTCTGCAGCAGTCTGGCAGACACATGGGGCAGGAAGCTTGGGTTTTATTTCAGCCTTTTCCACAATCCATCTTGGATGGATTACAACAGTAGCAGCTCCGACTGTCTTGGAGCCCTTTTTGTGATAAACAGAGGTAACCTCAGAGACACGGGGAAATGTGCAGGCTGGGGCTGGGCTGAATGGGCACGTTTTTGGTGAGTAATCAGATGCAAAAGCCTCTCATGGTCTCGATGTTGCTGTACTGGGAAGAATTTCTTTTATATCAAGTTCAGCAGTTGCTCCAGAGCACAGTCTGTTCTGGGGAAGAATCTATGGGGATGTCAATACAGCAAATGAGTCATTTGCTTCAAAGAAAAAGAGAAAACTTCCTTCTGTTCTGCTGCTGCTTCACTGCGTTCTTCTGGTTTCCAAGCTTTGGATCTGCAGCAGCAGCAGCAGAACAGGCAAAATAAATCAAACTGCCAGCAATACTTTGCAAAAGATTAGGATGGATCTTGGAATTTGTGTTTGGATCTCAAGGAGATGGGTAAGTTTATCAGGAAGGGAGTGAGCTTGTCTGTCAGACTTAAAGAGGGGAAATTCAGGTTGGATGTTAGGAGGAAATCCTTCCCTGGGAGGGTGGGCAGGCCCTGGCACAGGGTGCCCAGAGCAGCTGTGGCTGCCCCTGGATCCCTGGCAGTGTCCAAGGCCAGGCTGGACATTGGGGCTTGGAGCAGCCTGGGCTAGTGGAAGCTGTCCCTGCCCGTGGCAGGGGCTGGAATGAGATGATCTTTAAGGTCTCTCCCAACCATTCTGCCCAACTTCTCTGGGCAATCTGTGCCAGGGCCTCACCACCCTGATGGAGAAGAATTTTTTCATATATCTGATCTAACCCTGCTCTCTGTCAGTTTGGAGCCATTCCCCCTGCTCCTGGCATCTCATTTTAGAGGTGCTGGGATCCATGGCAGCAAGGAAAAGAGAAGACAGACTCCTGTGTGAGGGGAGGGGGCGGGGAGGGAGAGATGAGCCTGTGGAATGACATTCTAACTTTACCTGCTGGCTGAACGTATCTGTGGATTTAAATGACATCTCAGGGGACAGTATCAAACTTCTGAATTCCATTCATCCATCAGATGGGAGAACAAGACCTGGCTTTCAGTCAGGCAGGGGCTGGAGATTTCTCCTGGAGTAAATGAGCTCAGACCACACAGATAAAGAACGTCTTCTGTTCCGTCTGAAAACATTTCAGGGGAGAATCATCTGTCACTTGGCTCCGGGCTGAGGCCTCTCGGCTCCCACTGAGGTGCAGAGGCCGCCGCAACAGGGACGCTTTTCAAACCCTTCCCAGTCCTTCATTCCATTGGAACGTCCAGAATTTGCTTCTTGAAGTTTAAAGTGAAGTGCCCAGCACAGGAAAGCTGCAGTAATTCCACTGCAGGCATCAGTTCCCTGAGGAAGGCTGGGCTGGGTCACCCCTGAGCCCTGCACAGCTGCTGGGTTAGGAATTTAATGTCCCTACACTATTTTCCCTCCATCAAGGGTCCTTCTGTCCTGACCAAACCCCAAACTGAAGGAGATTTTGCATGGGGAGTTCATTCCTTGGGGTGAATCATCACTCATCTGTGTTATTTCAAACTTTTTCAGGGGTTCAGATGTAATTTTTACTGTTAGAATAAGTTATTTGAGTAAATGTGCCGGTTAATACCAGTTCAGTGCAGGCAGAGACCTGTGATCTAATTTAGAATAACCCCTGGGGAAGAGCCAAACCTTCACCGAACCTTCTGTGATTTTGCAAAGTTTTGCACAGTTTTTGTCCCACTTGCACTCATCCAGCCCAGACAGACTGGATGGTCCTGCAGGTGATGATACCTTTTTTAATGTTAAAAGCTCTTTATTCACCAAAAAGTTCTGTTCAGGAGGCTGAAGCTGATCACAAATTTGCTAAATTTTAATGAATATTTTTAATTGAATGAAAAATGTATTGAAAAATGTCAGAAATCCTTTCCAGAGAAGGGTCTAGAACACGATTCTCCCATACTTTTACTTCCCAGTGACTTTGAGACACTCCCACCTGGGGCTCCCACAGACTGCCTTGTTTAATATCTCACTTTGTCTGAATAATGACGTTTTTATTTGGTGAAGGGGGATAACAGCTTTTCCAGGGAATGGAAATCTGAAGGGAATCAGCAGAAAAGGGCGTTGAAGCAGGGGGCAAATGCTCCAGGACTGGTGGGAGCCCTGGGGCTCCTTTAATTGCCCCGAAAACAAAAAGCGGGTGCAGAGGTGGAAGAGAAGAAGTTGCCCCAAGACAAAATTACATAAAGATCAAACTTGGGGGTTTTGGCTTCATTTTAAAGACAAAGCCACCAGGGTGTAGCGAAATTCCCTCACAGTCCCAACCCTCCAAGCCCCAAAATCACTGGAAAACTCAGTGTCTGGGGGTGGGGGGTTTTTTCTTAAATATTTCAGCGTGATTCCCAGAACAAATGAGTTTGGCTAAACTGGAGATAAGGATCTGCAATGTGAATCACGGGCTCGTTTCGTTGAAAGCTGCCATGGAAACAGATCCCCGGTTAACTTTGTTATCTACAAAGGCTCCATCGGAACACACGATCCTAATGATTTCCACCCAATTCACAGCTATCTGGGTCAGGCGCAGTTTCGGGATCACAGCAGAATGTGTGCCTCGTGTGTTTATAGCGTGTTTTTCCATGCAGAAGGAGGCAAACACACCACGGGGAGAGAAAAGGGGCAGGGGGGCGGCGTTTAAAGCAGAATTTCGTTGTAATTAAAATAAAAAGCAACTTTTCAAATCCGAACTGTCAGGCTGGTTAACTTTGCATCCCGAGCCGGCAGAGATAGATTTTCATCTTTGCAGAGCCTTAGTTAGTGGTTCCTGGCACATTACATTAACTAATTTGAGATCGAATTATCAAATTTGCTCATTGCTGCTAGCACTAATTTGAAACCTTACAATAAAGAACAGTTTGAGAGGCAGATGAAAGGTTGCCACCCACAGAGGCTCCAAGACCTGTCCCTGGTGTATCACAGCAAGGTTCGGAAAGATTTGGGGTAATTGCAGTCATGAGCTGGAGTTGATTGAAGAAAATTATACCCCAGTTTTTTACTGCAAGCTTTTTTCCCCCCTTTTTTCTTCCTTTTATTGTGTGTGTGGCTTTTCTTAAATTATGCTGGGAAACACCATTGCAGGGGGGACAAAGTGTTGCATTTTTAATAACTTTATTAAAACTTCTTAAAATGCTTGAAGCTTTAACACAGCTGAAGCCCTGAAGAATTCTCTGTACAGATGTTACCTGTGTTTTCCAAGAGGTTTTAAATTTTATTGTCTCTGAGGTTTTTGTGTTTGCTAAACTTCCAGGCAAAACCACGTTAACGATGTAAAATCTTTCACGTCTCGTTAGCAAAGCTCTTGTGGCCCTTCTGAGCCTCGGTTTTATGAGGAAAGCTCCTCAATTGCTGGGTTTGAAAATGATAATTGTGAGCTGAGAGCAATTTCCTAAACATTTCCGAACGGGTATAAAAGTGATGCAGCAGTTTCTCCGCTGCTTGCTTGAATTACCGTCCTCAAAGAACTTGCATTTTAACAAGTTCTGCAGGCTGGGAGCAGTGGGGGTCCTGAGAGAGGCATTTTCTTTCTGACCTTCCTGAGATAAATAATTAAGATGGAGTCTAGATAAAGATCACTGTCAAAGGTGAGGGGTCAGCCCGGCTGCCTGACCTGAGCGCTGAAATTGCCCTGCTTGCTGCAGCAGAGCCTCAGAGAGGAAACAAAAGTTTGGGGCTCTGTGAATAGGCAGAGCACTGGGAAAGGAGAGGTGGGGGAGTGAAGGTCTCTGTTGGCACCCCAGATCCAGCAAACGGCGGGTTTTCAACCCAAAATTTTGCTCTCTGCTCAAGGGGAAGGGAGCAGGTGAGGGGGTGCTAAACAAGGGTTGGAATTTGCAGAGTGCAAAGGTTAAAATTAGAGAATCAAAGAGTGATTTGGGTTGGGAGAGACCTTACAAACCATACAGCCATGGATGTCCCACGGGCAGGGACACCTTCCACTATTCCAGGCTGCTCCAAGCCCCATCCAGCTTGGCCTTGGACACTTCCAGGGATCCAGGGGCAGCCACAGCTTCTCTGGAAGATCCATTCCAGGGCCTCACCACCATCCCAGGGAAGAATTTCTTCCCAATATCCCATCTAACCCTGCTCTCTGCCAGTTTGAAGCCATTCCCCCTCGAGTGAGGATGCTCAGACACCCCAAGGCCCCTCAGCACTGAGCTGGGCCAGCCCCAGCCCAACAGTGGCTACTGGAACTGCTTCCAGTGGGAATTCCTGGGTGCCCAGGCTTCTCATTTCTTATGCCACGTTTTCATCTGAGATGCATCCTGAGGAAATCACAGCAGGCCCTTGGGTGGGAATCACCTCTTGGTAAGGAAAATCATCCCTCTTGGCCCCGCTTCCAGATCTTCCAGATCTTCCATCCCCACTTCCACCACTGCTGGTCAGTGGATCTCACTTCATGAGCTGGGGCTCACCGAGCAGCAGTGAAGGTTTAGGAGCAGTTTGGAAAACGCTGATAATGAACTGATCCATCATCAACCACGAGCCAGGATGTGAGAGGAGAAACAGGGCAAAAAAATCCACCACCCCTTCCAGTGTTTCCCTGCCCATGGCTAGGCTCGTCCTGCTTCCCACACTCTGCTTTGGGGAATGTTCTCATCAAACACCCCAAATGTTGGGGTTTACCCCTGACACAGCTGCAGATCCATGTGCCTCGTCCCCAGGTGGAGCAGCCCCGGCCCTGCTGGTGTCAGCTCCAAGCACAGGGAGCAGCTGCAGTTCCCCGGTTTCTTTCCTGCCCCGGGGTGCCCTCACCCTGAGGGTGCCTGGGCTGGCCCCGTTCGGCCAGAGAGGGAAGGAAGGAGCTGTGCCTTTAACTGTCCCTGCAAGGTCTCTGCAGCCTGGGCTGCTCTTGTTTTGAAGAGGGAGTGCTTGGGGGCTCGTTCCAGAGCTCAGTGACAGAGAGGAAACAGGGCCAGGAATAAATGGCCTGTTGATTTACTCAAGTTACATCGTTTTCTTCCCCTCAAGAGCCTATAAATCTCACGCTCCTTGTAAAAACAGAATTTAAAAACAATTGAGAGCTTCTGAGACGACCCCATAGCTTCCAGCCGCTGCGGCCTCCGAATATAGAGCTGCCTTTCACAGCCTGGCCCACTTGTTTCATATTAGATACTGGGAGCCCTGCTCCCAGCTAAGCAGCAGAAGCTGTAAAGATATTTTATAGTCGTCCTAGTGGTTTAGATAACACTCTCCCCATACACAGGCCCGGGCTGGAGCCAAATAGCAGCTTCCTGGCCTGGCCACGGAGAGCCGAGTCATTAATTCACACGTTGGGGTTTCTCCTCTCCCCACGAATATTTCTGATCAAAGACACTCAGGCTGGCAGAGGTGCCTCTGTTAAAAAGTGGATTCTTCTGATTATTGCACAATTTATGGCCTCTTGGCCCTGAGGGTTTGTATTTTTAAGAAAAATGATCGGTTGTTGAGGTGGCTGCGGCGCTCGTTAGTTTTGCTTTCAGTCTTGCGGCTGAAGAGATTTTTAAATTCAGCAGGGATTTGTGTTTCGGTGTTTTTTCATGGCTGGTGTGACACAGGGAGCTGCAGCACCCTGGGCTCGTGTTCTGGGGTGGGGGTCAGTGTCTGGGGGTTGAAACAATGGAGCAGTGAATATTTGAAGGCGGCAGTACCCTGGGTGAGGGGCCTTGTGCCACTTCTCCCCTCTGAACTAGGAGCTGATGGGGAACTGGGATTTCATCTCTCCTGATCTCAGCAGCCCAGTCTCCAGGATCATTTCTGTAATTGTTCTATGGGGATGTGGAGCTTATGGAGCAGGGGCTGGAGTTCTAAAGCTGAGTGGGGCCTTGTGCCTAAAGCAGTGGCAGTGAAAACCCAGCTTAGGAGTGTCAGGGAACCTTGAGGAAACATCAGGGGCTTTTCCCAGTGTGTTTGCAGCCCCTCGCCAGCTGTGTAGAAATGTGACATCCAGTGATGTCCAAGAGGCATTTCTCAGCCCAATCCAAGCTTTCCAGTGGCCAAATCCAAATTTTCACACCAAATCTCCAAGGTTCTGCTTTTGTTATTGTAACCGATAAGCTCTAAAGTGGCTTCTATATTATTAGGTCTGTAAATATATAAAAATCTGTCATTTAACCTACTTTCTTAGGCATGAAATGTGAGTGAAGATTGTTCTTTTCATTCAGGGAGAGTGGTGCTTGCTGCTCTTGGCCGTGCTGTTCCTGGCTGAAGTGGAGATGGGAGTTTGTATTTCCCTATCAGGGGATGCTTTGATGCTGATATTGTGGTTAAGTGCAGGAAAAGCAGAACTAAACAATGAAACCAGCAATTCCTTCTAGACTGATTTTCTTTTTTTTTGCCCCCCTCCCCAGAAAAGAAATAAACAGACAAGCTGACACAGGCTGGGAAATGGAGCTTGGCTCGTGCTGGCTCCCTGCCACCCCAGCACAGGGGTGAGGGAGAGGGAATCCCTGCAGGCACAACTCACACAAACTAAGTGGATTTCCTTATCATTAATGAAAACAAAAAGAAGGTATCTGATGAATCACTGGGTGCTTTGAGGGCTGCACTGGACGGTTGCAGCAGCAGTTTTATCGTGTGCTGGGTCCTGATTCCAATTTGCTCTTCCCTTTTAGGAGTTTCCAAAGAAACTCTGGGTTAAAACAGCTGGGAGATGTTTCCCTCCCCAGACCTTCCAGCCTGATGAAACTCTTTTTATTCCAGGAGGATGCCTGTAGACATTGAGACACTTAGCCAGAATTAACATTGACTTTATATATACACACACACAGATAAAATACCTGGATTTACAGGGATATATATGGAGGGTTTGTGGAATTTGCTGCCAATCAAGAATGTCGAACTTGACTTTGTGCTACCCTAATGGCTTTGATTTTGCAGAGAGATTTTTGGGAGGGCAAACACCACCAAATCTAGACTAGTCCAGCTTACTCTGATATTCAGGTGATGAAATTTGCTTTCTCTTCATTCCCAAACACTACATAAAAAGGAGGAGCATTCTCCATATGGATTATGTAGCTTCATCAACTTCATATTTTCATTATGTGAAATTCATGTGAAATTGATGGGGTTTAGAGTCTTTTTAAATTGGAATTGACTTTTTTTGCCTTTTCTTTTTACTTCTTTCCCATTTTTTTTTTTCACTTCCATTTTTCCGTTTTCCCTTGCCTGCTGTTCCCAACATTCTTGTTTGTGCCAGGGATTGGTTTGTGTCTTGCAAACTGAAGTCTGTAGAGTTTGTCAGAGGTGGTGGTGACCGAACCCCCTGACTGACAGCTGAAATCTCTGAACCAGAGATGGGGATCACCGAGAGCTTCTGAGCTCCTGCACCACTTAGAGGAGCTTTTGGACCTCATCCCAATGAGCCACTGCCCAGAAGGTGCTTTTGGGTGGAATAATGTGGGGATTGGCTCCTGACTACTGTGGTTTTCAGAGGGAAACTTTAGTTTGCCTGTTTCTAGTGTAAAACTACAAATAGGGTCATTTTGGGGGTTTTATGTTCATCAATCCCATATTTTATCCTTTTTTAAGTACTTCTGTAATTTTTTATATACTTCCATCACCGTTTCTATTCTGATGTGGGTGCAAACTGCTTTGTGGGTGGTTTTGTGCATGACTCCAGTGGCAAAAGCCTTTGGTGACTCTCAGCAACTCAGTGTTGTTCTCGTGCTTCTGGTACACATTTACTATTATTTTTTATCTGATTTCCTGGCCCAGCACTGTAAAGCAGGTTGAAAATCTGGTTCACGTCCCTGCTGTGTGCATTTCCCTGCCTGATTTCCCCCTACTTCTCCTTCCAAGGGGAACAATGCCCGTTTCCACATCTCCAGCAACCACCCAGCGGCCCAGTTGGGCGAGCAGGAGCAGGTTCTGAATCCCACAGTGTTTCCTTTCACCAGGGCATGAAAAAGCAACTAAGAAAGAGACCTCACAGATGCCAGGAGCTGTTGAGCATTGAGTTGTAGCCTCCACGGAGCTCCAGCCCCTCCGAGGGCAGACAGGCAGGGGTTTTCATGCTGTTTGACAGTTATCTCCCCAGCAGCATTACTGGGCTTATACATCCCCTTTCAGCAGCTCCAGATAGAGCTGACAGCAGGGGGATTCTGTTTTGTCTCAGCAAAGGAAAGAAAAAACACAAAAAGGTGGTCTTTTGGCGGTAGCCAAGGCCACACTCGAGCACCAAGGGGCACAATGTCTCCTCTGTCTCGGGGAGAAAATAGCTCCTGACAGGAATCAGCTTTCAGTCAACTGCCAGGCATCTGTCCTGCTGGGAGGCCCGAGCTGCAATGGAGATAACCTGTGATGAGATAAGCTGTGATAAGATAAGCTGTGATGGAGATAACCTGTTATCAGGGCAGGCTGAAGGCGCAGCGATCGCCGCACTGCTGCTGCAGGTGCCAGGCTGGGGAGGGAAATAGCAAATATCATCCTTGGGGGGATCTGTCCAAGCGGGGAAAATGGAGGTAGAAGGGAGGCAGTGCCCTGGGTGGGTGCACAGAGCATCAGAGCCTGCCTGTGGCTCGGGGTGTTTCCATCTGCCCCTTGGTGTGGTTGGGACAGAGCTGATCTCGTGCATTCCGAGGTTACGGGAATGGGAATTGCTGCCTTGGGATGAGCTCTGTGGATATTTGGAGCTGGACACTTTTCTGGTTACAACATGGCTGTACATGATTAGAACACGAAATTTCTCCATGGAAAGGGTGCTCAGGCTTTGGAAAGGGCTGCCCAGGGAGGTTTGGAGTGCCCATCCCTGCAGGTGTCCAAGGAAGGGCTGGAGGTGGCGCTCAGGGCTCTGGGCTGGTGACGAGGTGGGGATCGGTCACAGGTTGAACTCGATGATCCTGGGGGTCTTTTCCAAGATTCCATGATTCTCTGTGATTCTAGGAAGTGTCCCAGTGGCTCAGTGCTCTCTAAAGCAGTGGCTTAGCCCTCACAGCACTGCTCTGAAATGAGAACTGATGGGTAGGAGAGACAGGACAAGGCAGGGACACCCTTCAGAGGTATTTTAATTCCGTGGAGTTTCTGTCCTGTAAATCCTGTGCCCTGGGCACTGCCCAGGGACATCTCCATCTCTCCCTTCTCACACATGGGGTGCACAGCCCCACTGACAACCTCATCCTTCCACGTTTCACCTCAGGCACGCAAAATATCCAAACATTCTGGAAAAAACCCCAAACCAAAGCACAGAAAGGAAAACCTTCAGTGCCTTCTGCAGGATCCGTGCTGAACACTGACAGCTTTGGGCCAGCTCTTCCTACGTTTGCTCCAGGATCAATCCAAGGTTTTTTAATCCATGCATCTGGTACAAAAGGACTCAGCTGCTGCCCCCATTTCACAGAGCCCTTCCCCAGCCACCCTTTGGTGCTCCAGGAATCTTTTTCCACAGATCCATCCACAATTAGGGCAGAGCTGGATGGGCTTTTACAGTGATTCTCTTTATGCTGACAATAAGTTATTTATTTGACCTTCAGGCTGTTCACGTTTCTGATATGGAATATTCCAGCTCCCTCACCTGCTGATCATGTGAAATCCATTGCACTGACACCTGGGATGCTGCAGTTGGAATATTTAAAGGCAGGGAAAGGATATCGAGGAAGGATTTCTCACCTTTATGTCCTCTGATAAAAATATCGTGAAATGAGGACATTTTTCTCTCTCCTGGCTGGGGAGAAAGGTCTCCTGAATAATTCATTCCAGATCAACCTGTTTGTTCAGGAAAGGTGATAAACAAATTAAGAGGGGACGAAAGTGAAGCTCAAAATTCCTCTAATCACCTGTTGATGCAGCTGAACATTCAGAAGTTGAACTGGGATGCTTTAATTACAGCAGCATTTTGGAAAATGGGAAATCTCACCAGAAACATCCCCCCAAACTCTTCCTTTGGAAGATTCTTCCCAAATATTTAATGTAAAAAGGATGGCAATTCTCAGTTCCTTTGGAAGGAGGAGCCTGGCTCTTGCAGGAGGACAAGGAGGTTTACCCTATTCTCTGCAGATGTTTGGGGATTGGTACTGGGTTCCCAGGGAAGAGGAGATTTTTTGGGGTAACATTTATGTTTTTCTGTTTCCACATCAAAGACAATAGCTGTGCATCCTGAAAATCCCCGTGTCCTGGGATTTTTGCTGTCCTGCCCCTCACACCGAGGCTTTGCTGCTCCTCCCAAGCCTGTCCCAATCCTTCCTCACCACCTGCGCCGGGGTCTGGAGCAGCGACAAAAATAAAGAGGAGAGAACACCCAGAGCTCATCACGAGTTCAAAGGGCCCCAGACACGTTGTTGTTCGGGGCAGGCTCTCGCTGCTATCTGGGACATGACATAGTTTGCCCAACAATTTGGGGACAACTGTGCACTGTCACCTCGCACTGTCCCTGGGGCACAGGCAGCAGAAATGCTTTCATGTCACTTTTATCTGACCCTGCACGCCTGAGCCAAGGGGACAGAGGTAGCGCTGCGTTCTTTTTAATAAATATTTGTGGGATCCTGGATGGTTTTCCTTGGGGGCTGCCCCATCCCTGCCTGGGGGATGATTCCCTTGAGGAATGTTCTCCTCCTGTTACCCAGGGGTCCAGGGGAGGGCAGGATGGGGATTTAAGGATACCTCCCACAAGCACCAGCCAGGTGCTGCACAGGTATTGGGATCAGCCTCTCCTCCCTGGAACTGCTGGAGGAACATCGAGGTGTTCCAGCACTTCAACATTAAAACACAGCTTAGAAGAAATTGTAGCAAAAATTCCAATCGCCATAAATGTAAAAAGTAGGGGTTTTTATCAGGTTTGGAGGTTTTGTGTGGTTTTAGTTTGCAAATGCTGAGTAAAACCGCAGGCTGAGGGTCTGCTCACACACCAGGACAGTGCCCAGCCACTGAGCAGAGCCTCAGCCCACAGGGGCACCACACTCTTTAAACACAGTTTTGTAAAAAAAAAACCCAAACCCAAAAATCCTTGGGCTTCTGAAGGCTGACAGTTAATTTTGAGGGGAAGAAATTTAAGTTTTGTCTCACCACTGAATGGTTTTCCTCCCGAATCCTTAACAAGGCACATCTATTTCTGCCACTTGAAGTTTTCAGGGGCACTCGTGTTGTAGCTCCCTTAATTGTCTCGAGTCCTTTCCCCACCGCAGCTCCTCAGCTCAAGTGCTCTGGCTGTGAGATGTGATAAAGCTCCTCCAAAGCCAGCCTGGGGCTGAGAGGGAGCTCTGATAAGAGCTGCTGTGCAGGGCATCCTCAGGGAAGGAGCCGGATGGATTTTGGGCTTTGGTGACAGAGAACATCCACCAAACCCAGCCCTTTTTATTGCTGAAATTCCTCATAATTCGAGGCAATTCTGATTTGAGTGCAGATAAACTCCTAATTTCTCAGATCTGCTTATGAAGGGCGGATTGCTTTATAAAGGGTGCGTTTTAAAGGGGTTTTGCAGCTTGGGATTTGCCATCTTCAACACCCCACCAATGAGCCAGAAGATGGTGTTTTCTTTTATTGTCTCAAGACCCAGAGCCAAAGGACTTTGCCACCTGTTCGGTGCTGTCAGAAAGAAAACCCTGTGTTTGCAGCCCTGATTCAGGGTCAAGAGGTAAGGAGATAAGGCCCCTCTTTTGTCAATGGGAGCTTGACTTTCAGCGAGCAGGAAGTGGGAATGAAAGCGGGAGAATGGCAGGAGTCAGGACGCTGAAACTCCAGCCTGCTCTCATCTGATAAGGAACAGACACTAAACTTAACCCTGACGGGCGGCTCTGCTCGCTGCCCGCCGAGCCAGGCGGCCTCAGGGGCTCTTTGGGGCACTGACAGCGCCAGCGGTGCCATCGGGTGCTGTTTGGGGACAGGGGCATTGCCCAGCCCTGGCCCCCTGGTGCTTTCCCTTCCCGGCCTCTCTCTCGCCACATTTTTCCCTTTCTAGGGAACATTCTGAGTCTGAAAGGAGGCAAAGGTTCTGGTGCTCCAGGCAGAACTCCAAGAGGGAGGTTTTGGGACATTAGTTAACCCTGAGGAATAACCTGTGAATGTCAGTGGGACTCAGGAAGAGACACCTAAAATACTGCTCTGGGTGTCAAAGCCGTCTTGCCGTGGGGAGGGTGAGGAGAAACTGCAGCTGCTGACATCCCAAAGGTATCCACGTGCCCACTGTGGGTGCCCACAATCCATCCATCCATCCATCCATCCATCCATCCATCCATCCATCCATCCTTCCTTCCTTCCTTCCTCTCCTTCCTCTCCTTCCCTCTTTTCCTCTCGCCTTCATTCTCCCTTCCTCCCCATTTCTTCTTTCCTCCCTTCTTTTCTCTCTTCTTCTTTCCTCCCTTCTTTTCTCTCTCCTTTCCTTTCCTTCTCTCTCCTTTCTCTCTCCTTTCTCTTTCCTTTCCCTTTCCTTTCCTCTCCTCCCCTCCCCTTCCCTCCCCTCTCCTCTCCTCTCCCCTCCCTGAAAACCTTTGCTCAAACAGAAACTTCCCCGATGAAAACAGCACAGTTTCACTTCAAAATCCACCCCACGATTTCAGCTTCCTCAGGTTTTTCCCAGCCTGTGGAAATGTAATCAGGATTTGCCTGCATAAAGCAGCAGTTCCCCAGAAAATCGTCAATTAATTGATTCCAATTACCTGTAATTGTTTCTCATACATTTCAATTAGTCCGTGGTGCTGTTACAGCAGAACCAGTCAATTATCCAGGTAATCAACGGGCCTTTAGGAACTGCCATGGAAAGAAGTTGGGGAAAAAGAGTTTCGGGAGGAAGGACAACATTGAGGATGTCAAAAAGTGCCAATTCTGCTGATTTATCATTCAGCTGGATTTCAGAGATGGGAAAACAAGCAAACTGAGCAGGGCAGGTGTGGTGAGGAGGAAAAGGATTGGGGGGCTGAAAACAAATTTAGTTACTGACCAGTAATTAACATCAAGTGCATTCTCTCACCACCTGTGAAGGGTGATTATATTCATTTTATAGAAAACACAAGTTCCCAGTTTCTTGTGAAGTGTCATTGCAGCCTTCAAGAAAAAAAAACAGCAAATCACAGAATTATGGGATGGTTTGGTTTGGAAGGGACCTTATACCTCACCCAGTGCCACCCCTGCCGTGGGCAGGGACACCTCCCACTGTCCCAGGCTGCTCCAAGCCCCGTCCAACCTGGCCTTGGACACTGCCAGGGATCCAGGGACAGCCACAGCTGCTCTGGGAAATCCATTCTGGGGCCTTCCTACCCTCTCAGGGAAGGATTTTTTCTTAATATCAAATTTATTGGAGTCCAACAAATGGTACCGAAGCATCCCTCCCCAGACAGGAAACATCTCAGCTTTGCCCTTGCCTCCAATCCATACAGAAATCCAAAGGACTGGAAAATCAGAAACTCATCAAACCAATAAAGCTAATGAAATAATTAACAGGAGGAATATTGAGGTGATTACAGTAGATATTTTCGTGTTGATCAGAGATGTGAGTTTGTAATGAATATTCAAAAATTGATTCTCGGCTACAGCAGCAGCTGCAACTTTCAGTGTTCCAGGGAGGCCTGAGAGTGTTGGTCTGTGCTGGAGCAGAGCATTCCTTGCTCAGGAAAACCATGGGATCCCAGGTGTGAGGAGCTGGTGCTGCAGGGGGTGTCACAGCTCGTGGAACCAGCAGTGGCTGCAGAGGAAAAATGGGTCAAACTTCTTCCAAATCAGGGATTGTTGTTATTTGGGACATGCTGAAGAAATGTCACATTGGGACTGGATTCCCTCACACGTTGGTCAGGCCTTAGAAATTCCGCAGTGTTGAAAAATTTCCTTTTCATTGCTTTTGATTTTAGAGCTCAGGTGGGGAAGGAGACCTCACTTCTTTAGCAGCATTCTTGTTGGTTTTGCTGTTATTATTATTATTAGTAGTAGTAGTAGTAATGTTCTTGTTGTTGTTATTATTATTATTACTATTATTATTATTAATGACCCATTTGCTGTTGATTTGTCTCCCAGCTTCTCTCTCTGTGTCTGACAGAAGTATCCAGAGTTGGGACCAGCCCTCTTAGGCTCAATTACATCATTCCCATTGCAGTCAGCAGTGGAAAGGGAGCCAGCTCGCTGTTGTGACAGCCAGGCTTGGCTGTGATGTTTTAGAAGGAATTGTCTACATTCTGAATATTCTCTAGCTTTGAACATGAAAAAGGAAGCTTTCATGCATTGGGCTTTAAAAAATTCCCTTGTAAACACGTTCCCCCTTAGCTCTAGTGGCTTAGGAGTGCCCCAAACGGCTCTTGAAGGTGCCTAATTCTGACATAAAGCCTAAAAAAGTCACTCGGGAATAAAGCAGGATCCCCAGATTCCGGTGTGGATCCTGTCCTGCCCTGCAGCACCTGTGTGAATCCCTTCGTCCCAGAGTTTTGGTAAATGCCAGGATTGAGTATTTCTGCTGTGCTGAGGGATCCATAAGATTTGACATTGGTCCCAGGTAATGCTGTTACTCCTATCATATGCACTTATAAATCCCAAATTCTGTTACTTTGAGCCTGTTGTGCCGGACACCCCCACAATATCCACACTGCCAGAATATCCATTCTGCAGCAGAATGGGGGTATTTACATCTTTCATAACATGGTTAATTATTTTTTCCATTAGAAAAAGGGTGATTTAGGATCTAAACGTGTGTCTGTAGCATACTGTGCTGTGTCCAGATAGATTTTTAACAGATTCCTGACTGTTGCAGTGCAGCAACCACTAATTCAAAGAGGTTGTGGGCAAGATGAAAGAAGTATTGGAAATCTAATATTTTGAATGTTGTCTGTAGCAAAGTCTCGCTGAGGCCACTCCATGCAGCTTGACAAAGCCCATTATTCACTGAAGTTGATAACACTATCTGGGGTTTAATTAATATTGGTGATTTTTTTGATGTGTGGGGACTCCATTCTCAGCAGAGTAAAGATGTAGCAGCAAACAAAGCCCGGGGTCCTGAGGTCAGGGACGGTCACTATGGAGCTGATATCAGTTACAAAACAGACAGGAACAGATTTCGTTTATCTGACACTGAGCATTGTGCTGGAAAAGTTGGCAGTGCTAATAATTAGAGATGGGAGTGCTGGCTAAAGGAGCCCTGCTTAGCCTGTAATCAATCTTTCCCCCCCCAAAAAAAAAAAAGAGGAAGAAAGAAAAAGAGGGAAAACGAAGCAGCGCACACCTGCGAGGGTCCGGGCACTTGAAAGGGACGGAGAAAGTCAGATCCCATCTTAGGCAAACACTGGGGGCTTTCTGTGCTGAGCTCAGACCACAGCTCTCAGTGTGTGAGGGAAAACAGCCCAATGCACCTCTCCAGGCCCTTTTCCCGGGCAGGTTTTGTTGTTGGGACTGGAGGGTGGGGTTTGCTGGCTCCCACTCAAAGAACTCCGTGCAATGCAGCTGCTCCGCTAGGGACCGAGGCAGTTACAGGGTCAGAACCAGCACCACGGGGAGACCCCAATGTTGTTGTGTTTGAGGCTTTGAGGGGAAGGGATCTGATCTTCAGGGGAGGTGTCCTTGTGGCCAGAATCCCTTGTCACTGCTTTGGGAGGAGGATGAGCATCACACCTGTCCTGCTTCCCTGACTATCACGCCCACCCTGCTTCCCAGGCCCTGGAGCCATGCCAAGCTCACCCGTGTGCTGAACCCTCAGGGAATTCCAGAATTCCAGGAGGGTTTGGGTTGGAAGGGACCTTAAATATCATCCCACCCCCCCCCCTGCCATGGCAGGGACACCTTCCACTACCCCATTTTGCTCCAACCTGGCCTTGGACACTTCCAGGGATGGGGTGGCCCCAGCTTCTCTAGGCACCCTGTGCCAGAGCCTCCCCACCCTCACAGTAAAGAACTTCTTCCCAATATCCATTCTAAGCCCTCTTTTTCACTCATTTTCCCCTTTATTTTTGTTGGAACACCTTCACCTTCTTTGGAGCATTGACTCAGTCTGGGTTTCTTGTGTGGCTCTGGGAGACACTTGGTGCAGAGGGGTCCTGCTCTTGTTGCAGAGTTTATCTGAAGGCAGATGAAGCACGGAGTAAATGCTTTGAATTTACTTGCCAGAGAGGAGGAGAGGTGCTGGAGCACTCTGCCTCCACCAGCAGCGTGCTTGCTGACTTCTTTTTTCCATATTCTGCCTTCCAGCCACATCCATTTCATACAGATAACACAAAAACTAAACAGATAATAAAAAAATTAAACAGATACCGCAAAAATTAAAAGCAGGCTTTTAAAGCACGGATATTTATTTCCAAAGTCTCTCAAGTTTCTAAGAAAACAGTGACACAGGCAAAAGGCTTTGAACTTCCCAAGCTTCAGCTGCAAGAGGTTGGTGTGTCACAGAGAGTCTTGAACATTCCCTAAGAGAATAATTATTTTGGGCAAACTCACATCGATCCAGTGTAACTTTGCAGCAGCATTCTCTGCACAGCAGGCATCCCCTGCACTCTCTCCCGTGTCTTCAGGAAATAAAACTGACAGGAAACTCAATAAACCAACTGGTTTTCATTGATCATATTTTGATTCAGACAATTCAGCAGGCAGCACCAGGATGAATTATTAACTCCACATCATCACTCGCAGGGCACCTGTGCTTTTGGGTGGCCCTTGGAAAGACAGAATGATCCCCTGCACTTCCTACACAAAGGAACATCACCAGGTGATGAGGAGGAGAACTTCAGCCATGCAAACAAGTGGGAATGGGTATTAAATTCCAGAGAATCGTGTGGGAAAAGAGGGAATTGTGTGGGGCAATGTCCATGTCTGTGGGTGGGCAGGGCAGGGCTGTGGTCAGGTGTCCCTGTGGGTCACACTGAATTTGGGGTGAGGGCAAAGCCTCGTGGCACAACCGGCTGAGAGTTTGCTGAGCTGTCCCCTTGCTCTGACTCACAGCACCGTGCTTGGCTCTTCAGGAAATTATGAATTTTGACTCTAACAAAGGCTGTGTCAGGCTCTGGAGATGTTTTGCATCATTTGAAAAATATTATGTAAAAAAATTCCCTGAGTGTTTCGAGGGCCGGGCACCTTCAGTGGCAATGCAGGGAATGAGAGAAAGGAAAAATGCTTCCCCATCGAGGCAGTACCTGCACAATATTTGGAATTCTGTGGCCACACCACCAATTATCAGAGATCCTTTATTTTGGTCCTTTTGGGGTTTTTTTCTGGGAAGAAAAGCTCAAGTTAAAAGGAGCTGGAACACAAATTCGAGTTTATTCTGAAGTGTGGTTTGGGCCTTGGGTATTCATGGTGGAGATATGACCAGAAGAGAGAGTTGCCTTTCCCACTGATTCCTCCTTGGAGAGCCACTGCCAGGGGTGGGCCAGGGCAGATAAAGCCCCAAAGCTCAGTGTGACAAGTGTGTGACACCCAAGAGTCCTGGAGCTGTCACCTCAGGGTCACAGCAGAGAGCTCTCAGAGACCTCCACGTGGGTGGGTGTCATCACTTGGGGTTCCAGAGCACTTCCCAAAGAGGAGCAGCTGAGGGTGACACAGCCAAGGGATGGGGATCAGTGGCCACTGCTGGAAATGGTGACACAGCCCAGGGACAGGGATCAGTGGGCCACTGTGGG
>NW_008240039.1:3291390-3300107 GCF_000691975.1 Corvus brachyrhynchos
GGGATCGTTGCCCACTTCCAGAAACCACGAGCAGCTGAGACGTGAAGCGCTGGAGATGCTGGTGGAGCTGGGGCCTGTCCTGCTCCCCGTGTCCCATCCATGAGCCAATGCTGCCTCTAGAGCCCAGCAGAGCATCGAGCACGTGCAGACTGAAACAATCTGGGCTTTGTGACACGCTGAGCTGCTCCTGCCCAAGTGGAACCTCCTCAGAGCGCCGCGATTTCATTTTCGCTTTCAAAACCAACTTTTCCTGACTCACCTGGGCACGGAAAATGTTTATTGGGCTCTGCTTTTGTTTGTAACGATTGAGAAAAGTCATTATGGTGTCCCTGGTCACTTTATTCCACACAGAACAAACACGTCAGCCTGGTGTGTTTATGTTCTCTGCTCCGTGAGTTTCGTTGGCCTCTCTTACAGCTTCCTGGTGCGTTCCTGGCAGCTCATGTTCTGACACGGTGTTACCCAGCAGGGGAGGAATAAAGGGAGGATGTTTAGGTTGATGTGGTTTAATAAAAGATCTGGTTTTAAGTCTGGAAAAGGCGTAGAGAAGGGTCTCTATCCCGGTGTTGATGGCGAGGGCTCTGTTAGTCTCCAGACTCAGTAACAGGTTGGGGATAGGAGGAAATAGAAGGGAAGGCACAGTGATTTTTCAGTTTAGCTGGTGGGACCAGGTTGTCAGAGTTGTGGCTTTCCCAGGTCCCACAGGCTGATCCTTCCAAGTTTCTCCATCAGATCATTTACAGAAGGGAAAACGTCAATGAGAACAAGACGCTCTTTTAAAAAGCAGAGAAAAAAAGAAGACAATTGGAAAAAAAATGAGAACATTTGGGTCAGGATGAAAAGTACTCTGGAGTATCCCAGAGGTCTTACAGTGGTAAGAGAAGCATCCATGATATTTTGGCAGGATATCCCCTGGCAGGAGATGCTCCCCAGGTGGATCTCAGCCGCCCTATCCAGGGACAGTGTGATCAGCTTTTCCCTTTAGCTCCCCACAGGGAGCGGGCAGCACCAGATGGAAGTTTGGCAGTAAGATTCCAGATCTCAAGAAGGGTGCTTTTCCTTGTTGGTTTGTTTGTTTTGAATTCTAGGCAGTGCATTAATTTAGGAAAATGTAGCATTTGTCTGGTGCAAAGTGGTGCCACGGGGTGGGGCCTGCTGTGCCTAGGGTCATCCTGGGGCTGCAGTGAGGGATCCAGTTACACACTGGAACTGCCTTTCCAGTTTCCCCATTCCAGAGTGGGATTTTCAACTCTTACCCACCCCCTATTCTTATTCCTCACTGCCTGCTTCTGACGGCTCTAAATCCACTCAGAGAGGTGATTAACTCAACTCTACAGGTGAGGCATTAAGGAAAAAAACATTCCAGAACTTTCTCGAGGTTGGGCAGAGCATCAGTTCCCCATCAGGGCACATGCCCGGGGGCTTTGCCATCCCTGTGCTCGTGGGCAGCAGATCCTCGTTCCTTTTCCTGGCTCTCAGCAGAGCGGGGTTGCCAGCTGCCGGCCGGGAGGGGAAGAACGCGGGGATTGTTCCTTGCAGGGATTGTTCCATGCAGGGATTGTTCCTTGGAGGGATTGTTTCTGGCGAGGGCGGGCAGGATGCTTCAGCTTTGCTCTGCCCATCACCTCTTGCGGTCTCCTGAGCCCTCCCGATTCAGCCAGCAGTGACCAACTCGCTCACAGTGTGCGTTATGTCCTATTTACCTCGATTTCAGCCCGAGGAACTTTTCCATGCCAGCTGGGTTTGTTGGTTTTTTAAATTTAAAACATCGTTTTTACTTTTTTTACAGGAGGTTTTGCATACTTTAAAATATCCAGTGCCCATATGCACTTTGGTATGTGGAGAGGGTTCCCTGGGACCCTCCCGAAGGTGTTTGCTGAGGATGTGAAACCATTCCCTCCCCGCTGTGCCCACACTCTGTGGGCATCAGGAGGAACACGCAGCTTCTGCCAGGGAGAGGTGGCATTTTCCTGGCAAAACGCACCTTTAATAAACCATCTTCAGAAGAATGAAACGAGGTAAACCAGAGTGAGGTGTCCCAGCATCACCCCAATCTCTGCCCCACGGCTGGGCGCCGTTCTGAGCGAGCTGCTTTTCCTCCTACTATCCAAACCTGGGAAGGGCTTTTATGGGAAGAAATTAAGAGAAAAGGCTGTTGTGGTTTTCAGCTGTGGGAAGGGAATTCCAGCGTCCAGCCACCAGGAATAAGGCTGCAAATGAAAGCTCCTGGCCCTCGCTCCTGTGCCGGTGATGATAGGAGCGCAGAGCAGCTGCGCGCTGGATGCTGATGGAAGCGTCCCAGTAGCTTTGGGCTGAAATTACACTCATAATTCTTAAATTATAGCAGCCGGGAGTTAATGTATTTCTGCTCGGCATTGTCAGTGGCAAACCAAAGCCCATTAATTTCCCCCTCGGTGTTTGTTTGAGAAATCATCCCCTGTCAGCTGCCGCTGGCGGCCGTGTCTCCTCGCCGCATTCCTAGACGTGCTCTCTGTCTCCCAGCGAGGGTCCTCCCCCTGCGGGAGATAAGATACAAGCGGCATTCCCCGGGAGGTGTCAGCGGGCTGCTTTATGACACATGATGAGTGATAAAGGCCGCGGAGAGGTGCTGATGTGGCCACATTAGTTAATGAGGTCATAGCCGAAGTTGCTGCCCCACTGATAACCTGCAAATCCAAATAATGCGCAGATAGCAGCGGGGTGTTCAGCAGTCCTGTCCCCGTGTTCTCTCGCTGTCCATCACAGGCAAGGGCCCAATCAAAGGGGAAAAAAAAAAGAGGTGATGCTCCCAGAAGGGGAACACTCATTCCTTCTGCGGCTCCCCGAGCTGATCCAAGCCATGGGAAAGCAGTGGGATACAAGAAATTTCCTCACAGGCTCCGTGAAGCGCTGTCACAGGGAGCCCTGCATTCTTTTGGTGTTTAAGAAGAGAGTTCTTATATTGAATGAGTATTTCTGGGCCAGGATGGAAAAGTGGGGCTTGGGGAGCTTTGTGTGCAGCTTGCAGAGAGTGCTAAACTTGATATAAATTTTCTCCAGCTGAAAAGTGAAATCCTTGTGGCCAGTGCGTGGATTTGGGAACAGTTGCTGTCCTCAGACCACGACCTTTTGCCCTGACTCTTCTAAATACGAAGAGAACATTCCTCGTGTGTCACAAAAGCAGTGTTGGGTTTCCAGAGCAGTGGTTTCAGTGGGGAGGAGGAGATGGAGTTTCCCTGCAGCGCCTGTGGAGATGGAAAGGGCTGGCCCGGGGGTCCCAGTGCATCCCAGTGCCGGTGTGGGAGCACCAGCCCCAGGTGGTGGCACTGGAGATGCCCTGGAGTGCTCAGAGAGGAGCAGAGAAAAGAAAGGGGAATGAGAGCCCCGTTGGGATTGTCTCTGTCCCTCCTGCGTGGCTGAGCCCCTTCTCTCTCCAGCAGTGGTGGGGAGCCATGGCTGAGCCCCTTCTCTCTGCAGCAGTGGAGCTGTCGGAGCCCTGTGCCCGTGCACTCAGTCAAAAACCAAGGGAGCTCTCACAGAGCTGAAAATCACATTGTCACTTAAATATCAAAAATGCCCGGAATTTGGAAATCTGTTGAAATATGCTGGGTTTTGCCCTTTTTTCCCTTGGTAAACAAGTCAAGAGCTGGCAACGTCTTGTCGTGCTGGTGGTGAACTTTCTGTCCTTCCCTTCTTAGCAGCTCAGGTCTAATTTATTTAATCATTGGAGCAAACTTTCCAAGTGCTCCGTGCCTCCTCTTTTGTTTCTAAGGTTCAGATGTATTTTTAGCGCTTGTTACTGAACTGGGTCTGTGCATTGGAGAAGAATTAATTCCTGGTTTGGGTTTGTTGTTATTCAGAGGTTCAAAAAAAAAGGGGATTTACAGACTTTGAACACCTCAGGGGCTTTGTTATAGGCCGCTTGTGTGTTGTTGGGGTTTTAATGATGGTTTGGGTTTTAATGTAAATTCAGCCCTGTTGAAAGGTGACAGCCCTGCCCAGAGCAGCCCTGGGTTACCCACGAAGCCACTGCAACCTCAGGAGCAGCACCGTGGTCCCCACAAGACCCTAGAAATCCCCCCAGGCCTGGGTCTTTAGGAACTGGGCTTTCAGCAAATGCTATAAAACAGCTGAAGTCACCCCATTTTCAACTTTTTGGTTACTTTCAATAACAAAAAGCTGGGTTTGCAGGCTGGGGGGCTCCAGCCTTCCTAAAAAGAGCCTTTCCCAGTTGATCAACACACCATGGAGCTCCTTTATCCTATTTTCTGGCAGTACTTTCAGAGGATTTTCATATGGATTCGTGGCACAATGGATAACACATTTAGGTGACCTTGGCTGTGTTCCTTTAGTAAAAAATCAAACTCTTTTCGTGCCACAAGCAGGTGATGGTGGCAGGAAGGCTGGGCTCGGCCATCAGGAAAACAAGAACACAACGTGCCTCTCCCAGCCTTTAATGCAGCTTCGTGCAAACCTCTTGCAAGCAAATGTTGACTTTGGAAAAATTCGTGGAAATTAGAGACCGATGGCGTGGGTGCGATTAGACTGGATGGAATGTCCTGGGATTTTGGTTGGTGCTGATGGCTTCATTTTATTGGGAGCATCATGTTTCTCGTGAGACAGGCATGTAATCTGCTGCTTAGTGCTCTGTGGGGCTGTTTGCTGGGTGAAGGAATAAATAGCTTGCTGAAGTTCCAGACTTCCCAGTGAGGTGGATTTACCATCTCCCTGGGGTTGGGTTGGTGTTTCTCCTGTGGTGGAGAGCACAATTCCCTGCTCAGAATGCGGGAAAAGGTGGTTTAAGGGAAAGTTTCGGGGATTCTTAATGTTTGAAATGCAGGAAAGGGTGAGAGGAAAACAGCTGCAAGTGGAACCAGGGCTCAGATGGGCTCCAGCACCTTGGGAAGTGTTGTTGGCCAGCCCCCAGTGCTTCCTCACCCTCTGGAGGACATCATTTGGGCAAAAAGATGTCTTAGAACATCATTTGGGCAAAACCAGGCACAGCTGTGGCAGCCTCTCCTCCTCACCCTCTGCACAGAGCACCTTCCCCCAGATGAGCTGTGGTGCTCACCTCAGCATCTCTGGGTTTCCTCTGTGCTTTTATTCTAAGAGAGAAACAGCAGAAGAAAAACCCCTCTGTGTTTGCTGAGCGCTTTGTTGGGGGTTCTTCAGAGCCAGGGCTGTCCCTCAGTGTCCCTGCCCCTGTCCATCCACGTGGAGGATGCCCCAATACCTCATTACTCAGGTGACAATACCTTGATGGGGATGTCACCTGCAGGTCTTTGTCCACATAGGAGAGCTGCTGTCCCGCAGAGCAGGGTCAGGAGGCCACGCAGAGCTCAGCCCTCTGAGCCTGGAGCTGTCCCCGTTCCTGCTGTGCCGCCAGCGACCTCGTTTGGGCCGGTGTTTGCTTGAGGTTTCCTGCTATCCAGAGACAACTCTGGCTCCATGGACTAATAACCAGGCACCAAACAGCAGCAATAGCTTGTGATGCCTTTCTCTGAGTGGTTTGCCTGCTCTGATTTCACTCTTAAAACTACTTTGATTTCTTTATCCAGGGCCTGCTGCCGTGTGGAGCACCAGTGTTACCTGTTCTGCTTTGAGTCTTCTTTTGTCTTTCTAGAATTTTTGCCAGCAAACCCCAAGTAATTCTCACCTCCCACTCTCTGTTACTGCCTCGTGAAGTCTTCCACCCTTACCTGCTTTGGTTTCGAAAAGAGGTTTTACATTTCAAACATTTTTGGGCAGAGCTTTTAAAGAAACCCTCACCTGGTTTCGTGGCTGCTGTGAGTGTGAGTTGGTCCTTGCTCTGCTGCACCTCTGCTCTGTCCTTCTATTCATTCTCTCCCTTTTTTGTCTCTCACTCTTCCTCCCTCCACGGGCCCAGCCTCTGTGATTAAGCCTGCAGCTCTCCTGCTGTTTTTAATAGGCCTGTAGACCTGACCATCTGATGAGAACCAAACTGCACAGCGTGCTCCTGAATACTTTCACTGGAATCTCCTAATGCAGGGTATTAATCATTACTGTCAAACCATTCAGGCCCTAAATGTGTCCACCCAGTATAAAATTATACTAAACAGGAGGGGAAAAAGGACTTGGCCCATATTAAAAGCAGACATTAGACAGTCCCCTGACTTCTCAGGCATGATGGCCCAGGCACTGTCCAGTGTAACAAACAATGGTGTATTCAGCACGGGCTGCTGGTGATTGACGCTCATGGAAGTGCCAGAAAATGGGCATAATGAGTTAAAGGAAATACAGAAAGGCGTGGCTTCCTCGTGCTTTTGCTACCCCAAATTCCTGGGAAATAGCTGTGTGTGTGTGCAGCTCGGATGCACCCACCTCGGTGATCTGAACAAACGTTTGTGCAGTTGGGTCTTCCCCGGCTGCCCTTAGCAAACAGGAATTGCTAAATCAGCTGCTGTCACACTGAGTTACTGCACAGACAGAGCCCGGGGAGTTCTTGCTTCGGTGTCTCCCTTGAATCTGATCCTGGGAAGTGCAGGGCACAGCGTGCTGGGAAGGCATGGGGTTACTGCACAAGGCTGGAGGAAGGTAAGGCTGGCTCTCCGTTGGCATTAAACATGCATGTTTTACACCATATTTGCCCCTGATATTCCTGAGCTGCCCCTCGTAGCACCAGTGGGTTTTCCACACTGAGACATATTTCATTCCCTTGTTGATCTTTCCGTTATTTTTTGTGATGCTTTCTGCCTCTTATCCCAAAAATTAATTTTCTAAACACTTGGAATGTCCAAATTCAGCTTGTATTAGAATACACTTTTCTTCTTTTTTCCCCTCCCTCCCAAAAAGCTGTTTCTACTTCTCCACTCTAAGAATGCCTTCATTCTTCGGAGCTGGCAATAAAAGTTAATCGAGTGTAAAATAAAAGTTACATAAGGTGAGTGGTAAAACTTTATGATTGCTGATGTTGGGTTTATTGATGACTGCACTCGCTGTTATGAGCTATGGCATCCCACCAAGCCCACGGGATGTCCCTGCCAGCCCGTAGCAGCCTGTGCTCCACAGGCACCTCCACGTGGGAACGGGCTCGGCACCCTCACATGTGCCCCAGGAATTTATGGGGAACGCTCTCCAGCTCCCAATTACGATATTCTTAGGTAAACGTGGGATTTTACTGGCAAATGGGAGGAGTTGCTGGTTGTTGCAGCCAGGCCAGGGCTCCATGTGTGCCCTGAGTGGCAGCCAGAGCAGGACAAGGCAGCCACACACCCATTGCTGGTGGCTCCTCTCACCCCACACGGATTTTTCCCAAGCCAACTTACCTAAATATCCAGCCTGGGGCATTCTGAGCAGGAATCCTGAGAGGGAGGGATGAGGGGGAAGAGTCCCTGGTCCTGTCTTAGTGCTCAGGATGTTCCAGCTTCTCTATACAGAGTTTTCAGTTGTTTTTCACACACTGCTCACATGGTCTGCACTCATCCTGCCCCATCAGAAGAACATAGAAATGCAGGAAAAGTAAAACAGAACATCTGCACAGTCTGCAGTGTGCAACAGGAGTAAATTCTTTGCATTTTGGGCTTGTCATTAGCTGTGCTAATTGGTTTGGGTGGCTAATAGGGTACCGTGGTCATTAATGGTTCATACGTTTATTTCAGTGCAGTAATGCTTTAAAGTTCTTTTTTTTCCCCATTAAGTTCTGTCTGATAAACATGGCTTAAAATATCAGGGCATTTGGCACCTCTGAAAATCTTGCTAGGTTTTTCTTTAATATTTTTTGCATTCCAAAAGCTGACTGAAGCAACAATGACAACTTAATGAGCCAGCTGATACTGGGAGCTACAGCAGCAGTGCAGCATTTCCTACCCTGACTTGCATTTCAGATTTACCACGCAATGAAAAAAACCGAACCCCAAATCCTCCTGGAATTGTGGTGCAGCAGGTTAGTGGCCACTGATGTCGGCAAGAATGCTCCAACCTGCCAAGTGTGTTACATGCTTGAAGTCTAGACAGAGATGTAGCAACCATGCGTGTTCCAGCTGGATTTTGCTTTTGGAATGACGCAGGGATTCCAGAAACG
Source organism: Corvus brachyrhynchos (assembly GCF_000691975.1). Taxonomy (NCBI): domain Eukaryota; kingdom Metazoa; phylum Chordata; class Aves; order Passeriformes; family Corvidae; genus Corvus; species Corvus brachyrhynchos. The sequence goes on from NW_008240039.1 coordinate 3,299,411, forward strand.
GGGGTGGAGGTCAGCGCTCAGACACACAAATTTCACAGCTCTCCAGAAGAAGATCCAGTTTTGTTTTCTTATCTGACGGGGCCCAGCTGCCAAAGCAATGAATTGATGGGGGAAATGAGAGAAGAGGCTTCTTTGCCTTCATCTGTCTTCTCCAGGTGATGCTGCTGGGCACTGCAGGAGGGAGGGAGGGAGCTCTTTGCACTGGCCCAGCAGCATCCTCAGGATTTGGGGCTCAGGAGGAGCTCAGCAGGTTGTGCTGTCCCAGCTCTCTGAGCAGGTTCCAGGGAAGCTGCTCCAGGTGCCAGCTCAGTTACAGCAGCACAGGGCTCTGGGATGTGAGTGGCCACTGGCCCCTGGTACCAAAAGCTGAGTGTCCGGCAGGGCCGGGACAGGGACTGTCCCCCTGGACTCGGCGCTTGTGAGGCACCCCAGGGGCTGTGGGGTGCTCAAGACAAGAGAGACCTTGAGGGTCTGGAGAGCTGGGAAGGGGCTGGAGCCCCAGGAGTGGCTGAGGGAGCTGGAAAGGGGCTCAGGCTGGAGCAAAGGAGGCTCAGGGGGGACCTTGTGGCTCTGCACAAGTCCCTGACAGGAGGGGGCAGCCGGGGGAGGAAATCGGGCTCTGCTCCCAGGGAACAGGGACAGGAGGAGAGGGAACGGCCTCAGGCTGTGCCAGGGGAGGCTCAGGGGGAACATCAGC
>NW_008240039.1:3300142-3313590 GCF_000691975.1 Corvus brachyrhynchos
GGCAGGGGCTGCCCAGGGAGGTTTGGAGTCCCCATCCCTGCAGGTGTCCAAGGAAGGGCTGGACATGGCCCTCAGTGCTCTGGGCTGGTGACAAGGTGGGGATGGGGCACAGCCTGGCCTGGATGATTTTGAAGGGCTTTTCCAACCTCAGTGATTTTGGCATTCTGTGTTTTTCTCTCTTTAAAACAAATACACGTTGCTGGTTCCAGCTTTGTGTCCCTTTATCACCTGTTTACTGGCCATATCTCAGGTCTGTGCCCTCGCTGTCTGTGCTGCTGCAGCCCTGTTTCCATAACTCCATTATTGGTTTTGTCCAGCCTACAGGAAAAAGTGATGCTGTAGCTGGCATCCCAGTGTTAGGTCATATTAAAACCATCTGTAACAAATCTATATTTGCAGTTACTTTGGAGTTCAGATTTCAGCTTCTACTCCACCTGTCATCAGTGTTTATCCTCATAAACTTTCACAGCTTCTTTTATTCTGGTTCTTTTTTTTTTTTCCCCTTCTGAGAGACCTTTTCAGGGTTTTTGGCACTCTTCCGCCTGCTTTGCCAGGCAGAATTTCACTCTCCTTGATTTAGAAAAGATGCAGGTTTCATGAATCTACAATATCTTCAGAACAGAATATTTTTAATGTGATTTCCAAGGATAAGGAGCCCTGTTGTTCATTATGATTTCCATAAAAAAACAGGAAAATAAAATCTTTGGGGGAGTTGTCTGCAAACTTGCAGCAGAAGATTTTGTTTTGTAGTTAAAAAGTCTGTTCATGCTCTAAGTGGTTGCATAAAGAGGATTCTAACAAATTTTAAAGGTGGATTCATTCAGATATATCTAATTTGAAGATGAAAATGATGAAGATTATAGGCCTTGGTGGGCTCAGTGCTGATGGGCTGAGCAGGACAGCACAGGGTGGTGCTCAGGCAGTAAAAAGGATGAGGGAATGAGGGGTGGTTGCAGAGGCTGGCTGGAATTCCACTTATCTTTGCTTTATCCCAATAAAACCATGAATAAAGAGACTTTTTTGACACCCAGAGGGGTGCGTGCCAGACAGGGCTCCAAGGGAAGCCTCGGGAGCAGGATGACAATACAGGGGCTGGGTTTTAACCCATTTAAACTTCCCTTTATGACTGTGTCAGCACCAACAGCAGTTCAGGAGTTCTGTCCTTTTACTGATGCTGTTGGCCAAGTCTGAGTTGGGGGGGATTTGTGGGCAGCTCACCTTGCAGAAGGCTCTTCCTGGCTGTGCTTCCTACAAGGCATCATCTGGGAGGCGTTGTCTTCCTGCCAAATACCCAAACACAGCTTGGTGAGAATCAGAGTGGCCCTGGGGCTTTGATTTGGGTGTCTTGCTCAGGCAGGGGGAGGCAGCTGGTTCCTGCCTTTGGTGCTGCGCCTGCAGGCTCGAGGCTGCTGGGGCAGCTTTGCCTCATCAAACAGGTCCCAGCACTGGAGCAGCAGATGAAGAAACCAACCAGAATTAGCAGCTCTAAGAGTTTGTTAATGAGGAGGTTTGCTTTCATGACTGCTTGGTCTGGATAAACCTTTGCGGGTTGGGCTCATACAAAGGTTTTAAACACCTTTTTTCCCCTCCTTTATGGGGTTTAATCATCCCTTTTGCTCTTCCAAGCAGACATTTTTAGCTATCAATCATTTCTGACGGTGCTGATTGCTGTGGTGAGCAGGGCTGGATGTGCCAAAGCAAACTGACATTTCTACTGTACTGGAAGAGCCACAATTTCAACAATTCTCTCTGAAGTGTGTTTTCCACTGCCATATCTCTGTTGTTGTTTCCGTGGGGTCTGGGGAACACTTCCTATGCACGTTTTCCCTCAGAGTTCCCAGAGCTGCCCAGAGAAGCAAAGCCAGTCACAAGCATTCCCGCAGCCAAGTGTGGCGCAAACTCCAGGGACATGGGGCATTCTCTGGTCAATGGGACTTTTCCCAAATTCTCAATATTCTTGCAAACACCCCGTGGATCAGGTGATTGATTTGAGGATCGTACAAGATCAGATGAAATGGATGAACCCTTGGAAAAGAAAGCAAAACAGAAGTCACTTATTCCATAGAAAATTGCTCTGGCAATGGCTGATGGTTGCAGGCATTGGGGTTATTCTGGCACAAAGTTGTGTAAATAATTTGTCACGTTGACAAGCCTCAGCCAGAGGGAGAGGATGGAGCTCTGGGTCCTCCTGGATTGAGTCTGCCCAGTGCCTGGAGCTCATGTCCTACCTCTGTCCTTTCCTCCTTCATCCCTCACCATGGCCTGGAAGAGAACACGAGAATCTCGAGGTGATGTGCAAGTGTTCCAGGATCCCAACCCCTCGTAGCACCAGTGGGTTTTCCACACTGAGACATAATTCATTCCCTTGTTGATCTTTCCATTATTTTTTGTGATGCTTTCTGCCTCTTATCCCAAAAATTATTTTTCTAAACACTTGGAATGTCCAAATTCAGCTGATCCAGACTCTCCTCTTCTTTTCAAATGATTGACAAAGCCATACCTCATCCTCAGGGCAAATAGAAACATGGCTTGGTTGGATTTGCTGTTGGACTTGCTGCATAGAAGGCTGAAATCCCTCTGTGTGGAACATGGGGGGAGTTAAAGGATGTGCACAGGTGTAAAAAATGCAAACCTGAACAGTTCTGGGTGCTGGTTGAAGTGGCTGCCCTTGGTGGTGCAGATTTTGATCCCTTCATGAGCTTCAGCCCCACCTTGCCCCAGTTTGGATTTTGGTCTCCCACGGGAGTCACACATGCACAGCTGACAAGGCAGAAAAAAAACACAAAATGCTTAAAATGTTTAAGATGCAAATGAAGCTGGATTTCTGGAAAGTGTCTGAGAGTCTATCAAGTCCCTGAGTAGTTTTGTTGAGCCGACATTCGAAGGAACGTGGCAGAACGAGGCAGCTTCCCAGGAAAGGTATTGACTCGCGAGCCTGAAATTTCCAGCTCAGTTTTCAAGTCAAGCAAAATCTGAACAGGCATATTTTGGGTGTTTAAGCAGAGCTCTAGAGCTTCTCCTGTCACCACTCCATCTGTGCTGGCTTTCCTTTGATGTGTCAGTAAATACATGCCTATATTCCATGTATATATAAAATAATCGCCGCTGTCTGTCCTTTGCCATTTGTTTTGTTGTTTAACGATCGCGTTTGGGGTGAGAGCAGGGGAGGTGTGGGGAGGGGGGTGCTGCAGCAGCCATAAAATGGACAGAAAACAAGCTTCATCTTTGTAGCTCCGAAGAGTGCATTATGGATGTTTTTAATCTCTTTGACCTTGTGGCAGGGAAGGAGGGAAGTGGAGAAATTGTGACAAACACCAGCGCTTTAATGCCAGGTTTGTTACTGCCTGGAGTGCCCTAAGGGTTAATGTAACAGTTTTAAGTCCTTCAATCACACCCACCCCCAACTACAGAACACTTCCAAATAATCCCTTTATAATAGACCCTTTTCCACAGATTGTATCTAACCCATGCATTAATGGGGCCCATTGGTGTCAAGCGTTTCAACAAATCCGGGCCAGCCCCGGCTCTGGGAGCCCCTCTTCCCCCACAGACGTTAATGATCTTTTGCCCCCCTGACTTGGCTCCCCTGCTGCAGGGACAAAATTAAACTACTGCGGATGGCAAAATAGTTATTTGCTGCCCAGGCAATTACATCCTTCCAAAAGTCTCCATCACGGAAGGCCAGATGGACTTTATAGAAACCAGACCCAGGCCACAGTTTTAATTATCATAGTCCTGTCAGAAATGAGTGAAATTCTGAATGACCGCATGAAACGAACCAAAAGCCTTGCACATGGATTTTTTCCTCAATAAAATTTTATGGCTTCTTAAAGAAACAGCATTCATATATTTTATGGGGCCTAATCATTCACTAATGCCTATATTAGTGCACCTGTGGCACTTGGCCCCATGGAAATTACGGCACCGAGCTCAGCCCTGCTCTCTTGTGTTGTTGCAAAGCCCTTGTCCAAAAGGCAGCACATGCTCCAGGGATAAGCTGGGCTCGTTTCCTCAGCCAGGAGTCGTTCTAATAAGGTAGAGAGATTTATGGACCCTTATCTGCCGAAATTTTGGTGTGGGCAAGGCTTGTATGAATAAAGTCACCCTTCCTAAGACTTTTTTTTGAAAGTGTATCCCAGGGCAGCACCTTGCTGAAGGGATTGGATGTGTTGGGTTGGGTTCCTCTGCTGATTCACTGAAAGAAGGAATTTCCATTGAATATTTTCCCCCTCAAATAGCAGCACTTGCAGAATAAGTGCTGGGAGCAGTTTGCAGCTATTTCCAGAGGTGACCAGGTAACAACTTGGGGTTACCCATTTGCTGCACACAAATCCGTCCATTTCCAGTTCAAATCGCACTGAGACCAGTGCACGATCTCCAGACATTTGGCTGGGTGTTTGTCTGCCTGTATTTAGACAGAGGCTCTGAGATCTCTGTCAGTCACTGTCCCTCTGCTCATCCCTCTGGACTGTTTCTGTCCCAGTGTCGGAACTGAACATCTTTACACCCCATCCCTCAGTCTCCTCAAGATGGAACAACTCCAGTTAACCCAGTTTCCAGACCCTCATTCCCTTGTCTGTCTCCAGTTTCCGCCTCTTCCCTGGGGAGCTCTGCCCCATCCACTGCCGTACCAACACTTCTCATGTGAAAATGCCTCCCTCTCCTGCGGGCCCCGGTCCCTTTGTGTCCCCCAACAGGATGTAATTCCACAGAGGAGTCTTAATCCTGCCAGGGAAGCATTTCTCTGTTCTGGGGGGGGCAGCTTATGGCAGACCTCACCCAGCACAGCCGCTGGGCGCTGGGCACCGGAGCCGCGTCCCCGCGCAGCCACAGAGCTTCAGGTGAGCGTTTGTGTCCTGCCTCTTCCTCCTCTCCACACCCCCCGCAGCCTCCGGGGCTGCTGAGGTCATTGTCACCAGCCCCAGGTCACGTTTGGGGACAAAGAGTGCTTTGCTGGGAACTTCTCGGCTGCACGGGGCGGGATGCGGGGAAGGTGAGACGGGGAAGGGCAGGGCAGGGGGACGGTGGCACCCAGGAACGCGTCTCCTCCGGCTGGGAAAGTCAAAATTCGCTAATGAGGTCCCGTGCAGCGCCGCGCTGACAGCTCAGGACACGCTGGGTGTGTTTGCAGCGCCGCTGGAGTGAAGTCAGCCCCTCTCCCGAAGCTTTCTCATTACTTCATGCACTTGGCAGCCGCTGGACGAGCTCAGCCAAAATAAGAACTGATGTAGAAACATGGAAAAGACCGTTTAGCATTCCCAAACATTCTTCCCGGGGAGATGGCAGCAGAGGAGGAGGCGCTGCGCTGTCTCTGTGGTTTCTTTCTGCGGCGCTATCAGATGTGGGCAGCAACGCCGGGGAGGAGGAGGAGGAGGAGGAGGAGGAGGAGGAAAAAGAGGAAAAGGGGGAAGATGAAGAAGAAAAGGGAGAGGATGAGGAGGGCAGGGAGAGGATGAGGAAGGCAGAGGAGACATGAGGAGGTCATGGGAGAGGATGAAGAGGAAAAAGGGGAAGATGAGGAGAGCAGGGGGAGGATGAGGAGGGCAAGGGGAGGATGAGGAGGACGGGGGGAGAGTGAGGCTGGGCAGAGGAAGAATGAGGAAGGCGAGGGGGAGGATAAAGACCACAAGGGGGGGGATGAGGAGGATGAGGAGGAAGAGGGGGAGGATGAGGAGGGCAGGGGCTCCGCGGGGCAGTCCGTGGCCCCTGAGCTGAGCCCTGTCCTGGCGCTGCCCGCAGATACAAAGTGTGCTTGTACTGAGTGTATCGGCTCCAAGAGCGGCTAGTAGTAAACTGAGAATATTTGGATAAACTCGCCGGCCCTCAGGACTAGAAAAGGACTTTTGTTCACCTAAAGAAAAAGACTGTTCCATTTCCATAGGATGGCTGGATCCCGTCCAGTAAAAACTGAGCTTGAAGTATAAAAAATGATCAGGAGTGTCAAACGAAGGATCTTTTACTTGAGGTCAGATATTTATTTTTATTTATTAGCGTGTGAGATCTCCATCTCTGGCCGGGCTTTGGGCTGAGGCAGCGTCTCTCGCAGGAGCATCGTCGGCCACAAAGAGCGCGTTGTGCCGGGGCGGGGGAGCTCCGGGGGCCCTCCCGCTGCTCCGGGTTCCCCTGCCTTGTTCTCTGCCTCCCCGGGGCAGGGACGGGGTGAAACTCTTCCCTTCAGCACCGCGTTCGGTGTCTGCTGCTGGACACAGAGCGCGGCCCGCGCTGGCACAGCCAGGTGTGCTTGGTACACACCTGAGTGCCACCAGCGGCGGCGTTGCAAAGCGGTTTGCCAACATTTCTGGGTCGTTTACAGGCAGAGTCTTCTTTCGGCTCTTGAAACAGGCAGGGAAAAGCTCTGGCAGAGCCTCTGCTCCTGTTCACTCCTTCCCCAGTCCAGCAGTGACTGTGCTGCTGCTGGGCATCACGAGGCAGAGTGGGACAGGGCATAGCTTGGTCCTGCCTTTGCCTAATTTTGGGAGGTTGACACTGACACAGGAGCGCAGGGAGGGAGCAGCTTGGGGCAGCAGAGGCAGATTTGTTAATCAGAGCAAGGGAAAAGAGAACGAGAGAGCTGGAGTTGTCTGAACTCACCCCCAGGTGCAGCCAATGGATTATGGAGTCAGGAATTCTTTTTATGCTATTTAAAGACATGTTTGGTGCAAATGTTTCCCTAGGATTTATTTTTATCTAATCTCTTATGAAACTTTTACTGACTCTAAAGACCAGATTTTCTCAGCACCCGTAAACCACGTTTTCCTCCTTTAATTAAACCATGTTTTGTCCATGAGGTTTTGTTCACACACTGACTACATCAATATAAATATATCTCTGCAGGGTAATTAGTAAAAGCAGGCAGCTGCAGGGAGAAAGCAGATGTGTCTATCATCTTTGTGGACTCAGCTATTGTAGAGTTCTTCCAAAAAAAGTGAAGAATCACCCCCAATTAAAATGTTACGTGGCTTATGTATGTTCCCATTTAATTTGGTATAATTGAATTTATGTTCATCCTCGGGGAACTCCCAGGGCTGCCAGATACAGGCAGCAATCATTTATTCCATGGATTGGTTGAAAAGCTGCAGGATTAGAGCACAAGAAACTGTTTCAGCAGCATTTCAAGGCTTGGGCAGTTGCTTCAACTTTTGTGTGAGTCTTTGTGAAGGGAATGGGGACAATAATGTCCTCACCACGTTGGTTTGTTTCGGATGCTGAAGCACTGCTTAAAAATGTGATAATTTCTACTTAGCATTAAATTAATGCTTTTTAGTGGGGTTGAAAGGGATTTCTTAAGTCTTGTGTTCTGTAACTGAGGATTTTAAACTTCAAAATAAGAAGAAATCTGTCACCAAAAAAAAAGTGTTTTCATCTGTTGAGGAGGAAGTCTTTGAGATTATTATCAGGTGAACCTTCTAAATACCTCAGGTCTGATTTTTTCCCAAGAGTATTTGGTTTGAAGAAACAAAACCACCCTTACATTTATTGTAACTGAGAGTTGACTGAGAAAATAACCCTGGATTGGTTTGGGTTAGACAGGACCTTAAAGACCAGAGTGCCCCAGGAAGGAGGAGGGTTCCCTTTTCCTGCCCAGGGAATCCTGATGTATAAAGCAAATATTTGCCATCCCCAGCTCCACCTTTGGGTGGAAGTCTGGCTTTCTGAGAGGTGAGAAATTAGCTCCAAAGGCAGATGCTGGTATATTTTTTGTCCTTCCCACTTGGCTTCAAAACAGCCTGAATTAAAAGGAGCAGAGGTCTTCTCCTGCCAGGTCAGGACGTGGATCAGGGGGCAGAGTGCTGGCTGGAGCTGCTGGGTGCTGTGTCTCGGGCTGGGCACAGGTGTCCATGGAAGATAAGGAATTCTGTGTGGAGCTTATCAGCATCTCCCTAACTCAAACCTGCCCCTGCTGGGGCAGTGTGAGCTATCTGGAGTGTCAGATCAGGTTTGTTTTGAGCCCTGCTGTCAGAGAACCAGATGTGCTGGCATTGCCTCACTAAAACAACCTGAGCAGAGGCATCGGGGTCCCTCTCACTCTACGCTCTCCTGTGGCTCCAGCTGAGCCCTTACCTCGACACCACCACTCTGCGGAGCTGTCTTTTGACCCAGAGATGGGATCAGACCCGAGCTGGAGATTTTGAAATGTTGTTTCTCAGCACATTTAAAGGCCAGATTTATCATTAGAATAAATTCCCTGGGATGTATCATTTCATAAGTAGGTGAATTGGCTTGGGGTAAAGTTCACCCTGGGGGCACTTGGGACCGTGCAGTTTTACCCTTGTACTTCCTTATGGCTGAGATTTCAGCTGTTTTGGTGATGTCAGACAAGATACTGCTTTGCTTTCAGCTGCAGAGGGGTCAGAGCTGCAGGGGGAAATCATTTAATCAGTCCCTCCTTGTCATAATTTGGAAAGGAGGAACAAGGTTTGGCTTGAAGCTTTGTGAACCTCTCATGGATGTCTCACCAACCAATGGGCAGAAAATTATTAGGTCTGAGATTTTGGTGGGAAATGAGCACCCTAGAATTTCTTTAGAAGTATGAGTCACTGTGTTGGGGGGGAAAGAATCATATTCACTGCATAAATCTGAGGGCAGAACACTTTGCACATTTTCTTTGTGTGTCTGAGAGTGAGATTGCTGCTAAAACCACAGGCAGCTGTCGGGCTGGGGGGGAGAACTCCCCTTCTGTAAAAGACTTTTATATCTTTAGGTGGGAACTGACTCCAAAACCTTCTTTTCTCATGTAGAAGCAAACTTGAGGCAAAATGTCCACCCTGGTGTCACCAGTTCTGGTTTCAGTGGTGCTCACATTGAAAACAAACTGTGTGTAACAGCAACAAACTGAAGAAGTTCTTGCTCAAGATTTCGATCATATGAATAATCTTCACGTCCCTCAGGAGGCAAACCAGCCCTGGAGCAGATTCTCTGGAAGCGCCCTGAGGATCTGCCTTGCTCTCACTCTTCAGTCAACATCCAAAGGCAAAGGGCTGGGATAATCCTGGATGCTTCACAAACCCACAGCAGAGGGAATTCTTAACTTTGGAACAACTCCCTCATCCCAGGTCCTTGTTGTCCTTCCAGCAGCCCAAGGCAAGGGCAGCAGCTGATGGTTGATCCTCTGAGCCCCTCCTGCCCTGCCCACACTGCCTGAGCATCCCCGAAATTCCTCTCAGGAAGGCTCAGCCCTGCCTTTGTGCTGGGAAGGCCTCTTGCCCTCACGTTTGATGATATTTATAAGATAAACCAGCAGGCAGCTCTCGTGCATGACGTAGGGCAGTGGTGGGAGTCTGGGACAGGCCCACAGGCCTCGGTGCCTCATTTAGCACCTTCTCTGGGTCATGTTTTTGGTAAACATCACCCTAAAGAGATCACACATCTCAGCTCTCTGAGGGGTGAGCAGCACATTGGGAGTGTGACGAGAGGAAATCTCTCTTGGGCTGCTTTGTTTTCCGAGCTCCTCAAAGAGGGGGCTGCTGCTGCTGTTTCCAATCCGCTGCCGGCAGGGGAACCTCAAATATCCTCTCATTCTCTTTCTCAGTTCCAGCCCAGCTCACAAACTCATCTATTTCACACCTAAAGAGCACGAGAACGGGGCTGCCAAGCAGCTGCCGGCCCCGCTGCTGATAAGAAAGGTTACGAGGACTCGGCTTCCCCGTCCCAGCACGGCCCTTTGGGGGGGTTTCCTGTGTCAGGGCAGCCGGGGTGCAGCTGTGCTTGTGGGGGAAGGCACAGCCCTGCTGGGGCTGCTTTGTGGGGTTTGGGGGGTTTTTTTCCTCTTTTTTTTTTTTTTTTGGTAAATCTCTGTTCTGAAAGTGTCAGGTCATGGTTAAACCATGGGAGCACGCGCCCCTTGGGCCTGTAAATTGAAGGCTTTTCAAGCCAACGTGAGGAGAGGTGGACACATTCAGGTGAGTGGTCCTGGATTGCTGGGTTGTGGTTATCCATGCTGATGGAGAAAGGAAGGAGGGATAATCATCCTCTGTTAACCTTCTAGATTTAGTGCTAGCAGAGTGTGATACCTGTGTGTCTCACCGCTTGCCTTGCCACTCTGAACCACACCTCTGGCAGCTTTTTGATGGTGATTCCTGTTATAAAAAAACCAACAACTCTTGAAATTACCATAAAAAGGTAATTTATTTAACAAAGATTTAATCAGGAACAGTACAAAAATAAAATTGTAAAATAAGATTAGAAAAAGCCCGGGCACCAGGATCGAGAGCTCTTTGACCGAACCGGCCAGGAGCCTCAGGGCAAGAACTCAATCAAAGCTGTGGTGGCTTTAGCCAGCCTAAAAACCAAGTTAATTAATTATGCCTCTAAAGAGGTATGAGGACCAACAGCCACAGCTTTGGGTCTCTTCCAAGGCTAGTCCTAGGAGAGACAAGACCACAAGAGAAGACAAAAGAAGTCAAGCAGGTGCTAAAGAAAAAGTGCTCTCAGCTTGGGTAGAAGCCCTTTAAACTCTCTGGTCCCATCCTCTATTAACCTTCTAAATTCAGTGCTAGCAGAGTGTGATACCTGTGTGTCTCAGGGCTTGCCTTGCCACTCTGAACCACACCTCTGGCAGCTTTTTGATGGTGATTCCCTTCTTTCCGTGGTTGTGTCTCGCTGTTGTGTGGTGGTACCCATCAGTCCTTGTTTGAGCAGCACCAAAGACAGGGTGCAGAAGCTCTGTGAGAAGACAGAAGTGAGACCAACACGGTGGTTTTTGTTGCGTGGGTGCAGCTGGCACTGGTCACACATGGAATAAAAGCTCACATCCTTTCCAGCCTCTCCAGACATTTGACACCTTGGTGTTGTTGCACTGCTTAAAGCGTACCTTGCCAGTAACTTCAGTTCCCTGCACTTCTGATTCCCAGTAACTTTCATTCCCCAAGAGAAAGTTTGATTTGTGCTGTGCTGAGGTGTCCAAACATGGCCCAACCATCAGAACCAGGCTGCAGGGTAACTCCCGGTATCGAGCTTTAAGAATAACACTCTTAGTTTTCAGGAGTGAAACACCCAGATGTGTCCATCAAATACACCACAGGGCACGGGCTTCCTTATCTGTGTCCCCCTGTTACCTGAACTTGGGCCATATATCCCCAAAATCTATTAATTAAAGGAAAAGTGGGGGCTATTTGAAGCCCCTCAGCTCTCTGAATTCATTCACCTCTTGCTGGGGCACCTGGGTAACTGTTGTTGGAAATTGTTTCACGTATTTTTAATGACCCAGTGTAATCCCAGAGCGTTTGCAGGGGAAGGGAGCAGATTTGCCAGGATTCCGGATTCTTCCCAAGTAGGAGGCTCAGAAGAGGCCATAAGACAATGTCATTTCCTGGGGGTTTTCTCCTGCTGTGACCTTTGCCAGGCTGGTGTTCTGGAGCTGATGTCAGCACCAGGAATGGGCAGTTGAAGGCTCTGCTACTTTTTTGGCCAGAGTGTGAAATGCAGCAGATGGGTTTGGCACTGAGTGCTGCCCATAAATCACTCCAGAGAGGCCTCCACATTCGTGGTGTTCCACAGCTCCGTTCCCAAAATGTTACTAAACCCAGGCTGGAGTAATAAGAAATGATTTAAAGCAAGCAGCAGCTCCCTCTGTCCGTCCTGATCCAGCGGAACTCCCGGGATGCACCTCAAGAAGCTGATCAGAATTTATTGTTAAGGTTGGCTGTGTTTTCCTTGTGTCAGAAGCACCTTTTGGGTAGGGATAAGGGAAGCAGCTGTGCCTCAGTGCTGAGAGGACTCTTGGAGAAATTACCCTCGGAAAATGTTCCCATCTTCATACAATAAAGTTCTGTTCAGCTTCTGTGCCCACTCCCTTCTGCCAGGAGAGCTGCCCTGCTCTTCCTCCCCCTGGGCTAATTGGCACCCGCTCATTAGGGAGCCATTTTAGCCCACATCTTTCTTTGGAAATAGCAGCAGAGGAATCAGACCCTAAAGCGTTTTGGATCACCACAAAAGCTCTGGGATACAAGTGATTTTTGTCTGTTTTAACCCCTTGGAGCAGGCCTGGGAGCTCGGCACTGCTGCACCTCGTGCTGCTGCTCCCTCTCCCTAATGCACTGAAATGTCCTGAGACTCCAAACCCTCCCCTGCCTGTGACAGCCTCTGTCTTTTGTTTATCAGAGGAAGATTTCTCCCAAGTTCCCATTTTTTCTCATCTATTTAGCTTTTAGAACTTTACAATTACAATTCTTTTGGGATGAGCCGAAGTGCTGTAGGATACAAAAGCGGGATGTCCTGAACTCTTTCGGTGCAGAGGAAAACTTCAAAGCCTTTGTGTGTGTATATTACAAAGAACTCAAAATCCCTTCCTTGCCTCGTGTGTACAATATCTGAGGCAGCCCTGGGACTTGATTCGAGCACGGTTTTTTATGGTTTACTGTTTAATTTAAATCAGTGTGGTATGAATTACGTTACTGGTGAAAAATGAGCTTTTGTTGAGATAAATGCCTGCCATCAGCTTGGAAGTCGTCTTCTGTTTTGACATCTTTACTCGGTGTTTTTCTGTGTGGTGATGAGATGTTGCTGTGCAAGTGGAGCTGATTGCCCTCAGAGAGGAGGAAAGGGGTGGGATTGCTTTCATGCATCGACAGGAATCGGCGCTGGCAGCACCTTCTGTGACATCCCGTGCTACTCAGGGTGTCTTCTGAGTAGCAAAACTGCACCTCCAGCATGGGAGTACAAGGAGTTACAGGGACAGGGGAGGGAAAGCAGAGCCAGGGTGGATTTTTCTCAAGATTTCTTGGCTTCCCCTCTTTGCCCCATTGCTCTGCCGCGTATCCATGGTGCCTCTCTGCTGTGGAGAGCAGGAGATGCTTTCCTGGAGATTGTATTTCATGAGTGTAAATGTAAATTTAATGTAAATGATGTCCTGTGTGATTCTTGCTGCTGTTGGTTCTTCCTGAGGCTTTGAGTGTAGGGTCAGGTCTGATGTTCCTTCAGCTGGAGCGAATCTGCGGTGCCTGAAGGACACAGCAGTGACGCTGCAGCTTTTTCCAGACCTTTTTATCCTGATGCAGAGCAGACACTTGGGAAATACTCACTGTGCTGGTGTGGGAGAAAGGAGTAGTTAACAGTGGGCAGCCCTTCAAAAGGCTCCGCTGGATTCAAACGCTCTCCAGAAATCCAGCCTCGCTTCCCAAGCTCGTGTGAGCCATCCAGGCTCCTCTGCTTGGAACCTGGACAGGGACTTTTGGGAGAAAACAGCCTTTTTTCATGTGATTCCTCGTGTGCTTTAGATGTGGTGGGAAAAAAGAATGAGAAGGTTATTTCTTGTGACAGAACTATGTCCCAGGACCAGCCTTCCCTGGGATGCTTTTCCTCCAGACCCTTCATGAAGCCAGAGGATGCAGCAGCCCAGCAGCAGCTCAGAAATGCACACACCAGTGGAAAATTCCCACTCCAGACGTGTGGCTTGGGTGGGAGTGAAAGTTCAAAAACATCCAGCCTTTGAAAAACCTGGAGCAGCCTCT
>NW_008240039.1:3313651-3314395 GCF_000691975.1 Corvus brachyrhynchos
CCCCCTTGGGCTGAAGCGCCGCTCTCCCCCCCGGGAGCCAGCAGCGGCTCCGGGCTCTGCAGTTGCCCCAAGCTGAGCAGTGCCACCAGGACTGGCAGTGTCACCAAGCTCAGCACTGTCACCAAAGCCGGCAGTGTCAGCAAACTCAGCACTGTCACTGGGCTCTGCAGAGTCACCCAGCTCAGCAGTGTCACCCAACTCAGCAGTGTCACAAACTCGGCAGTGTCACCCAACTCAACAGTGTCACCAAACTCGGCAGTGTCACCCAGCTCAGCAGTGTCACCCAACTCAGCCATGTCACCAAACTCAACAGTGTCACCAAACTCGGCAGTGTCACCAAACTCAGCAGTGTCACCAAACTTGGCAGTGTCACCCAACTCGGCAGTGTCACCAAACTCAACAGTGTCACCAAACTCGGCAGTGTCACCCAACTCAACAGTGTCACCAAACTCGGCAGTGTCACCCAACTCGGCAGTGTCACCAAATTCAACAGTGTCACCCAACTCGGCAGTGTCACCCAACTCAGCAGTGTCACCAAACTTGGCAGTGTCACCCAACTCGGCAGTGTCACCAAACTCAGCAGTGTCACCCAACTCAGCAGTGTCACCAAACTCGGCAGTGTCACCCAACTCGGCAGTGTCACCAAACTCAGTAGTGTCACCCAACTCAGCAGAGTCACCAAACTCAGTAGTGTCACCCAACTCAGCAGTGTCACCAAACTCAGCAGTGTGACCAGGTTCAGCA
>NW_008240039.1:3314724-3326259 GCF_000691975.1 Corvus brachyrhynchos
CAGCAGTGCCACCAGGCTTGGCGCTGTCACCAAACTCAGCTGTGTCACTGGGCTCAGCATTCTCTGCCAGGCCTCCCCGATCCCGCTGGCCCCGTGCAATCCAGCTGGGTTTCCTCACATTCGTGGTTCTCCCGGCCCTGGCTCAGTTTGGAAGAAGCAGAAACGTGCTTGTTTGATAGGAGGAGAACCAGAAAGATTTGTTTTCCTCCCCTCTGAGCATTCCCAGTGTTGGGATATGCTGGGGTTCTGTCCAGAGCTGGTGGAAACCCGAAGGTTTCCAGAGGGGATGGGACAGGAATGGTGAGGAGACTCCTGAGGACAGGAGCCTGCTCAGAGAGCCAGGGAGATGAACTGAGCTCTGTGATCCTGCAGCCATTTCCCAGCCCTTAGAACTTGAGCCTTGACCCCCTGCACTGCCCAGGTCCCTGGGGTCACGCTGAGGATGAGGGTGTGACCATCTCACGCAGGGTGGTGGTGGGAGCTCTGCAGCCTCTTCTCTCTTTATCTGGTGGGTTTGGGGCTGGGAGCTCCTTCCAGGACCTTCCATTCGGACAAGAAGCTGACTGTACATCACTCAAAGTAGCTCTCCCTGAGCACACTCTGAGCTTTTCCTGTGGCCCTGAGCAGACAACTTGGGTTTGGCTCAGCTGCTCTTCCCAGCGCTTTCCAGAGCTATGACCTGTTTTTGTCTGACACGTTTCTCATTAACTCTTTGTCAAGTCACCAGGAAGCCTGCTTAATTGCAGGCAGAGTGCTGAATTTATGAGTTCATCTAGGCTGCGTGTCTACACATTGACAGAGGTGTTTCTCTGGATGAAGTCTTTTTCTCTTCATTTCATGGCAAGAATGGACTTTCTGTTTCAGTTACTTCTGAAAGTCATAAATTGCAGCAGTCCCTCCCTCCCCTTTATTTAAAAGAAACACAACAAAACTTCATGGCAACAGTTTATTGCTCTAAATCAGCTCGTGGGTCATTAAAGCAAAAAAAGGGGGGGAAAAAAAAGGCAAAAATCTCTGACTCCTGCCAAATAAAATGCACACATCAGCCAAGCTGTCAGAGGCAGATCCTGCGACCATGGGATGAGAAAGTTTATTACACTCTGGGCTTCTGGGGAGGGATGTTATAGCAACAGGACGCTGGGTCAGTGATGGCAAACTCCTGGTTGCTCCGTTTCTCCATGCACACTAGGAATCCATTAAGCCAACTGACGACAGATCCGCAGGCATTCCAGCCCCCCGGCACACCTCGGCCGGGGCCAAACCTTGGACGCTGCCCATTAAAACGTGAAAGAAACAACCCAACAGAGAGCCCACAAATTAGAGGGGCAGGAAACCTCAAATGATGTGCAAAAAAAATTGTAAACGTTCGAGAGGATTTTTCCATAACTTCTGCCCCATAACTCAGCATTTCTGATGTTCATAAATTACGGAGCGGAGCCTCTGCGAGATCAAGGAGCTTTTTGGATCCAAAGCCCGAGCTCTGCTCGGCAGACGGCAGATGAAGCTGCAAAGTGAGCCCTGGAACATGACAACAATTTCCTTTTGGCTGGCTGGGGATGGGTCTGAACCGCAGCCACAGCCGGAGCTCTGGCTCTGCATCCCAAATCCGTGTCTCAGTCAAAGCCCTGTAATCCCAGGGAACATGAAGGTGCATTTGTTTGGAGGGGATAGATTGGAGAGGAGGAGGATGGGGGACTTCAGAGCAAGGAGAGTTCTGTGAACGACCTGTGAGAGTCAGGGAAGGGCTCCACGAGACGAAATCATGGCACTGTTACTGGCAGGGAAGGGAAGGGGATTTGGGAATTCTTAGATGAGCTGTTGGATTTGAAGACAAAAGTGCTGGGAGGTGCCGTGGGTTAATAAATAAAGACTGAACTCACCATCTGCAGCAGAGGGAGAGAAGATGAACTGAAGTTTTGGCGTGTTCAGTGATGAAAAGAAAAGCAGGGAGAAATCCGTGATGGGGTGGGAGGGATGAAAGGGAAGAGTGGCCAGAGGAAGTGCTCCCACAATAATTAACTTTCTGAGCATGTCCGCAGGCTGCAGGCCAGAGGAAAGTCTGCTTTTCCAGCACATCTCCAGAGCAGGGGCTGTCCCAGACTGCCGGGGTTTAACTTGGGGACAGAATAAAAAGGACAAAACGTGTTCCCGCAGGGAGCCCAGCTCCGTGGGGCAGGGATGCTGTGCCTCAGAGCCAAAGGGATCAAGGAGGTGAAGTGCATTCCCCAAACCTGCCTGCAACAGCAGCCCGTGATGGTCACAGACTTGCAAAACCAGCACCAATTACTAATTATAAATTGATTTTATTTTGTTTTCTCCTCTCCCATATCTTCCCACCTTTTTTTTCACCTCTCCTTTCCCTCTGACAACTTCTTTTAAGCCAAATTACCCTCGGGAGAGACTTCTCCACTGATACAGAGCCAGCCTGAGCACAGAGCACAGTCAGAAATTCCAAGTCAGGTCCAGCAAGTCAGAGTCCTGCTAATAATTACACATCATTTTCTGTTGGGTTTTGTCTTTCTGTGGCATCTCTGGGGGGTTTTTTTGCTGTTGGTGCTAAATATCTGCTGTCAGCCTTTACCTGCCTGGGAAAACAGGGATGGATGGTTTTATGGTTAAAGTTGCTGCTGAATCCTGGCTAGGGAGGGACTTTGTTCTGGTTTTAACTGTGAATAAACAGATTTAATAGAGCTGGAGATGCCTGCTGTGGTGAGAGCATCCCCAGGTGGGTGGCTGTGGGGAGCTGAGCCTTCCAGGAGTGGGGTGAATCCCTCTGTGCTTCCATCTGGGATCTTTAATTTGCCCGTAGCCAATACTTTTTGCACCCATTTTCCTTCTCTACCTGTCCTAGAGCACAGGTTATCTCCTGGCTCTTCCAAAGAACACAGAAAACCCAGTGCTGTGTGAGCATCCCAGGAGTGTTTTCAAAGTGAAAATGGTTTTTTGGGTTGTTTTTTTCTTTTTTTTTTTTTGGTCACTGATAAAGACTCGTAAACAGCTGGTTTGCAGAATTTCGCCAGAGGAAATTTCTGATTTCCTTCTGGTCTGAACTGGAAGAAGATGTGGTAAAAGGTTTCAGTTTGTTTTTCCAGAGCTTTCTCAGGTTGGGGGGTGAAAGAGAGACTTAAAATATTATTCTGTGTGTGAACGTTGGACAGAAGAGCGAGCAGATACTGCAGATAGCGCTGGGTGATTGCTGCTGTGTTCCTCGGTGCTTTTGAGCTGTGAAATAACTTTGATAGAGACCATCAGCGAAGAGTGCGAGCGTGTGAACCTGGTCTTTAATTAGAGGTGTTGGCCACAGAGGGCTGAGCTGGCCCAGGAGCTCCCCTGGCTCTGGAACTGGTCCTGCAGCACCCTGAGACCAGCTGATCACCCTGCTTATTGCATTTTCAAAGGGTCCTGCTCGATGGCAGCAGAGGGATGAGGGAGGGCTGGGTGCAGGGACCCCATTGCTGGGCTTTGGGCCCTGGGGGCGCATTCTGTTTGTGGAGGGCAGTGAGTGTGGGTGAGAACAGCAGCTCAGCTTCTCAGGCTCTCATAGCACCTCTCTTTCTCTCGTTTTGATCTGTCAGATTTCACACCCCCAGCTTGGGTTTTAATGCCCACGCAGATAAAACCACAGAGTTTCAGGTGATTTCGAGCTACGGCAGAACCTCCTCCTGAGGCAGAGCTGGCGAGCAGGACCCTGCAAAATGAATTTGAGCTGAATTCTGGGCTTTCCCCCAGCTCTCTGCCCAGGGCAGGGGGTTGGAACGAAATGGTCCTTAAGGTCCCTTCCATCCTAGGCCATTCAGTGTCTCTAAGTGTCCTCCCAAGCAATCCTAGAAGATGAAAGAGAACATCTGTAAGATACAGCTGTTAATTCAAAATCTTATCTGTGTGTCCTGGATTTGCCGTCTTGTGTTCCCAGGGCCACTGAACGTCACCAATTGCTGCTGTAGGAATTAATGGCACTGGGAGGTTTGTGCTCCTCAAGCCACTACAAGCTGTGCCCAAACTCTTCAGAGGCTTCAGACCAGCTGAGCATCAATGATTCATCTCATTTGGTTTTCCAAACAGTTTCCCTGGGAGCTGCAGTCACTTGGTGTCTGGGTGTGTCCCCACTCAAGGGGCTGGCTTGGCTGGGCTACTCAATTTGGGGTCAGTAAGGCTGAGAGAAGCACTTTAATCTCACCAGCTTTAGGCAGCCTCGGTGTTCCCAGAGCTCCCTGAGATAAATCAGAAGTTATTGATACTTTAGCTTGATTCAACTCAGCACTGCTTCAGCCACGTTAAGAACAGGTTTTTATTGTTGGGTTTTTTTTTCCTCAGAAGTCCAAACAACACAGATTTGTCTTCCTGTGCCATCAATGCCCCACCTCAGACCTTTGGTGCTGCCAGGAGGTGACCAAGGGTGTCTAGAAAGTGCCAGGGTCTAGTTAGGGATGAGAGAATGACCCTGAGTGTTCCCAGGCAGGGGATGAAGAAACTGAGCACAGCCAGGCTGTTTCTCCTTCCAGTTCTGTCCCAAACACGTTCTGGGAGAAAATGCAGCATTTCAGTGACTCCCAGCACCACATTCTGAATAGGAAGAAAGAAGCCCAGTACGAAAGGTGGGATTTTCCCTCATCCCTTTGTCAGACAAGGAGCTGCAGAAGGAAGGGTTGGTGGTGGGGATGAGACCAGGAAATATCTGCTGGGACCAGTGCAGGGCGCTGGGAGCTTCTCTGGTGGTGCTGGCAGGTCCTGGTCCTCACAGGAGTTCAGAGCCGGGAGCCAGAGTCTGAACTGGACCTGTCCCCTGAGGTTTCTCAGCTCAGCCTTAGGCTCAACTTGTTGCTGTCATTGCTGGGCTTTAATTTTTCCTCTCCTTTGTTTTCCCACCTTTTTCTTTTTTCTGTGTCTTGAAATAGATGGGAAAGTATTATCACGTCCCACGAGATTCTGAGAGAATTAATTGCTGGTAAAAGCATGTTAAGAGCTTTTGATGACTGAAGTAATTTGCACTGACACAGGGGCTGGTCGGGATAGAGGGAAATCTGAATCTAAGGAAAAAAAGGAGTTTCTGGTGCAGGGAGGCCCACTTAGGAGCAGAGCAGAGCCTTGCTATGCTGGGACTCAAAGGGCTTTTCCTTGGTTTTGGCATGTCCTGTGGCATTTTTTAAATGTGCTTTTTTGAGTGAATTACAAACTGGGTCATCCCAAAGGTTGTTCTGGAATGCTGAGCATCTCCTCTCGTTCCTTCACCAAACTCTTAAGAGAGGAAAAGTCTCTTCCTGGCAAACCAGCAACTTTCTTTGGACTGCCACCCCTTAATTAACCCTTTTTCCCCCTCACACCTGGACTTTTAAGTATCTGAGGGGTTTTATTTTGAAGGATTCCTCTTTTGCACAGCAGCCAAGTCGTATCTCACCTTCAGCCACACAGACGTGGCCGCTGTGTTTCCCAGGCTGTACTCAGATAAATGAAAGTAGTGCACTTGGTAGAGAGTTCTTTAAAACAGAACCTCACAGCTCTGTGGAGAGTGACCTGGCTTGAAAGCTCGTTGGAAGGTTTGTAGTTAAAAACAATCCTGCAGGAAAGGATGAAAAGATGATGTGAAGATGGAGCAGTAGAGGACGTTGTCATTAAAATCAGTGCAGTTTGGAGGAGTTCCCTGCTTTGATTACTTGAGCTGTGTTTTCCAGAATAGTCCTGAACCTTTTGCTCATGGATCACTCTCTGTGTCTTTGGAGGTTCTGCCAGCCAGGACCTTCAGATAACAGCTGAGAGCCGACGTTATTCTTGTCATAGGTCTTTTTATTAACTATAGAAATCACCCACCTTTCTCTTTTCTCTTTCATGTTTGGAGTTCAGCCCTGCAAACCTTTTTTCCTCCCTTTCTCCCCTCCATGGCTGCCATCTGGCCCCAGCTGACCCCTCTCCTGTCCCATTCTCCCGCAGATTCCCGATGCCCTGGGCACTGAGAAGTTCTGTGGCGACGGCGGCCAGAGCGGGGCCGGGAACTGGCTGAAGTACATCCGAGTGTCGTGCTCCTGCGACGAGCAGAACCTGGCAGTGTGCCACATCAACGAGCAGGTAACCGCCCTGCAGGGCTGCCGGGCTCCCCTCGCACCCCAACACGGCCGGGGGGGCTTGGGCAGGGGCTGCTGGGCAGTGGCAGCATCCAGGGGAGGGGTGGATCAGCCCTGGGATGGGCTCAGACTTCCAGATTTATGGTGCTGTCCTTGACTCAGGATGCAGTTCCTGATTGGTGATCCAGTCCCTGATTGGTGATCCAGTCCCTGACCCAAGATCCAGTCCCTGACTGGTGATCCAGTCCCTGACTCAAGATCCTGTCCCAAACTCAGGATCCAGTTCCTGACTCAGGATCCTGTCCCTGACTTGTGATCCAGTCCCTGAATCAGGATCCAGTCCCTGACTCAGGAACCAGTCCCTGACTCAGGATCCTGTCCCTGATTTGGGATCCTGTCCCTGACTGGTGATCCTGTCCCTGATTCGATCCCCAGGACCGGCTTTGATGAGCCCAGACCAACTGGTGATCCAGTCCCTGATTCAGGATCCTGTCCCTGACTCAGGATCCTGTCCCTGATTTGGGATCCTGTCCCTGACTGGTGATCCTGTCCCTGATTCGGGATCCAGTCCCTGACTGGTGATCCTGTCCCTGATTTGTGATCCAGTCCCTGACTCAGGATCCAGTCCCTGACTCAAGATCCAGTCCCAAACTCAGGATCCAGTCCCTGACTGATGATCCAGTCCCTGATTCCTCTGGTGGTGGAGAAAATCATGTGAAACCCATCTTATGGCACCAAACCCCACTGGGACAGCTGGAAACCAGCCCTGGAAATGGGAAGCATGGAAATTGCAGGCAGAGAGGGTGGGGAGGGCGATCCCGGGGTGGAAATTCAGTTGTTGTCTGCTTTTAAGAGTGAGAATGGGAGAGGGTTTGGGGTCTGCTGAGGAGAAAGTTGAAACCTGCCAGGCAGGTTAGAGCAGCGCTGGTAAAGCAGTCCCTGCGAGGGGGTTTATATGGAATTAATAGGATTTTGATGATGTTTGCAAAGTTCGTCAAGGCTTAAACCCAAAACCAGATTGAAAATGAGCAATTCACACTGTGATCTTCGCAAACCTCCAATTGAGTACAACCCAAATAGATGTTACTGTTCAGACCGACCTTAAATGAGAAATATTGTCTTGCTCAGCAGACAGGAGGCAGATTTGGGGCTGTGAAGGGCTTTTTAGGGTGTTTCCAGCTGCTCTGGGCTTTCCTCAAACTCAGTGTATTCGTAATTCCCAAGTGGCCAAGGTGCCTTTTGGATACAAACCCCAGCAATGCAAGAGCATTTGAGCTCTCGGAGACTCAACATAAAATTTCTAGGCTGAAGATTGAAATTTTTCATCGTGGTCCTTGGAAAACTGTCCTTGGAAACAGCAGACTGCCAAACCCCACAGCAAGAGTGGCACACAATGGTAAAGGCACTGCAGTTAGACAAGTTGCAGGCTACAAAATGTCTTCAGACTTTATTCCTTCTGGGTTGGCTGGTGTCACTGGGAGTTGTGTGCCAATAAAAGAGGGATGTTGCGCGTTCTTCCTGAGCCTGAGCAGCTGAAGCTGAGCTGGGCTCTCACATCTGGGTGTTTTCCTGGCCAGGGCCGCCCTGGTCTTTAAAAATCAATCCCCTCATTTTCCCGCTGGGATAAATTTAGAAAACTGAATTTGTGTTGACTTCCAGCTTTGTTTGCTGTGCACTGAGCCCCACAGGCTGCTCGTTTTAGGGGAGATTCTTCTGAGGGAACCCTGCAGGTCAGAGGGGAGGGATCCAAGCAGGGAGAGCTCCAAAGGGAGAGGTCCCCAAAGGGAGAGGTCTCAGGAGACATCCCAAACCCTTCCCAGAGTGAATCCCAAAGCCATTTCCAGAGTGATTAAGCAGTACTGGTTCCTACCTCCTGCTGTCTCCTGGCACTGCTAGGTTTAACTTCATTTATTTCACCAGAGGCCTCATTTTTCCCTACCCCAAAGCAGGAGGAAAGTTTGATCTTTGCCCTTCAGGCAGAAGGAAAAGGTTTGGGGTTGCTCATAAGCACCCACAGAAAAGAAAATCTTGTGCAATAAATGATTGCCCTCTAAATAACCAAGCAGCACGGTGGAGATAAGGGCCAGGACAAAATTTTCATCAAAATAATTTTCTTTTCAGGAAAAAAATGACCATTTTTAACATGGGGAGATGGTGCTTTGAGTGTATGTGTCCCCTTCTGTTCTTCTTTAATCCAGGAGCAGTCCCAGGAATGCACTGTGAATTTTCCTGGATTTTTAGTGAGGAAATTGGCAGCAAAATCTGCACCACTCCGTGATTTTTTCCCCCCACCCCTTAACAGATTGTAATGTATATAAAATGAGTTTATTTCTCTGTTTAGAAGGTTAATTGAGACATTTCATTCACTGCTTTTCAAATATGAAGCCAATTTTCATATGTAGAATAAGATTAGCCAGTTTTCTTTATATTTATTCGTGCTGGAGAGGTATTTGAAAAGAAGATCCTTGATTGTTAGAGATAATTGTGGTTCTGAAGGAGGACTGGAAAAAAATGTGGATAAATGATATCTTTTACTAAAAGGGAAATGGTTTCTTTTTTCCTGTTGCTACTCCTGCCTTAAAAAGGAAAATACTTGAGGATTTCAGGAGTCTGAAATACTAAACAGAATCTATGTAATAACATATTTATAATATATAATAATTACATTAATGGCCATGGGCAATTCTATTAATGGCCATTAATATAATTATTATGTATTAATAATAATCAGGGTGACAGCTGCTGCTTTTAGTTGGGGTGCAGGTGTTGGGTGGGGGGAAAAAAAGGAGTAACAGGAGATAGAAAAAATCAGGCCTCTGCTTAATCAGCCAGTGTGAGGTGTGTGTGCAATGCAGAATTTTGGGTGTATTTTACACAGCTTCGGTAACTGCGGTCAGGATTCACACAGAGCCTTAAAAAGAGGAAATCAGAAGCAATGTGACTGAGTGGAAACAAAGGGGAGGCAATTCCAAAGGAGGAAAACACGGGAACAAAAGCAAAACGTGCAGCCCTGTCCTGGCTGGACATTCCCCAGGCTGAACTTTTCCGTGCCCAGAGCTGGACACACGGACAGCTCTGAGGGAGCAGGAGGGACAAATCCTCACTGGGCTGCCCCTGGAGTGAATTATTGGTGAGATAAGGACACCAAGAACCTTTTTTTCAGGCTGGTTTTGGGTTTTTGAGCTCGTCTGCTGCAGCTGATGTGTTTGAGGGTGGGTTTTTGATCTTTAGGTGAACACAGCAGCTGCTTTCTCCCCCTTTAATGCTCTTTTCCCCCTGAAGTACAAACGTGTGGGAGCTCAGATAAATCCCTGGAGCAGGGAAATGGGGCTGGTTCTTAGGAAGGGCCCTAATTAACGAGGTAATTCTGGGGTGGACTTTTCCCACTCACTGTGTTCCATCTCCATCCCTGGCCGTGACTCTGGGAATGGTTAAACCTCATCCCCAGGCTCTGTCTGCTCCAGAACTCTTTTCCTCAGTGGAAAGAGGAGGTGGTTCTGGGCTCTGAGTGAGAGCAGCCCCAGAGCGTGGTTGCTGTGGTTCTGCAGGGCCGATATTTCGGTGATTGCACCAAATTGTTCTGTTTTAGCAGCAAACGGAGACAGCCAGAGGCAGATTTCTGCTGCCACAAGTTCACATCAACAGTAGCTCCCTGCATCAACCCAGGCTGGAAAAGGATTCCTCTGGATGATTTCTACTTTCCTTTTTTTGTTTGTTTGTTTGTTTCTGTTGTTGGTTTGGGTTTTTTGTTTGTTTTTTGGGGTTTTTTAAACTTTCCTTTAATTTTTTCTTTCTTCAACACCCCATGCCCAGAATAATTCTGATAAAAATCAAGACAAGGAGTGTTCTCAGTACTACCAAACCCTACTGTTAACTATTTAGTGGAAAACAAAGCTGGTAATTTGGAGAGCTGCCCATGCTGTGGTGGCAAACACGAACTGATCAAGTGTGCAACTTCTCTGTAAACAAACAGAATTGATTTGTGAATGTAAATCTTTTGTTGCATTTGTAAATCTGAGCTTTTTCAGTGCACGGCAAATAAAAAAAAAAAAGGCTTTGATGAGCCCAGACCATCAGTAGCACGGCTGAGAGGTGAAGTTAATTATTATAATGAAATGTTTGATGAAACTAATGTGACTCCAGCAGAATCCAATTTTTCCCTGATCATTAAAGGAGCCTGTCCTATATTTCTGGAGGGATGTTTTTAAATACAAGGAGCTGCTTTGTTCTGAGAACAACCAGGAGAGGAAAAGGAGTTAAAGGGTGAGACTGGGGCAGTGTCAGCCCTTGGCAGGGGAATTCTGAGGGATTTTTCCCCTGTAAAATTTGTGACTCTGAACTTGATGGACCTTTTAGACCATGGCTGATGTTTTAGACAGGTTTGGGTTGCCAGCTGCAAGAGAAATGTCTGTTAATAGCAATTCTATTTATTTTATTTTATTTTCGCTTGGCCCATCCCAAGCTCTGTTTTTCCAAGTCAGCCCCGAGCTCTGGGCTCACTCCTGGGCTTCCTTTAGGGGTTTTTTTCAGGCACTTTTCCCATTAACTTCAGTGCGGTTTGGTCCTGGGAAAAGCTTTTTTTGTAGAACAAGCAGGGAGGAGCACTGAAGTGCAAATGAGAAAGATAACGAGAGAAAGGAGCATTTCAGACGGCTTTTTATTTTGCAGTGGAACCCCCAGGAATGACCTCCCCAGGCTGGGCGGAGCAGGGGTCTCTCAGAATTGTTCTCACCTGTGCACAGGTGTCCCGTGTCAGCCTCGTGCTGCTCAGGGCTTCCAGCTGAGGGGTTTGGAGCTGTGCAGGTCCAGGGAGATGCCCAGATCCTGCCCACGGCACCAGGTCCCTTTTGTGGACTCTCAGCTGGGTGCAGGATGAGGACAGGTGTGTCTGCACTGGGAGAACCGTTTGCAGTGGAAAACGGGGGTGGAATCACACCAAGGATTCCGGCAGGAGCAGGGACGGGTTTCTGGGCAGTTTGGGGTATTTTGCCAATGGCCAGCAATCGGATTTCATTTCCCATCCCAAGCCTTTGTGTTTGCGACCGTCCCTGCTTTGAAACTCTCAGTGAGAGATGCCCGGGCAGTGCCGGGTGCCGGTGCTCAGGCACCGACTTTTGGGTGAGTTCTCAGGGAGGCTGTGGGGAGGTGGCGGCTGTGCTGGGGCGGGGAGGGAGGGACGGAGGGAGGCAGCCGGGGACAGCAAACAGCCCGTGAGGACCGGGACGCACCGGAGCTCCCGAAAAGGGCTGAGCCGGGTGCTGAGGAAGGGATGTACCGGAGCTCCCGGTAAGGGCTGTACCGGCTGCTCCGTGAGGGCTGTACCCTGGTGAGAGCTGTGTGTCCCAGCACTCGGTTAGGGCTGTACCGGAGCTCCCGGTAAGGGCTGTACCCCGGTACGGGCCGTGTCACATCACGCGGGGACCGCGACACCCCGTTCATGGGGGCGGCTGTGACTCCGTCTGCCCCGGCCTTGGAGCTG
>NW_008240039.1:3327051-3330207 GCF_000691975.1 Corvus brachyrhynchos
TGGGGGCGATGTCCCGTGTCCCTGCAGCTCTGGGACAGATGTCCCCTGTCCCTGCAGCTCTGGAAGGGATGTCCCCTGTCCCTGCAGCTCTGGGGGCGATTTCCCGTCCCTGCAGCTCTGGGGGCGATTTCCCGTCCCTGCAGCTCTGGGGGCGTTGTCCCCTGTCCCTACACTCTGCGAGGGATGTCCCGTGTCCCTGCAGCTTCTGGGGGAGGATGTCCCGTGTCCCTGCAGCTCTGGGAGGATGTCCCGTGTCCCTACAGCTCTGGGAGGGATGTCCCCTGTCCCTGCAGCCGCCTGTCCCTGGAATCTCATCCCTCTCCCTGTGATCACATCTCCCCGCAGCTGCAGCTCCGAGCGGACTTCGGAGCGGCAACTCCGGGACAGGGAGGACAAATTTGGGAGCATCCCGGGCAGCTGCCGCTCCCTCCGGGCCTGGGGCACGCATCTGCCAAGGCTTCGTGCTCCGTGCCAGGGAGGGAGGAAAAATGCATCGTGGTGACACAATTAATGCAAGCCAGGCAGGAATTTAGGAGCTGCGTGTCTTTCTGCCCCATAAACACAGGCTGGCAGAGATGGAGTGGCAGTGAATTTCAGGGATTGTTCTGGGTGAAATATGGTTTTTACCCTGAAAAAGAATTTTTTGGATTGCTGTTAAATGCAGTGCTAAAACCTGGAAGTTAATAACTGTAATAACTGTTATCAGGTGGATTCTCAGGGTGTTGTGTTAGGACAGGGTCCAGTGTACTCCAAAAAGTAGGAAAACATATGGAAGACACTGAATCTCCTCAGCACAAGAGACACGGAGCCCTGGAGCAGGTCCAGGGGAGGGAATGAGGCCATTGGGGTGACCCTGGTGTCACTGGCCCTGCTGCCCTGGTTTCTGTGAGGTTGGGGGGTAGAACAGTGATGATGAGGTGCGTGGGCTCTCCTTGTCTGAATCCTGTTTCTGTTTTGGGGCTTTCTCCTGGTGCAGTGACAAAGGTCCAGGAGGTGAACAGAGCTGTGCTGGGGACATTTTGGATGGTCCAGGGTCTGTGCTCAGACAGGAGCTCAGAATGTGGATAAACTGCTCACCTGGAGAGGTTCAGGTCTGTGGTTAGGGGTCAGGTCAAGGCTGATGGGGAGAATAATCAACAAAATAACTCCGTGGAGATGTGATAATTCGGCTCTAATCATGAGGCCAATTTTGGCTCCAAGAGCAGAGCCTTAAACGTGGCAATTCCATCAGTTTAATCCTCCCTTCCCTGTGACAAACACCCTGAGCTTTTAGGAGGAAGGGCAAACAACGGGGAGGTTTTGTGTAATTTTAGGGAGAGAGGCTGTTGCCCAAAATAATTTTTTTTTATTGTCCAAGCCCTGTGAAACTCTGACACCCAAAGAGTCAAATAAAAGCAGGAGAACAAGCTCCGAGCAGCAATTATCCCAAATCAAGGGACAGCCTCCCCTATTAGCCGGGAGAAATCTGAGTTATTGGTTACAATACAGAACTCAAGCCTCTGCATATTTAACGTGCCTCTCCATTTCTGTTCCTCATTCCCAGGTCTATTATAAAGTTATTAAAGAGATCGAGCCGGGAGAAGAGCTCCTGGTGTGCCTGAAGGAAGGAGGTTATTCCCTCGGGAACATGGCACCCAGCATGGAAGGTAAGGCCTCCACAGGAGCTTCTGCTCCTCTCTGCAGTGCCCCTGACAGTGCTGAGCCCCTCAGGCAGGGCAGAACTGGGGCAAAACCTGGGCCAGGACCTCCCCTTCTGTCGCTGTCTGGATTTTGTGCTCATTTCCACTCTCCCCTGGTGGCAGCGGCTGTCTCAGTCCGTTATAGTGAGTTTTTATCAGCCTCAAGCAGATTCATTTCCTTCTCTTTGTGGGTTTGGATATGATCAGAGGAGCCTTTTCCACCCCCAGGATTGCCAGGTGCCTTTGGGTGTAATAAAAATGGCCAAAGCATCCCAAGGCTGGGAAAACACCGCTCTGCAGAGATTTAGGGAATCTGGAAAAGGGGGATGCAGACAGGGAGTAGAAGAGTCCTCACTAAAATTATTATTGCTGGAATAAAGACATCCTCATCACTGCCACAGCTGTGAGCAGGTAGCAGGACACACACACGGGGGTGTTCTGGAAATCTGAGAGTGCTCCCAGCACTGATTTTCCTCCTTTAGGATGCTTTTTCCCATATTCATCCTATTCTCTGACACTACAGACACTGAGCAGGAAACTGATCTCTGAGGAAAACAAGGAAGGATGTGCCCAACATCATTATTCAGTGATTTATTTCTACAAATACATCCTCGTTTACCAGGTGTTTTTAAACTATTAGTTGGAAATAACACTCCACAAAATTAATTTATGAATTTGGAGTTCTCTCTGGGCATCCCACAATACATTTCTTTTACCTGTACATGAATATAATTTCTGATTCGAATTTGCAGTGAAATCCTTTAAAAGGAATGAACAATTAGTTTCAAATACTTCTGGAAATAGTTGAGGATTTTTGCTGCTGGAATCTCATTTGCTGACGAGCTGGGGGTGCAGTGTGGTATTTACTCCCTCACTCATATCAAGTTTGGGATTATTTTTTCACTGCTCTCCCTCCCCAAAAAAAGTTAATTATTTCCTCAAGACCAACACTCAGAGATGAATAATTTCTGTACCTTTTTTTTTTTTGATGTCAAGGAGAAATCTGAATGAAAACTCACCGCTGTTCTGCGTTTCAGTTTCTAACAGGCTTTTATGTGAACAAGCAAAAAGTGCTCCTTGTTTTCCATCTCTGTCATTATGGAACATTTATCTGGATCTTCCTGGTAACGTCTAGTGCTTTTGCTGCATAATTGCTGTCAAATTATGCCAGGCCAACATTAAATATTTGACTCCTTAATACTTTTTACTTTCAGCGGGGCTATCTCCCTGCTGCCTCGCACCCCCAGCTCACTTCGGAATTAACGGGAGAGAAAATGCAAAATTGTTCCACACAAAGATAATTATCATAAAAATCTTTCCTCCCAACCCCAGCCAAACACAGCAGACCCCTTATCACTGCAGGAATTTTGAGTAGGGCACTTGAACTCCTTTGAGATTCGAGTCTGGTAGATTAGCATGTAGATGCCACATAATTGCGTTCCCCTTGGTTTCTCTGAAAGCTATTAGGCACTGATTT
>NW_008240039.1:3330265-3360746 GCF_000691975.1 Corvus brachyrhynchos
ATTTAACCACAGATCTGACAAACAGACACAGAGAACAGGCAGCAATTTCGGTGTAACTGGGGCTGTTCTTTTCTTTGCAGCCCCTTCTCCCTGTCACACTCCGCGGCAGTTACCTTGGTGAAGGGCAGTGTTTGCGTTCGTGATGCTTAAAGAGAGGAGAAAACTTCAACGAGAACTTGTTTTGAAGGGCGACCTTTTTATTTTTGGTACTTACAGGGGGGGAAAAAAGGAACACTTGAACGAACCTGGAGTCTGCAGCGTGGGTGTCTGATTTAGGCACAAAATCGATGCCGGGTCTCAGTTCAGCCCTGAGCCTCCGTGGTGGTTGAGGTTTCGGTTTTGCAGGGGGCTGCCCTAAGCCTGCGGGTCGGGTCCTTCCCTGCAGGGTATTTATGGAGGAGTCTGGTCTGGGATCTGCTGGAGCTCAGAACTGGGAATGCCGGAAGAACGGGGGCTGGATATGGATTTGTTATCCTGGAATGGTTTGGGCTGGAAGGGAAGGATCGTCTCATTCCACCCCCTGCCATGGGCAAGGACACCTCCTACCATCCCAGGCTGCTCCAAGCCCCGTCCAACCTGGCCTTGGACACTGCCAGGGATGGGGCAGCCACAGCTGCTCTCCACCTGAACAGTTTTTCCTCTCTTTAGCCTGCCTGAGCACCAAAACAGGATTTACAGCCAGTGGCAACATGAATACCACATGGCTACAAGGCTTTTAATCACATTTTTGTCAGCTCTCTAAGTCTCCATTCAATACAAATTTCTTTTTCCTAACTCAGATACTCTCAAGCACAGGAATTGCTTTTCCTATCCTCCATCTCTTCCACCTGTGGAAAAGCTGCTGTGTTTGATGTCCTCTTGTATCGTGCGTGATTTGGGTGAGGCCTGGCAAAGGACAAGGAGAACGAGAAGCAAAATGTCTTCTCCAAAATATTCTTGAGACTATTAACATATTTCACCTCTCTCCCTGCTCTGTAAGATCACAGCAAGGACAGAAACGTCTCGTTGTCATTGGTAAGAGCAGGCAGGGCTGTGCTGTGGGAGGGGAGGAAGATACCCAGCTTTAGTATGGAGGAAATTATTCTCCACAGCTGCTTTTCCAAACCCAGAGAGGATTTCTGCTTCCTAGAGGAGAGTTTGGGTGAAATAAGCTGCAATTAATCATGTAAATCTCAAACTGGAGCAGGAAGAATTCCACCTGGCGTTGTGGAAGGAATTTTGTTGAGTTTTCTCTGAAGTCAAAAGAAAGGGGAAAAAAACCCTGTTTCCTTCATTCCAAGTGTTTCCACGGCTGGGGATTTGCCAGGTGGAGCTTGAGGGATGCTGGGAGTTTGGTAGGAGCCTGTTAAGAGGTGAAGGGACCTGGGGCTTCCATGCCTGGAGGATTTCTGTTGCTCCTCCAAAAATTCCTTCCCGGTTAAGCCACTGCTGCATTGACAGGAGAGCAAAGAGGGGAAACGTTGGCTCTGAGGTAGAGGAACACCTCACCAGAGCAGTTCCACATCTCCAGAGTTTGATGCTACACTTTTTCTTCCTTTCCTCTTTCCTCTTTCCTCTTTCCTCTTTCCTCTTTCCTCTTTCCTCTTTCCTCTTTCCTCTTTCCTCTTTCCTCTTTCCTCCCTCTCCCTCTCCTCAAAAGTAGTTTGGGTTATTTTAATGGTAGGTGATGCACAGTCTCTCCATTCCACTCTTACTGGTGTCCTGATTTCCAGGTTTCCCTCCCCAGGGACATAAAACACATGAGATACACACTGGTCCTGGTCTACAAAATGCCAATAAAGAGAATTTCTGTGAGGAGCAGAGCAGGGCCTGACCCCCTCATGCTGAGGCTGCTGGCAGCAATTTCAGAATGCATGAACTCCCAAAACGAGCTGAAATGAGAACAGTTGGGTATTTTCTTCCCTTGGCTCTCCTTTTTTAATCAAAATCCCTTTGCTGACCTGCTGGATTTTATTTCTTTTTGCAGCCCTCTCTTGTGCAGCTCAGGAGATGCTCCTGCAGCCCTGTGGGTGCTGTGGGATTATCTGTGCCCGGTGTGGGTGGCTCTGGGAGCCCTGGGCAGGCTGCTGGGATGCCCAGCAAGGCTGTGCTGGCTGAGCTTTGGTGATACTTTCTTTTTCAGCTGGGTCTGACTTTTCCCATGTCAATACTTTCCGTGTAGGTGTGCAGAGCGTGCAGAGGGTTTCCTCTGCCCACATCGCTGCTGCTGCAGCCTCTGGGACCTTGCCTTGCTCAGTTTTAACCTCAGGTTTAAGCAGAGGAAGGGAGATAGGAGGTGAGTGCCCAGGTGGGAGCATGGTGGCGTCTGGGTGTGACACCGCCCGTGCTTCCACTCCTGCCACATTCAGAACAAAATTAACCTTGATTTATATAAAACACCGTTCCAGGCCTTAAAGCTCAGCTTAAGTGGTTGCAAAATTTGGCGTAAACAAGTGCAAGGGGGGACTTCAAAGCAAAGGTTTGCTCAGGGGTTGCAGATTTTGCCTGGAGAAGATGAGCATGGCCACATCCCACCCCAACATCTCCTCTCCCCAGAGCGGGGATGGATCAGCTCCATCACACCACCGCCTTTGGGCGCAGCTCTCAGAATATTCCCACTCCCCCCTCGGAGCTGAGGCACTCACCACAGGCTGTTCCTTCTGGGAGTAAAGTCATCAGAAAAAGAGAAGCACACTGAACACGAAGCAGAGCGTGGAGGAAGAGGGTAGGGGAGGACAGGGAAACGCGGCTCCGGTGACTCAGTGGGGGCTGGAAAGCTTCTGTTGCAGGGTGGAGAAACCCAGAGCTGTCCCGACTCCCTCGCAGAGCTTGTTCTCCTGGAAAATTTACAGCTTGGAGCTGATTGTTTGGCTTGGCACCATGGTCAGGATGCTGCCTTGTAAACTTAATAATAGCTGCCCTCTTTTTAATTTGTTTGACCTTGACTGCCGTAATTTATTATGTGCATTAGAACTTTTTTTTTTTTTTTTTAAAAAAAAAAGGAAAAAAAAGCAAAGAGCACAGCAACAAAGCCTTTGGCTCGCTGCTCTTCCCTCCATGGTGCTCTGGGCTGGGACTCCTTGGGCTGATGGAGCCCTGAGCTCCTGCAGTGGAAAATTAAGAGGCGAACATTAGACAGCAATTTCTTGGAAAGAAGCTTCTCCAGGTTTGTGCTGGGGCAGTTTGCTTTTCCCACTATCTGTGTTTATTCGAGTCTGGCTTGTTCCTTTTTCCCTGGCAGCCCCTTTTGAGGAAACACTCGTTCATAATTTCAAAACCCCTCCTTGCAGACGAGCGCAGCACTCCGCAATGAGCCCAGAATTTTGTGCATCTCCCACTCCCTGTGGGTCTCTCCATCCCAGCAGAGGCCAAGACACAAAGCAAACAAGATCTCCTCTGGTTGTGTGATCTATTTTTTTTCTCTTAATGCTCAAAGTGAAAGCAGCTGCTGGCACAGCCTCCCTTGGGTTCTCTCCCCTCTCACTTGCAAATTCACTCTTTGTTTGTTTGCTGGACTCGGGGAGCTTTGCCTCCTCTCTGGGTACAACAACCCAGGCTGGTTGGGTTTCCTGGGGCAGGGCTGACCATGGGCTGCTGTGTGTGTTGCAGAGGAGCCCTCGTTCCGCTGCGAGGACTGCGATGAGCTGTTCCAGTCCAAGCTGGACCTGCGGCGCCACAAGAAGTACGGCTGCAGCGCCGTGGGGGCCCTGTATGACAGCCTCAGTGACGAGATCAAGCAGGAAGGCCTCGGAGATGGACAGGTCCACGAGTGCAAGGACTGCGAGAGGATGTTCCCCAATAAATACAGGTACCCACAGACAGCCGGACCCTCCTCTGGCCTCCCCTCTCTGTCCCGGCCAAAGGGGGATGATGGGCGGCTGGGGAAGACTGTAGGGATCAACCTTTCCTTTCTCCATAGAAATGTTTCCTTCCTCCACAGGCTTTGGGAATGTTCCTTTTGGGATCAACCTTTCCTTCCTCCATAGGCTTTGGGAATGCTCCTTTTGGGATCAACCTTTCCTTCCTCCACAGGCTTTGGGAATGCTCCTTTTGGGATCAACCTTTCCTTCCTCCATAGAAACCTCTCCTTCCTCCACAGGCTTTAGGAATGTTCTTTTTGGGATCAACATTTCCTTTCTCCAAAGAAACCTTTCCTTCCTCCACAGACACCTTTCCTCCCTCCACAGGCTTTGGGAATGTTCTTTTGGGGATCAACCTTTCCTTTCTCCATAGAAACCTTTCCTTTCCTTACAAGGTTTAGGAATGTTCCCTTTGGGACCCTTTGTAGCTGTTGGGCAGTGTTTTATTTCACCTCGTGCTTTTCATTGCTCCTTGGTAGAAGCACCCCAGGGTTGTTGGTGGGAAGTTTAAGGGTCGTTTTCTGAGAGACCTGGGTGGGACCTTTTCACCATCTACTCTCCTGTGCTCTGCTTCTGAGGAAAAAAACACCAACATGAGTTCAGTAAAAATGTGCATGAAGTGTTCTTTTAAATTTAATTCTTGGATGTTTGAGATCAGTGGGTTTAAAGAGCTGTTGATGCCCTAGGAACTCTTAATGTGGTCACCAGCTCCTATTTGATCTGGCAGGAACAATTAAAAAATCCTATTCCAATGAAATTTTTAATTTTCTTTGTGTCCACCAAATGTCCTTGTGACAGCCATGTGAAAAGGAAAAAAGATCGGATATTCTCCAGCTCATTTTTTTATTTTCCACAATTATTCAGTTATTATTATGATTATATGGTTACTCTAAAGAAGAATTAAACTTCTCTTTAAATGGGAAAATATTTTAACTCAGGTTTTAGCTGAAAATCTGCATTTTTTAAGCAGAATGTGGTAGTAATGAAATGCAGCTTTAACACAGCCATCTTTGAGTCCCTAATTCATTGGCAAAGTGAGACTCAAACAGTTAAATATTAGGAGCCAGCTTTAAAAGTTGAGGGGTTGTTTTAATTACTCTAAGATTGTGTTTATTTGCATCCTAAGCCTTGATAAAAGCCTTTATAAAATTCTATAAAAGCAGAGTTTTCTGTGTTTACCGGAGGCTGAAGTTCTCACTTACTCATTTCTTTTGCCTTCTTGGGTGAACAAACCCCGTGCACCACAAGATTTGTTATAAAACTGTGAGAATGGGCAATCCCCTGTCAGGCTCTGACTGAGCAGAGCAAAAACCTCGAGGTTAAAGCCCGTGTCAAGCCTGCTTCAGTTCAGTTTAACATTTAAAAACCTGCATTTGTCACTTTGAACTTCATTACAGCGATACTTTCAGCTCTTTGAAAGTATTGATGATATTTTGATCTGGGTGAGGAAGTCAGGGGAAAAAAAAATCGATTTTAAAAAATGTAGAGGAAGGTGAAGCCTAAAGAGCATTCCCTGTATCTGCATGGAAAAGAGCTTGGGAGCTGTGGAAGCTGGGATGGATCCTGTGTGGGATCCTCTTAGCCCAAAGTGGCATCTTTCCCCCTCACCTTGTGTCTCTGCATTGGCTGCTCTCCATCAGAAATAAGAGCCTCCAATTTTCTTCCTTTTTTTACCTGACAAGACAAGGAGAACTTCCTTCAAATGTTTTCAGTGGTTTGGATTTTAGTAAAAATTCCAGTTCTTTTATCTGCTGGTGTCAGGAGCTCTCTCCTCTTTAGCTTCCAGCGCTCTCTAATTTTCATGTTAATTAGGAATTAACCTTTTAAAATGTGTGTGTTGTATCCTATTTGTACCCTCTGTGTAGTCCTGGCTCCCTGGGGGTCTTGACTGGCAATGTGGCCTTGGGTTTTTTGCCTTTTAGACCCAATATTTTAGGATAAGTAATATAAAGCTGATTTTTTTTGACAAGGGAAAAGAGAGTCAGCAGCATCCCCGTTCAGCCTTTGACACGCTGGTGGATTGGTGGGGTGGGAAGGAAATGTCCACTTCTGTCTCTTTCCCATTAATCTGCCAAGTTTAAAGTCACTAAAACACAAAATAAACCTGCTCAGAGTGCCTGGATGGTCTTAGAATTTTTCAAAGTTAATACAGATGAAATCAAGGGTGCCACTGGGGACCTGAAATTGAGCATTTAGCAGCTGACTAAATAAATAAATGTTTTGCTAATCCCAGTAGGTACTTGCCTCTAAACAGCACATTAGTTTGTCCATATTTGCTCCAAAATAAACTCATAAATCACAGTTAACAGGAGAGTATTTTTGGATGTGCATCTGAAAGGTTTGTGATACTTTGTGTGTGTAAAATATCTGGTCGTTTTGAGAGCACCATTTCTTGAGCAAAATGAATATTGCCACTTTAAAACGAGAGGGTTGGCAGTTTATGAGGGGCATGCCATGAATATGAATTATCTGGCTGGGAGCAGGGCTGGTGCTGAGGAGTTTTGGTGTTGAGTGGCCAAGGCTGAGCAATTCCTGGGATCCTGAACCCCTCAGGCTCTCTGGAAGCACACAGGGAGTATGTTCCCTGTGGCATTTAATGAAGACTGGCAGGATTCACTGCCAGTTCAGCTTTAATGTTTCTGTAAAAATACAGCCATGCTTTAAAGTTCTGTGGGAATGGTTTGATATCCACGTGTAGGGGTGTCAGGCAGGAGCAGATTCCATGCAAGCTGGTCTTTGTTGGAATTCACAGTAAGAGGAGTGTTTGTAACTCCTGTTCACTTACCCCAAAGGAAGCAAAGGATGCAGATTTCCTTCCCTTGTTTCTCAGGGCTGGCATGAGGTGTGCAGGATTTCTGGCTGAGAGGTGCGGGATTGCTGGCCTGAGATGTGCAGGATTCCTGGCCACAGAGGAGCAGGATTTCTGGCCTGGGATGTGCAGGATTTCTGGCTGAGAGATGCAAGACTCCCAGCTTCAGAGAGGTAGGATTCCCAGCCTGACATGTCTGGGATTCCTGGCCTCAGAGATGCAGGATTTAAGGGCTGAGAGGTGCAGAATCCCTGACCAGAGAGATGCAGGATTCCTGGCCTGAAATGTGCAGAATTTCAGGCCTAAGAGGAGCAGGATTCCCAGCCTGAGATGTTCAGGATTCCCAGCCTGAGATGTTCAGGATTCCCAGCCTGAGATGCAGGATTCCTGGCTGGAGAGATGACGGATTTCTGGCTAAGAGGAGCAGGATTCCTGGCATCAGATATGCAGGATATAAGGGCTGAGAGGAGCAGGATTTCTGCCTGAGAGGTGCTGGATTCCCAGCCTTAGAGAAACTGGATTCCTGGCCCTAGATAAGCAGGATTCCTGGCCTGAGAGGAGCCAGATTTCTGGTCTGAAAGGTGCAAGATTCCTGGCCTGAGAGAAACGAGATTCCTGGCCTGAGATGTGCAGGATTCCCAGCATGAGAGATGCAGGATTTCTGTCTGACAGGTGCAGGATTCCCAGACTGAAAGGAACAGGATTTCTGCCTGAGAGATGCAGGATTTAAGGGCTGAGATGTGGAGAATTTCTGGCCTGAGAGAAACAGGGTATCTGGCCTCAGATGTGCAGGATTCCCAGCCTGAGATGCAGGATTCCTGGCTAAGAGGAGCAGGATTCCTGGCATTAGGTATGCAGGATATAAGGGCTGAGATGTGCAGATTCCCAGCATGAGAGATGAAGGATTTCTTTCTGACAGGTGCAGGATTCCCAGACTGAAAGGAAGTGGATTCCTGGCCTGAAAACTGCAGGATTCCCGGCATGAGAGGTGCAGGATTCCCGGCATGAGAGATGTAGAATTCCCAGCATGAGAGATGCAGGATTCCTAGCTGGAGAGATGCAGGATTTCTGGCATCAGATACGCAGGATTTAAGGGCTGAGAGGAGCAGGATTTCTGTCTGAGATGTGCAGGATTCTCAGCCTAAGAAGCGCAGGATTCTCAGCCTAAGAAGAGCAGGATTCCTGGCCTGAGAGAAACAGGATTCCTGGCCTGAGATGTGCAGGATTTAAGAGCTGAGAGGTGCAGGATTCTTGGCCTCAGAGATACAAGATTTAAGGGCTGAGATGTGCAGGATTCCTGGCCTGAGATGTGCAGGGTTTAAGGGCTGAGATGTGCAGGATTCCTGGCCTGAGATGTGCAGGTTTCCCATGGCACAGGGCACTGGAGCACCGTGTGCCACCCCTGCCGTGGCCCTGTGCCAGCAGCCACTCGGGATTGCCATCATCCCCCTGGTCCGGGAGGCGCTGCCAGTTGGCAGAAGGCGAAATTGCTGAGTGAAGTAATCAAAGATGTCTGACATTTAGAAGTGAAACGTGTTTGCACCTTATCATGTTTCTTCCCAATGCTGAGTCCCTGTGTTCTGGGAAGCCGTGGGCCTGGTGCCCGTGAAAATGGACACGTGAGAGTCGCAGCAGCAGCAGCAGCAGCAAATATCTTTTCTTTCCCCAGGCAGATACCACAGAAGTTTTGGTCACAAAGTGCCCATTTTTCCCCTCAGGAACCTGCAGGGTCAGGTCTGGGTAAAAGGAACCTTTTCCCCCTGGAGAATGGACTCAGATATTAATAAGAAATAGCGTAAAACACATAGTCGTTTTGAGGCAGAACAGGGCATCTTCCACCAGTGAGATAAATATCAAAAACATCAAATGGTTTTTGGGTGTCAGTGCCCTTCTCACAGTCCATGAGCTTCTCCCTTCCTGCTCTGAGGCACCAGGTAACTGGAAACCCCCCAGGCCCCACAGCTGGTTCTCTGTCACCATCTCTGTCACCTCTCTGGGTATCAGACCTGCCTGGTTTGGGTGGCCCGGAGGTCAGCCTGTCTCTCTTTCCCAGCCTGGAGCAGCACATGGTGATCCACACCGAGGAGAGGGAGTACAAGTGTGACCAGTGTCCCAAGGCTTTCAACTGGAAATCCAACCTGATTCGTCACCAGATGTCTCACGACAGTGGGAAACGGTTTGAATGTGAAAACTGTGTTAAGGTACAGTGAGGACACCTGGGAGGCTTCACCTGGGGGGGTGCTGGGACCTGGGGGTGCAGGACACAGTGTCTGTGGGGGCTTCATCTAGGAGTGGGTGCTGGGATCTGGGGAGGGAGCATAGGGCAGTTTCCATGGGGCTTCACCTGGAAAGGGACACTGGGATCTGGGGAAAGGAGTGGTGGACAAAATATCCATGGGCAGCTTCACCTGGAAAGGGACACTGGGACCTGGGGAAGGGCTGCAGGGGATGGGTGGCCCATGCTGGCCCAGAGCAGGGTGACAGAGGGAGAGGTGACCCTGCTGTCCCTGTCCCAGGGAGAAGAGGTGTCCTCACTGTCCTGGGCATCCCACTGGGGGTGTGGATCTCAGCCCTGTCCTGACCCACTCTCCTTTGGCCATTCCCAGCTGGGTGCTGGGGTGACGGTGAGGGCTGTGGGTGAGCAAAGACCTGTTCGACCAAGAGCACCACATGCTCAGGGAGGTGGCACACACCTGCCAAACCGTGAGCACCACATACTCAGGGAGGGGCCACACCCCTGCCAAACCGTGAGCACGCCACGCTCAGGGAGGTGCCACACCCCTGCCAAACCGTGAGCACGCCACGCTCAGGGAGGTGCCACACCCCTGCCAAACCGTGAGCACGCCACGCTCAGGGAGGTGCCACACCCCTGCCAAACCGTGAGCACGCCACGCTCAGGGAGGTGCCACACCCCTGCCAAACCGTGAGCACGCCACGCTCAGGGAGGTGCCACACCCCTGCCAAACCGTGAGCACGCCACGCTCAGGGAGGTGCCACACCCCTGCCAAACCGTGAGCACGCCACGCTCAGGGAGGTGCCACACCCCTGCCAAACCGTGAGCACGCCACGCTCAGGGAGGTGCCACACCCCTGCCAAACCGTGAGCACGCCACGCTCAGGGAGGTGCCACACCCCTGCCAAACCGTGAGCACGCCACGCTCAGGGAGGTGCCACACCCCTGCCAAACCGTGAGCACGCCACGCTCAGGGAGGTGCCACACCCCTGCCAAACCGTGAGCACGCCACGCTCAGGGAGGTGCCACACCCCTGCCAAACCGTGAGCACGCCACGCTCAGGGAGGTGCCACACCCCTGCCAAACCGTGAGCACGCCACGCTCAGGGAGGTGCCACACCCCTGCCAAACCGTGAGCACGCCACGCTCAGGGAGGTGCCACACCCCTGCCAAACCGTGAGCACGCCACGCTCAGGGAGGTGCCACACCCCTGCCAAACCGTGAGCACCACACGCTCAGGGAGGTGCCACAGCCTGGCAGGGCACGAACGGAGCTCTTCCATGACCCGTTCTCACCTGTCCACCCCGCGCTCCTCATGCCACGAGCAGCAGTGACAAAAACCGAACAAAATCAGGTTTTCCCAT
This sequence comes from Corvus brachyrhynchos, assembly GCF_000691975.1. NCBI lineage: Eukaryota > Metazoa > Chordata > Aves > Passeriformes > Corvidae > Corvus > Corvus brachyrhynchos. The sequence continues at coordinate 3,340,509 of NW_008240039.1, forward strand.
GTAGGCTCTTCTCCTCCTGCTTTCCCCCACCTCCTGAAGGCGTTTTTCCCCCGCAGGTGTTTACGGACCCCAGCAACCTCCAGCGGCACATCCGCTCGCAGCACGTGGGCGCGCGGGCCCACGCCTGCCCCGACTGCGGCAAGACCTTCGCCACCTCCTCGGGCCTCAAGCAGCACAAGCACATCCACAGCACTGTCAAACCTTTCATATGTAAGTTGTCACGGCCATCACCAGCCCGGCGCTGGCTGTAATTGCAGGGATCCTGCAGAGGCCCCCCAGCCCTCCCATCCCTGGCCGCTGTAATTTTATAGCTCAGAGCATAAGATGAGGTTTTTTTTCTTCTTTTTCTTTCTTTTTTTTTTTTTTTTTTTTTTTTTTTTGCATGCTCCCTGTTTTTTCAGCAAACATTCGTGGCAGTTTTTGACTTTCTTGACAAGTTAAAAGCTGAGTCTCTCAGCGGTCACAGCGATGCCATTTTCTCATATCTTTTCTTTCTCTCTTCTCTTTTTGCCTTAATCGTTTTTGAATGCTCCTGTTGGTGACATAAATAAATAGCTGGCTCAGCCTGATCGAAACGTTTTACAGGGGTGCCTCAAACCCTGGAGCCTTTGTAAAGAACTTGGAATAATCAGACATGAGAAGGTGTTTTTTACAAAGAAGGTTTTTTCTCCTTTATTTACTGCGTGTTTCATCTCGATAATGCTGGGAGCCAAACAAACAGCAGATGAACTGTGTCCCCAGTGCTCTCCTCGCTGGGATATTTCCAGAAGGGCATTTTCCCTGGAGAGCCACCCATCTCATTCCCTGTCATTCCCAGGGCTGTATATTTTTTTAATTGACACAGCACCCTCTGTTTGGATAACTGCGCAAGGAGGTGCATGGTGTCACAACAAAGCTCCAGGAACTTCAGGGATCACTTCCTGACACTTCAGAACACGTCGTTCAGGCATGGGCCGGGATCTGGGTTTGATTCCAGGCTTTGATGTTATGGCAGGGAAGCCACTGAACCCACTCCTGCCTTTTTTTCCCTGTTGGTATAATGGGAACAGCATGCAGGAATATCCTGGGAGACTCATTTCATTAATGTCCCGAGATAATCAGTGTCCTGAGATAAGCAGCTGGGTGTCAGCAGAGGAAGAAGAACCCCTCCTCTTGCTCATTTTGCTGCAATCTTTCACTGGGCACATGAAAGGGATAATTTGACTCCCAGGATTGCTGCAGGGAGATGAGGGATTTCTCCTCATAATCTCCTCACTCTCACCTCATCAGAATTAGGGAGTTGTCAGACCAAATCAGCGGGTGGAACAACTGCAGAGGGATCCTGCCTGGTCAGACATGTCAGGTTGTTTTGTCCATCAGCGTGGAATCCATTAACAACTTCAAATCCACGAGGCAGGATTCTCCAGGAAGATTTTTTATCCTGGTTCAATGGAAGAAAAGGGTCTCTGTGTGTGTGTGCGTGTGTGTTTAATTTTTTAAAATATTATATTTGGCTTTCAAAAGACCCCAAACCTGTGACTTTATAACTGCAGAAATCAGAAGGGCAAGAGATGACGTTCCATGTGGAATTACTAAATCGTTGGATTTGACAGAAATCTTCCAGTTTTCCTGTTTTAGAAGGATGGTGGGAGCTCTCAGGGCTGTAGCACTTCCCTTTAGGGAATTTTGTGCAGTATTTATATATCTAACAACAATTCCCAGGGTGAAAAATGGAAGAACCCTGGAATCATGGAATTGGTTCAGTTGGAAAAGCCCTCTGAGATCGTCAAGTCCAACCTTTAACCCAGCACCTCTGTGTTCACCATTAAACCTTGTCCCCAAGTGCCACATCCACAGGTTTTTCGAGCAATTCCAGGGATGGTGATTCCTGATTCCCTTGGAAAGAAACCAGAGATTGCTGTAATTAAGAGACTGTCGTGGAAATAAAATTCAGTAGTGCTGAATTTTCATGGAAAATAAATTCAGTAGTGCTTCCTTTCAGAGCTCTGGATATTGTTTAAGAAATGGGTTTAAGAAAACACTTTAAAATGAAGTAAAAAAGCCAAATAAACCCTTTCTTTGCAAGTCTAAGGTAGCTGAAATAATACAACAGCCATAAAACCCTGTGTGTGCACCAAGAGCAGTTCAGGAGACCTGGCCCAAGATTTTAAAGTGTGATTGCCAAAAATTAGGATTGGTTCAAACATTGCAACTCTTGTGATGATTTTCTTGTTCTGTCTGTGCTTCCCCTGCAGCTCTGGGCTGTGTCAGGGCCCAACAATGAAACTCTCTGGGCTCAGACAGTGCAGCCTAAATTTCCAGTGCAGTCAGAAACCAGAGCCTTCAGTGACACTCCTTTGGATTTTGGGGTGCTCGTCTGAACTAAAATGTCAAATTCATTAAATTTTATACATTTCTGCTTTGAAATTCAATTAGAATTTATTGTATTATGATATTTTCAGAGCTGCTAGTGAAATACTCCCCTGCCAGTCATTTGATACTCAAGCACTGAAGTAAATCCTAAAGATTTAGGAAAGATTTAGGAGACAATACAGGGAAAATCACGCTCACATGCACCCATCAGTAAAGCAGGGAGGGAGGAAGGAGCTCTGAGCAGTCCCTGAGCTGGAGTGTCAGAACTTGGATTCCTGTCCTTGCCTGTCCAAGCCCAAACAATGTCCTTCCCCTGCTTTGTCTCGGTTTCCCCGCTCACAAAAGGGTGATAACAGCAGTTCCCCGGGGGAAGGAGTGTGTTAATTCACCACCACATTTATTCCCATGTCGAAAGAGGCACCAGATAATAAAAAGTCACAGCGTTTTGATGTGTGGAAAAGTTTGGGGTGGGATTTTTGTCTCACTTCACCCTGTTCCTTCCACAGCAGCAAAGTCTGGAGGTGAAAGGGGTCATAAAAATCCATGTTTTGAAAGCTTGGTATTTACAGGTCGTTAAAGAAAACGCTGATGTGGCTTCACTTAGCAGGGCAGGGGTGTTGGACTGATTTAATGGATTAAAAAAAGAGATCCCAGCCCTGGCAGAACCCAGGCCTGGCTAGCAGGGGATTTATAGAGCAGCCCCCTGGAGGGGTTCTGTACCACTGAGGGCATTCAGGAAGGGCAGGTTTGATTAAATGAGGCAGAGTTCTTCTCCCTCCAGCCCTCATTGCTTCCTGCCATGCCAGGACTAATGGGAAGCAGATGAGCTGGGATAAAGAGATGTTATCATTAAAATGTATGATCAGGGCAGTGAAGTTGTGAGGGGACTGCAACATCTTCCCTATGGATCCTGGCTGAGAGAGCTGGGGCTGTTCATCCTGGAGAAGAGAAGGTTATGTGGAAGTCTCACAGCACCTCCCAGGATCTGAAGGGGCTACAGGGAAGCTGGAGAGGGACTTTGGAGTGCCAGGACAAGGGGGAATGTATTCAAACTGAAAGAGGGGCAATTTAGGTTGGATATACAGAAGAGATTGTTCCCTGCGAGGATGGGCAGGCCCTGGCACAGGGTGTCCAGAGAAGCTGTGGCTGCCCCATCCCTGGAAGAGTCCAGGGACAGTTGGAGGGGGCTTGGAACAACCTGGGATAGCGGAAGGTGTCCCTGCCCATGGCAGGGGGTGGGATGAGATGAGCTTCATGTCCCTCCCAACCATACCATTCTGTGATTCCATGATTATCCTTCCTGAAAGTTCCCCAAAACTTTGAGCAGAGGTAGCACATCCCCTCAGATTTGTGTGGAGCAACTTCTTGAGAGATCCACCAGGATGGGCTTCATCCAAAGGGAAAGGTGGTGATGTTCCACTGCTCTCCCCCTTCTTGCTCTGGGGAAGGGAGACCCCAGGGCTGCAGCGGGCGGGACGGGATGGGGCGGAGGAGGGAGGCTGGTGAATCCCGTGGCGAATCCCTGCCGTTTTCCTGTTAATTTCATATCGCTTTTGTTGTTGGTTCCTGTTGACGCTTTAGGTGAGGTCTGTCACAAATCCTACACGCAGTTCTCCAACCTGTGCCGCCACAAGCGGATGCACGCGGACTGCCGCACCCAGATCAAGTGCAAGGACTGCGGGCAGATGTTCAGCACTACCTCCTCCCTCAACAAGCACCGGCGCTTCTGCGAGGGGAAGAACCATTACAGCCCCGCCGGCATCTTCGCCCCCGGCCTCCCCCTCACGCCCACCTCCATGATGGACAAATCCAAGCCCTCTCCCAACCTCAACCACGCCAGCCTGGGCTTTAACGAGTATTTCCCATCCCGCCCGCACCCGGGCGGGCTCCCGTTCTCGCCCACACCCCCAGCCTTCCCCGCCCTCACCCCGGGATTCCCGGGGATTTTTCCACCCTCTCTGTACCCCAGGCCTCCCTTGTTACCACCCACGCAACTGCTCAAAAGTCCCCTCAACCACACTCCGGACGCGAAGCTCCCCAGCCCCCTCGGGAACCCAGCACTCCCGCTGATCTCCGCAGTGAGCAACAGCAACCAGGCCCCTTCAGGGGAGGAGAAATGTGAAAGCAGCCTGGAAAACTCCTACCTGGAGAAGCTAAAAGCCAGGAACAGTGACATGTCCGATGGCAGTGACTTTGAGGATGTCAATACAACCACGGGCACGGATCTGGACACCACGACTGGCACCGGCTCTGACCTGGACAGTGACGCGGAGAGTGACAGGGACAAAACGAAAGACAAGAGCAAACAAATGGAGACCAAGCCAGATTTCGTCAGCAGCTCGGTGTCTGCCAGTTCCACCAACGCCACGAGCGAGATCCCTCTCTTCTATTCTCAGCATTCCTTCTTTCCTCCCCCCGAGGAGCACCTGCTGCCCACCACGGGGGCAGCCAATGACTCAATTAAAGCTATCGCCTCCATCGCAGAGAAGTATTTTGGGCCTGGCTTTATGGGGATGCAGGAGAAAAAGATGGGTTCGCTCCCGTATCATTCCATGTTCCCCTTCCAGTTCCTCCCCAATTTTCCCCACTCCCTCTACCCTTTCACGGAGCGGACCCTCAATCACAACTTGCTGGTCAAGGCAGAACCAAAGTCACCCAGGGACCTCCACAAAGTCGGCGGCACAAGCTCGGAGTCCCCCTTCGATCTCACCACGAAGCCAAAAGAGATTAAACCAATCCTGCCGCCCCCCAAGGTCCTCCCAGCCCCGTCCTCAGGGGAGGAGCAGCCACTGGATCTGAGCATTGGCAACCGCATCCGAGCCAGCCAGAACGGAGGGAGAGAGCCACGGAAAAACCACATTTATGGGGAGAGGAAGCTGATGGCAAGTGAGGTCTTACCTAAGATTTCCCAGTCCCAGCTGCCTCAGCAGCCTTCCCTGCACTACGCTAAGCCATCGCCCTTTTTCATGGACCCCATCTACAGGTATTAACATACCCTGCCTTAAGCCTTTCCCTAACCAGCTCCTTTTCCAGCTGACACCACACCCTGAGGCAGGGGAGGATGCAGGTTGGTTGGGGAGAAAAGTGAACATCTCCTGTAGTTGTCTGTACTTCTCAACACATTGAATCTCCTGAATGGAAAGGGCTGAGTAATTGCAAGGAGCCCTCATACTCAATGTGTGAGGAACACATCCTTGTTTTGATAAAGAAGAAACTTGACCTATTTAAGGACTCTCCCACGAGCCATCGCTAAGATGGCACTTCTGCTGGGGAAATTCCAGAGGTTTGATTCGATAAGAATGCAGAGTTCAGATGCCTTGGAGCCCCGGGCTCCCATGGCTTGGGAATGAGTCAGGAGCCCTGGGAGCCTGGAAATGCAGCTCTCCCACTGACTGACTTGAGGGCCTTTTGTGAGCCACTTCACCTTTCTTCCCCCCTCCCTCCCTCCCTCCCTCCCTCCTTCCCTCCCTTTTCCTTTTCTATTGCCTTTTCTTGGAGTTTTTCTTTCCGAGGAGCTGCTGGTGCAGACCCAACCTGCCGAAACGTGTTACTCTTGGAGTAACAAGTACTGTGTAAACACATGGTAGCATGTTACTACCCAGATCTCTCCCGGATACATTTCTCACAGATTTATCTTTCTTGGGAGATAACAAGGCCTTTCTGGTGTCACTTGAACAGATGGTTCTGAGGAGGGCCTGATGTGTTACGTCAGAATGAGCTGAACATGGAAGGCGTGTGTAGAGCAGGCTGGGTGAAGTTATCCAAATGCCAGCTAAACTTCCAGAAGGAATCAGCTCAGGAGGAGGCGAAAAGGGAAGACTTGGGGCTTTTGCTGCTTGAGAGCTTTTTATAAAACCTGTTTCCAAAGGAACATTATTAAAACTTTGTGGTGAGGGTGACAGTAAATCTGTGTGTTACCCATCCGGCATTGCCTTTGCATAAGGTGGATGTGGCATGTTTGGTTTTAGCAAAGTCCAGGGAAAAGACATGTCCTGAGCTAGTTTGACTTAGACATTGCCACCTCTAAATTAGCCATTGCCATGTCTAAATGCTCCACAGCATCCACTTGGATACGTGGGCTTGGCCTGGAGGGCTCCTGGATTCAGATCGTGGAGGTGAATGGTTTGTCCGGTTTGTCCTTGCATTCCTTGTGCTGAATGCGTGGTGATCCTTGCTGTGCCCAGCCTGCTGGAAGGTTGATGGCTGTTCCCCCGCAGGATCTGCTGTGTCCCTGGCCCTGGAAAGCCTCAGAGCCACCGCGGTATGACGGTGCCAGCGCCGGGATGGGCACTCAAAGAGCTGCGAGCACCACGACAGCGCCGATGTCACCGCCGGCCGCTGTCGCAGGGCTGATAACTGTGGGAAAAAGTGATGTCAGTGTCTGGCCAGGCCAAGGAGCTGTCGGCTGGGATGAGGATTAGTGAGCCCTCAGTGCTGAAAACGAGCGTCTCTCGCTCTGGCAGCTCTCAGGGGTGACGTGCCCGCACAGTGCCATCTGGGAGGGGGACACCTCCCAGCCAGAGAGGTGCTGTGCCCTGCCTGGCACCCACCGTGGCCATCTCCCCCTGGAGAAATCAGGCATGGTGTGAGCAGTGTTCGTAAAAAGTACTCCTGGAAAGAAGAAAAAAAAAAAAAAATCACTAAATGGGATAGAAAGGCAAAAGAATCCATGTAGGGTCCTGCCACCTCTGGGCACGTTCAGCGGGAATGCTGAAATAACACAGCTTGGGAAAGGCGCTGCCAATTAAAACAGCGGCCTCGGGAAAACCGTAAAGGCCCAGAAGACAGATGGAAGGGAAGGATGGGGGCATCATTTGTTGCATTCCATGGGATGCACATAGTTTTAGTCATGTGTTAAAATAGAAAGTCAGCGGTGGCGTTGCTTGCGAATCAGACTTCTGATGTAATGAGCGAAACAGCCCAGCTTCCAAGTCCCAGCTTGAAAAATATGGAAATATTTTGTTTCTAAACTTCCCTTTATCAGACTCTCTCACATCATTTGGCTCCTCCGTTTTTTTGCTCCCAAAGGCCACTTAAATCCTTGACATTTTCTCCTGGTGATATAATTAATGCAGCCAGACAGCCTGAAATGGGGGCATTTTTAGCTCGGCCTGTGGGGGTGACGTTCTCAGGCACTGGGCCGAAACGATCGGCTTAATCCTCCGGGCGCTGCGGAATTCGGCTCTGACGGGGACGTTCGGACCTTGTGTTCCCATTCCCGGCTCTGGGAGATGGCAGAGCTGGGGAAGTGCTGTCAATTCACCAGGTTTTACGCATGTGGAGCAGGCAGGGCTCTCCCCAGACGGCTCTGCTGGGATCAGGGATGTTCCCTTGGATGTTTCAGCACCTCACGGAGAGCAAAGCTGTGCTCGTCAGGGGGGCTCAGGGAGCAACTTTTTACTTTTCTTTGGTTTTTTCTGGCAACTCAGCCCCATAAAAGCACGTCCCTTCCAAAGCCCCTTAATTCTGACTGCATTTCCAATCCAGCTCTTCTCTTTCAAAAAACTACCCAAGAAGAATTAAATTCAGATCAAGCACAGTTCACTGGCTGCACTCGGCAGGGCTCTTCTTTAAACTCTTTGGTAATTTGATCCACACACCAATCAGCTGAAATGCAGCTAAAATAATTTGCTCTCAATTTATGCTGGACTAATGTAGTTAAAATCACTCTTACTCTTGGATTTCTACTGGTTTAGCTGGATGGACTCAATTCCAGCTGTTTAAAGATGCAGCTGTGTTTGTTGGAGTTACTTCCACAACACTTTTTTTCCCTCAGAGAACATCTCAGTTTGTCTTTTTGGTGGTTCCACACTTGGGTTTCCCTGGAAGTAGAATATTTTGTGGAAGCAAAGCCAGTATTTTCAAAAGTAGGAGCCTCACATTAGGGTCATTTCTGCATCTCAGGTGCTTAAACATGAAATATTTGAACGGGCTGAGGTGATATCAGAACAACTCGGGTTTCTGAGTCGCTTTAGAATTCTCCCACCAGTCCCTCACTTTTTAAACCGTTGTCCACATGGGCTTGCCAAAGAAACTCAATGCAAATTATGTCTCAGCTGCGAGGGAGGAAACAAATATGAAACACCTAATGATTTCAGCACGCTTGGGGCTGCAAAGTCTGGCCCACTGTTAACTCTTCAGATAAACACAAACTCTCAAAGAAAATTTTTTCTCCATGCAGGGGCTGCCTGCTGTGGACTCTAGAGCTTCTCCTGCTCAGACAATTTTGCTCTAAATGCAGGGTTTTCCATGACATTTCACAACAGCAGAGGCTTATAAACCACTGCAGCAGAGCAGGAGCAAAATGTTTCCTTAGTCAAAAATACTGCCCGAAGGAGGGGATTTCTGTTTATGTTGTTTCCAGCACTTTCTGCGGGGTAATTGTGCATCAGAATTTGTAGCGTCCAGAAGAAGGGGGAGGAAGACATTTGTGTGAGCAGGAGAACAACCTTGTGTGTAACTTAAGCACGGTGTGGCTGCGTGGGGCTGCCTGTGAGGTATGTAACCCTCTGTGTTGTTGTCCAGCAGGGTGGAGAAGCGGAAGGTGACAGACCCCGTGGGTGCCCTCAAGGAGAAGTACCTGCGACCCTCCCCGCTGCTTTTTCACCCCCAGGTAACAGCAGTGACATTGTCGTGCCGTGCTGATGGAATGCTGAGGTGGAGCTGGTACACACAGATCCCTGGGATCACTGGGGTCAGACTCTTCCTCATCCAAGGGCTTGATTGGAAACTCCACTATTTTCCTACCAGTTCCTTCCAGACACTTTTAATTCACAGTTGGAGGATGATGGCAGTTGTGCCTTGCTGCTTCTTTTTGCCAGAAAAACTGAGCAGCTCATAGGATCTGCCAAATGCCTCTTTCACAGAATGCCTGCGTGTTTTTTCCTCTGGGAACACCTGGGGGGGTCATCTAAAGCGGTACAAACTAGAGAAGGACTGCGCAGCCCCCAGGCAGCAGCATTTTCTACCTGCCTGAAGCTCTCTTCCATCCCGAGGAGTGCGTGGAAGTGGCGGGCAGTGGGTTCAGCCGTGCTGCTCCAAAGGCGTGCGACAGCCTCCAGCTATCCCCGTCCCTCCTGCTGTGCCCAGGCTGGGATCCCAGCCCCGTGGTCCTCATTGTGCTCTCCTTTATATTCACAGGCATTGTTCTCCCCTGATAATGTTTCCCACCTTAGATAAATAACTCGCAGGTTTGTGAAAGCTGGGTCCTGGTTGCGTTCACAGCTAAACTTAGTTCCCTCATTGTTTCGCACCAACCTCAGAGTTTGGTTAATAACTTCCCCCGATTTTTCCTTCATCCAGGCTGGATAATGGTGACAGGCTGGCCAGGAACATCCTGTGTTTGTGTGAGTTAGAATAGTGGGGATATCTGCCTGTAAAGAATCTGATAGCAGGGAGGAGCGTGGCAAAGCAACCCAAGGAGACGATGAGAAACGTCCAGACCCCGAGCAGGAGCAAGCTCTGGGTGGAAGGTTGTTAACATTGTTCCCGAAATCCTGACCACGTCCTCTTCCCATGGCAGTGAAAAGATCTGGAAGGTCTGGTTATCTCTAACAGCTTATCACGCAGAATAGCCTCAAATTTACAATCACTCCAGCCCAAAGCTTCCTGATAACTGATTTTTAATAGGGCGAGCGCTGTGCTCAGATCACTCGATGTGGAGAGGCGCCGTTCCCATGCTGCAGTCAGTCAGGTGTTCCAGGCACAGCGAAGGAACACGGGGCATTTGTTCCAGAGTATGGGAGGTTTGGAACACCAGATCCCTTTCCAGTATTATCACAGAATCACGGAATATCCTGAGCTGGAAGGATCATCCAGTCCAACCTGTGCCCTGCACAGGGCAGCCCAACAATCCCACCCTGTGTCTGAGAGCTCTGACAGCCTTGGGGCCGTGACAATTCTCTGGACCCAGCATTCCTAAGAATTCTGGATCCTGGATCTTTTCCTAAGAAATCACATCTCCAGGGCTCCTGCTTCTGCTTTCTTCATTAGGACCAACGTTCACGTGCCTGGTCAGTCAGAGTCACGTTCTACTCGGGCTTGTCTCACTCTAAACACGAGTCTGGTCTCGGCCTTTTCCTCTGTGACTAATCCCCTGCTCTCTTGGAGTGCCCTCACTGGGATGTGATGAAGCCAGAAGATGTGATAAAAGCATTCAGGAGATGTTTCCTCTCCCAAAACGAATCTCAGGCAGCTCTTATTTCTTAGCCAGTCGTTGGCAGAAGTTCCTGTGCTCTCTGGGAGTTTTCCTACGCTGTCTATTCCAAATGAAACTCTGGACAACATAAATAACCGGTGTAACTTTTTGATAACTTAATGGAAAGCCTTTCCTCACCTGTTACGTTTCCTTTCTTCCCCCTTTCTGTTTTACAGGCAGTTGTTCCCTAAATAGCAAAGTGCCTTTGCCACTGGAGAGGCCGTGGCCAGTGTTTAGAATTTTAAAACCAGCCTACGGCTCTCAAGCCAGCAAATATCTCTGACTAAGTGCCTAAAGAACAGGGCACAACAAAGGAGAGCTCCAGGTACCTGGGCGAAGGGCTGAGAGCACAGCTCTGAAAGGTCCGGAGAGCTTTTTAACGTGATGGTTTTGTTGCATGACTGGCAGCTGGGGCAGAGCTGGTGCTGTAAATGATAAAGTAACCTTTTCAAGTGGCTGGTGCTAAGTATTACTTACTATTTATCATGGGCTGGGAGCCTCCAGCTAAGGGGCTGTGGATCTATTATCGGGAAATGGGGGTTACTGCTCCTCTCTTTCACAGCTTATGAATGGTTGTCAGCCCTCCACAATGTCTTCGGGGGTGATTAAGACAACTTTTTTTCATTGCTGTGTATTTTTAAACAATATCTTGGCTCTCTCCCCCCTCTGCCTCCCCCTCTAAAGCCCAGTTTAATAAAGTGTAAACGTGCAAAAGGTCAGCCCTTCCTGTACAATCGAGCATCTCGGGGTGATGTATGGCTTCCTCCTGCCTTCCGCTCCTCGCTGCCGCCCCGGCTGCTCCCGCCTGTCCCCGTGATGTCAGCGCAGCCAGGAGGCAGCTTTATTGCTGCCTTGTTTGCTTTATCCCTCTTTTCTGCCCCAGCTATCTCGAAAATGCTCTCAGGAGTGCATGAAGCTGGATGTTGGAGATGTCGGCAGCGTCCTCCGAGCTGCATTGCTCTCTTGGACTTGGATTTCCTGTTGCGCTGTAATGAAAGTAAAAGTGCTGTAAAAGTGGATTTTTATGCACTTCCATTTTTAATTTTTTTTTTTTTTTGCACATAGTCCAGCTTCAGTTTTTCCTTCTTTTGCTTTCCCCTGCTCCTGTATCTCCAGGTTGTTCCCTTTCTCCCTCTTTCTGGTGTGGTGTTCAATCTCGTGTCTGTGAGAACGTGGCCAAGTCATACAAACTAAATCTGATAAAGCATCCAGGGATGTTCTGCTTGGTGTCCCATCTCCAGGCCTGCCTGCCAGCTGCTCCCATCCCAACAGGATGTGTAGGTGTTGCTCCTCCTGACCGTAACTCACCCAGCCACCGCTCACATCCAGGGGTTTGGCTGGAGCTCCCTTTCACTCCAGGAAGCTCAGCCATCTCCCACCCATCCTTCCACCACCTTTAGGAGTTGCTGAACCTTCCCTACCCATAATTAAAGTGTTGGCCTCTTCACCAGGCAAGCTCCCTGTGGAGACTGATCCCAACTCCTCCTCTTCACCCCTTCAGCCTCAGCTTCTCCTCAGCTCCCCGAGCAGCCATCACATATCCCTCTCACTCCACTTTGGCCAGGATTCTTCTGCTTTGGGCCCAAAAATTTTCTGTCCTCCCTATCCTGGGGTTGTGTCCCTGCCTGCCCACCCACCCCTCGCTGGCCTGTCCCTCCGAGCCCCCAGGATGCTGTAGGAGCCGTCAGACCTCTCTGCTTCCCAAGACTTTGGTTTGGGTTTGCATAGTGAGTTCTACCTCAGGCATCTGACCATGGTATTTGCTTTCAGTGTTATCCCAGGAAAAATGGATATCTCAGGTGTATTCTGAGATTAATTTTGATCTGAAGTGCTGAAAGCGAGCACAGGCACGCTGCAGAAAGTGAACAAGTGCTAGTTTCTGGGACCTAAATGCCTGGCTTTGCCATCTGTGCCTTTCCTGCTTTCTGCAGGACCAATACACTACTCCTGCCTTTCCTGGCTGGATTCAGTGGCTCCATTTCCCGCTGTGCCTCCAAATTCCAAGAGAGCAGACACCAGCAGGAGCCTTTGCCCAACCAAAACTGGTGTTCCTGCATCAGATCCTGCCCTTCCCGGGGATTTTACCCACAGGAGCTCTCTCCTTGTCCTTGCAGATGTCGGCCATCGAGACGATGACAGAGAAACTGGAGAGCTTTGCAGCCATGAAGGCCGACTCTGGCTCGTCCCTGCAGCCCCTTCCCCACCACCCCTTCAACTTCCGATCGCCGCCGCCCACGCTCTCCGACCCCATCCTGCGCAAGGGCAAGGAGCGCTACACCTGCAGGTGAGCCGGGCATCCCACGGCATCCACAGCGGTGTGGAAACACCCCAGGATGTGGAAACACCCTGGGATGTGCCACCCCAGCTGGGCAGCTGCGCTGGGCACCAGCACGGAGCGGGGCAGCTCCACGCCGACGTCTCTGCCAGGAGGGAAAACAAGAGGCGGCAGAATGAGAGCAGAGCTGGGATGACTAATTCCCTCAGAAACAGTTTGTTTTGTCTGGTAGGAAATCAGCATCTTCTGTTTGCTTTGTAATTTTTAATAACCTTGGGAGCGGATCTGGAGATTCTCAAGCAAACCCAACTCCCCAGGCCAAGTCTCTGGTGTTCCCAATGGCAGTCCCGGCTGTATCCAACCTCAGCTATGGAAAAATGATTGAATTTTAAAAAACAGCATGCAGGAAACAACTTTTTCAAACCCAGTTCTATCCACAGAAGTCCTCACGTACCCATCACTGCTCCAAATTGGAGCAGATCACGGGTATTTAATAATAAACCTCTGTCTGCTGTCGCAATTTTACCTCGAGGTTCTCATGGTGGCTCCTGCTGAGGAGATTTTTTTGGGTGCAGAAAGTGGGTACAAACCTTGGTTGACGTGTCTTCTATGTTCTACTTTGCCACAAAAGCTGCAGGCTCGGATTTCAGTTGAGTATTTAGAAATTTGAGGTTTCTACTTACAACAGGGACTAAACTTAAATTTTAGATGCACACTCACAAGTTACCATTTGGATTTCCACTGCTGGGGAACACTCACATTAACCGTTCATCCTCAGGACAGCTGAAGGTCCCTGAAATTAAGGAAGTCTGTCATAGCTTCCTCCTACAATAGGTTTCATAGTCACAGAGTGCAGCCCCTCATCCCTGGTAATTTTTTTCCCAATTAGTGTTTTTATTTATACCTTTTTGATTTTACTGTGAACCAGATTTATTGTGGAACAGAGTTCCTTCCTTTATTAATTTCCTGTGGCTGTGTTTGCCTGCTCTAAGCAGCCTGCCAGCCTCCTAACCCCCACCACGGTGCTGCAGCCTTTATCCAGAGGAAAATTCTGTGAATTCCAAGGATGAAAGAGCAGATTCCGTATGATGACCACATCAACAGGGCTATAAAGGAGATGCAGAAACATCTCAAGTGCCCATCTGACCAGGCAGTGATTAAACCCTCTGTACCCTGATGCAGGAATAAAAAAAATGTCCTCAAGTGCCGTGTCCACACTTGCTTTGAACACTTCCAGGGATAGTGACTCCACCGCCTCCCTGGGCATCCCATTCCAACAACTGACAAGCCTTTCTGTGAAAAAAAATTCCAAATATCCAATCTAAACCTCCTCCAGTGCAACTTGAGGCCGTTTCCTCTTGTCCTGTCCCTCATTCCCTGGGAGCAGAGCCCGACCCCACCTGGCTGCACGCTCCTGTCAGGGAGTTGTAGGAGTGAGAAGGTCCTCTCTGAGTTTCCTTTTCCCCAGGCTGAGCCCTCCCAGCTCCCTCAGCTGCTCCTGGAGCTCTGATGCCAGCACAGTGACCCCTGTAACCCCGGGGTGGCAGATTCGTCCTCCCCATTGTCCCCCTCGGCTGCGAGCGCACGAAGGGGTTTTGGGAGCAGTGTCAGGATGTGCTGTGGCATCCCTGGGCTCTCCTGATGGTTTCCTTTGGCTTTCCCTGTCCAGGTACTGTGGCAAGATCTTCCCACGCTCAGCCAACCTGACGAGGCATCTGCGGACACACACTGGAGAGCAGCCTTACAGGTGATGTTGTCCCCCATAAAAAACCCTTTCCCAAACACTCCTCACTCACCACTCCGGTATTTTTCCTTCCCCCCCCCCTTCCATAAAGCTGTGCCAGCAGAATTCCACAGGCCTGGAGCATTACACAGAGTGATTCATAGGGTTGTATATTATGTGTACCAGCCAAAAATAATCAGGCTTGGCAGCTCGAAGATAGACACTTAACTTATATTTAGATGTATGCTGGCAAATGAGGGCTCTGATTTGCAGTGTTGTTTCACACTCACGTTCACCATTCATCTCAAGGACAGCTGAAGGTGCTGAATGGCTCTGAAATTCGGGCTGGTTTGAAGGGCTTGCCAGGACCTTCACTGCTGGGGCTAGCTGGGTTTTTTTTTCCTTTTCTTAATGAGCATCAGAGGTGCCTGGAGTAAGGGATCAAAACCACAAAGGCAAGAAAAACCCTGTCAATTTACCTGCCTTCAAACTGAATTTTGGTAGTTCCTGAGCTTAAATCAGGGAGTTTAAAAGGAGGTCTGGGAGTGGGGGGATTCACACAGAGTCTCACACGTTTGTGAGTGTTTAAGGTAGGAGGCTGAGCTGTTTTCTGTCAGTTGGGGACAAGGTGATGTGATTTTGATGCTTCAGTGTGCACAGGGACAGTGTCCCAGCCCAGTGGATTCTGTGGCTCCTGTCCAAGTCAGGGTTTAAATCTGAATAAAATTCACAACAAAATGCACATATTATCTGGGCCTAGGTGTATAAATAACTATTTCTCATGGAAATCCTTCCCCTTAGAATTTTCTCCCAGTGCTTTACAAACAGTTTAAAAAACTTGGGCAAAAAATGCCCTTTTTTTTTGTTAGAATGAGGTCCAGAAATGAGCAAACCTGAAGGAATGGTGAATCGAGAGCTCGCTGCAAGTCCAGCATTGTGTTTGCCATGACGTGAGCGAGTGTTTTGCAGGTTGTCAAACAATGGCAACAATTCCGTTTCTCTTTGGGTAGCTGACATTGCAGCATTTCATCCACAGCCATAAGTTCACAACAAAGCAAATGGAGCAGTTATGAAATAAAGAGAAACACAAATTTATGAGCAGCAAAAGGCCGTGTGGTCAAATACACCGCATTTTTATGCTCAGTTTAACCTAAGAATTGACTCTCCCACATTGTAATCCCTGCTACACTGGGAATCACGGTTATTTTCCTACCAGAATTTTAAGTGTAGACATTAGGTAAATTCAAAATACACCACCCCACCACCCCCCCAAAAAAGCAGACATATATTTTGGATCCATTCCCTGCTGTGATGTTTGGGGTTGTGTTATTTGAGATGCCTGAATAGGTCCTGCGTGTTCCCTGTCCACGGAAACACTCACTCCCGATTATTCTGAGATTGTTCCTTCGGTTTTTCTTCCAAAAAAGGAGACTTGCAACTTAACAAAGGTTAGGAAAATAAAGATTTATTTGATCTGGTCTTCTCCCAGCAAATAGCCTGTGTGGGTTTTTTAGAGGTCTGACTCCTGGACAATGTTGCATTCTAACAGCACCCCGGAGAGCCGGGGCTGCGTTTACAGACGAGCTTTAATTATCATTGATTTGCTTTTCCTCTCAGAGAACTGAGATTTGCAGCTTTGGCAGCCAGGCTTGTTTTGAAAGCTTGGTTTTTAAGTGCTGACTTCAGGCAGGTAAAAGGAGGTTGTTGACTTCTCAGTGTTTTATTGTTGTCTCCTTTGCAACTTTGCTTTTGATTGTTCAATTTTTATTTTTTTTTTACCCTGTCACTATATAAAAATATTTCTATATATAATAATTCAAATATTAATCCAAATATTAATTTAAATGTTCTTAAAGACAACAGGCTAGAAAATAAGGTGTTTTGGGTTTGATTCCTGATTGCCTTTGGTCAAGTGATGGGTTTTTTGGAGTTTTTTGGGGGCAGTTAGGAAGTCACTCAAACTTCTTACATGTCTAATTACGTATAAAGTAGGAATTAATAGCATATGAGCAATAAAGGAGGCAGATTTTTTTTATAAAGGGAAATTGCAACGTGTTTTCTGAGGAGTGAGCAATACCTGGTAATGCACTTCCTAAAAATCAAGTGAAACACTCCGAGACCTTGTGCCCTACAGCAAAATTCAACAAGTTTCTTTTCCCTCTTTTATTTTTTCTGCACCAAACCTGAAATTCAGCGCTATGTATTTCAGAACTCAGTGATAAAAAGGCCCTTGGAGGCCTCGTGTCCTGTTATCTGCATTAAGCTGGAACTCACAGCCACACCTGACATCTCCTAAGATTGCACACAGTTCGATAAATATTGAAGATATTTCTCATTTTCTGGTTTTCAAAACGCAGCCTGAGCTCCCCCCTGCTATAAATGCACTCGAGGCTGAGGAGTCGCTCGGAGGGGGAGTTGCTCTCCATGTGTTCTGTGGGTTTTTTCCCTGCAATTCTTCTTCAGCTCACACTGATCGGTGCAAAACTTTGGGAGAGGGACTCAGGAACTCCTCCCCACACTCCCGGGGTCTGCTCCCTGCTTTCTCCCGTGTTGTCCCAGGTACCGGAGCTCCTCCAGCTCCCAGGATTTCCTGTCATTCCCCAGCGCTCCCCAGCTGCAGCCCTGGCTCCTTCCTTGCTGTCACTCCCTCCCACTTTGGATGTTTGCAGCCCTTTAAGCTGATAAGGGAGAAGCTTTGTGGGGCTGTTTGCAAAGCAAACACCGCTGCCTTTGAGTTTTATTCTTCTTCTCCCTCCGCGTTCACCCCTCTCCCTGAATTTAAGCTGGTTCCTCTGCCATTTATTTAGATTAAAACCAGCAGAGCTCCCAGCACCGACCCCTCTGGGACCACAAATAACCCCGGACATCTCCCTCATCCCTTTGCTCCCAGGCATTCGCTGCTCCTTCCCAGTGCCCCTCTGGTTCCTATTTTTTTAACAAGCTCTTGATCCCTCCCCATTCCCGACCCTGCATCCACATAGCTCATGGTTAAGGCGAGGACTTGTCACGGGGAGCTTTTCAAAGGCTTCCTGAACATCTAAATAAATGGACACGGAGGAGGCCGGCTCGCTCCTGCCTTGGGCTGCCTTTAAATGGCTGGAGGAGCTCCTGGGGGTGATGGCAGGGACAGCCAGGCTGGGGAGCTGGGTTAGCCCGGTGCCCACTGTGCCAGGTATCCCCTGTGCCAGGCATCCCCTGTGCCAGGCATCCCCTGTGCCAGGTATCCCCTGTGCCAGGCACTGGGACACATGAAAAAAGCATTATTTTAGGAGCTGGTGAGGACAGGCAGGGAGAGAAAAGCCCTGGCATCAGCAGGGATGAGGAGGGGGCTCCTCATTTAAACTGGACAAAACCGCTCATGAAAATCCCATGGAATAGCAGGAATTTGGGAATATTGGCAGGTTTGGACATTGCAGTTTGCTGGAGTGCTGAACAGGAATCTGAGAGAGGATTCCTTGGTGCTGGAAATCCGTGTTGAACTCTCCTTATAGAAACTGTGCTTGTCCTTGCTGATGTTCAAATAACATCTTGGTTTCTGGATTTATTTGGGTTTTTTTTGAAAAAAAAAAAAAAAGAAGAAGAAAGACTTCAGAAATCTGGAAAAGCTGTGGTTTGAAAAGAGGTTTTGCTTTCTCCCTTGCTTAATCCTAATAAAGGTGCATTATTTGAAATATCTTTATTCTTGTTGGAGATTTAGCAGTAGGAAATTCAGAGGTGGACATGGAGTCCATAAACATTCAGGGAGGGAGAGTGTTTCATAAATGTATCCCCGCTTTTTCCAAAAATAATATCCATTTATTTTTAGAGACCGAATAAAAATCACAGCTGGAGCACATCTGGAAATGGGGTCTGTGTGTTTCACAGGGGGGATCTTTCACACTCGCAGTTGAACCTGTTGTGTCTGTAGGGAAGAACCCCCCGTCCTCTGTGTCCAGGGAAATCCAGTTCCATCCTTGAGTGAGGCAGGCACGGGGTGAGTCTGTGCACACCAGCAGCTGCCTCCAGGTACTCCCAAAACCTGCGTGGATGCCCCTCCATGTCTTGGAGTGCTGGAGAGGCCCTGGCACAGGCTGCCCCATCCCTGCAAGTCTCCAAGGCCAGCCTGGACAGGGCTTGGAGCACCCTGGGAGGGTGGAAGGTGTCCCTGCCCACGGCAGGGGGTGGCACTGGACGGGCTTCAAGGTCCCAAAACCATCCTGGAATTCCAGGATTCCCATCGAGGAGCAGCTCAGCTCCGCGGGGCAGATGTCGCTGTGGGTTAGAGGAGCTCAGAGCAGCCCTGCTGGAGTGGATTTGTTCTGGAATTACAAGGGCTTGGGAAGAGTTTGAATCTTGTCAGTGCCCAGGGTTTGTGGAGCTCTGCAGCGGAGACAGATTCTGCTGCTCGTGGGTTTTGGAAGCGGAGCCGTGGGGGAGCAGCTTTGCTGAGGTACGAGTGACGTGTTTCAAGGGAGATGTAAGGAGGGATCCGGCGGGTTCGGGCAGGAATGAGGCTTTCAGGAGTTTTAGACCCAAACTCTCCACCGCAGCTCGGAGCTGCCACCTTCAGTCCACCGGCAGCTCCCGCTCTGCGCTGGGCTGAGCCCGCCCGGCACCACCCTCAGCAATTCCAATTTATTTGGGGGCAATCTAAACCCAAAATGGGGGTGATGGCTTTGAACAACCCCCCCCAGCCCATCTGCCGTGGGTCCTGAGGAGATTTAGCTGAGACAGGGAATATTTCTTCACTCAGCAGCTCCCCTGAACATCCTGGCTTGGCTCCTTGCGTTCCAGCTTTTCATCATAAACCAGATATTTGCTCCCAGGAGTAAATCCTATCCTGCTTGGAAAGGATGGTGGATTTCTTGGGAGCTGTTTTGCTACAAGAATAGCCATAATTACCTTTAAAGCCACGCTGCACTCCCTGCATCTCCAGTACCGCAAGGAATTTCGCAAATAAAGCTGGAATTTTCTGTGTGTCCAGCTAACTGTCATGCAGGGATTTGCCAGTTAATAACTACTTTATACATTTCACCTCCCTTCTTTCTTCTTCTCCCTTCCCTGTCCTCCCTCCACAGCCATATTTCACCTGATTCCCCACAAAAAAAAGTGGAAGGAATAAATCCACCTCTCTCATTCCTACATCCATGCGTGGAAAAGTAATTATTTTGTTTCAAACTCTTATTTGTTTGGACGACTCGCTTCCTAATTAATCTCAATCCTTTCTTTGTGCTCCTTGAGTAACAACAATATCAGATTTGTCTGGGATGATTAATGCTTTGTGCTTCCCTCAACCAAGTCAAGATTTATAGACCAACGTTTCCTGGGGTATCGATAGTTAAATTTTTCTCTCTTTTTTTGCAGTTTGGGTTGGGTTTTTTCCCCCTGACGTTTTACTCTTTGGCATTTTCAGGTGTAAATACTGTGACAGGTCATTCAGCATTTCCTCCAACCTGCAGCGGCACGTCCGGAACATCCACAACAAGGAGAAGCCATTCAAGTGCCACCTGTGCAACAGGTGCTTCGGGCAGCAGACCAACCTCGACAGGCACCTGAAGAAGCACGAGCACGAGAACGTTCCAGGTGGGGAAAGGCTCTGTGGCTCTGCTGGGGATCACTGGAGAGAGGAGACTCTGATGCCATGAAGACTTTTTGCCTTTTCTTTTATACTCCTGTTATACCTTTTTACAACTTCTGTACTCCTAGTGTTTT
>NW_008240039.1:3360768-3373391 GCF_000691975.1 Corvus brachyrhynchos
CACATTCTGTAAACCAAGATAGAACCATCCAGGGGAAGGTTCCTTGGGGAGGGGGGCTCACTTGAGCCTCTCATTGGGGAATCTGTGATAGATCTGCTAATTAGTAACACCTAGAATGTTATACCCGATCTTTGGGGATACTCAGGCAGGGTGCATCTCGATGCATATGACCTGGATGTGTGCACCTGAGGATCCTTAAAATAAATACCAAGGTAAAATCCCTTTTCCCCTTCTAACCGTGTATGCCTCTTGATTTTAAGACCAGGAAAAGGCATCAGCTGGAATGCACTGTCCCCTAAGGATGAGTTTGTAGGGTTGTTTGTAGGGTTTTTTTGGAAGTTCCAGAAGATAAATAAGTTTTGTTTTAACATAAAAAACGGAAGGAAGGAATTCCTGTGATGAAGCCAAGTAAGTGATTTCCCAGCATGGGGAAAAATTATTATGGAAAAGGTACAGACAAACAGCCCTGCAATGGTTCTTAGGTTGTGTGTGTTGTCCATAAGTGCTGAACATCACCTGGATTTCAGTCTGGAGAACACAATCTTCCCTTGGGAGCTTTGCTCCACGACTTTCCTCTTGAGTATTCAGTCATTAATATAAAGTGAGAGGGCTGTTGAGAACCTTCTTCCTTTATGTCCCCTCTTAATCCTGGCCTTGCCAACACCTGATGGAGTCTCCTGTTCTCTGTCCTGTTGTCTCTCCGTGTTCCTGCCCTGCAGTGAGCCAGCACTCCGGAGTCATCACCAACCACCTCGGGACCAGCGCCTCCTCCCCCAACTCGGAATCAGACAACCATGCACTTTTAGACGAAAAAGAGGATTCCTATTTCTCGGAAATCAGAAATTTTATTGCAAATAGCGAGATGAATCAAGCGTCAGCTTTAGCAGATAAAAGGTAGGCAAGAAAATGAAATTATCTGCTGGTAAGACAGGCATGAACAGCAGAATAATAGGAGAGGGAATTCAGACTGGCTGGTAGAAGCTTCTTCCTCCTGGCTGCTTGAAGGGAAATAGTTAAAGGACAGAGCCTGGAGAAGGAAGAAGACTGCTTGTCCCACAGATGTTAAATTTAAAGAGATGAAAAAACAGCATTTAAATCCAGACTGCACAAATCCATAGTTCAAAAAGCCTTGGGGCTGGTGTATTCTCGACAGGCTTATTGGCCCTCAGGAACAGTGATTTTTAAATGCCTGCAGCACGCTGGTTTTCTTCTTGTTAGATTTTAAATAACATATATGTGTACATAAATGTGTTTTGTGTTCATGTCTACGTAGGACATTACCAAAGTCTGGCATTCCAGTGGGAATACATCACTTAAACATTTGCCATCTTTTTTTCTTTCCTTTTCTTTCTTCTTCTTCTTCTCCTCCCTCCCCTTCAACCAAATATTTCAGGCCAGAAATCCAGGATATTGACGGCAATTCCCAGTGCCACGGACTAGCAAATGAGAAAACAGAAGATGTGGATGATGAGGACGAAGAACTGGAAGAGGAAGATGACGACAGCCTGACGGGGAAGTCTCAGGACGAGACGGCGTCGCCCACGGCAGAGCCCCGAGGAGCATTCGAGGATGAGGAGGATGAGGAGCCCACGTCTCTCACCATGAGCTTTGACCACACCCGAAGGTGAGGGGGCCGTTCCCCTCGGGGGGCTCAGCCCCCTGCCCGTGTCCGTGGTGCATCATGAGTGCTGTGGGTTTGTTCTCCAAGCCATGCCATGCGTTTGATTCAAACCTTCACTCCAGATTCCATTTCACCACGGTGGGGGACACGAGATAAGTGGACTGCAAGGAGAGTCTGGGGTGATATCCAAGGCTTGAGGAGTCTGGATCAGGAGAAGAGACACAAAACTCAGAGTTTTCAGGGTACCACAGCTCAGCAGATGTTGTTTTTCTCTCCAAAACTCTGGTCAGGGCAAGGAAGAGGTGTCTGTGCAATGCCTTTGGTGCTGCTCTGGTCCTTGGGGTTGTTGCAAAATATTCTTGGCTTCAAGAATTCTCAGAGCTCTGGTAAAAAGGGGATTCTGCCCCTTGGTCCTGCCCAGGTGAGACCCCACCTGCAGAGCTGCCTCCAGCTCTGGGGTCCCAGCACAGGATGGACCTGGAGCTGCTGGAGAGAGTTCAGAGGAGGCACCAGGATGATCAGAGGGATGGAGCAGCTCTGCTGGGAGGAAAGGCTGGGACAGCTGGGCTTGTTCAGCCTGGAGAGAGAAGGCTCCAGTGCCTGAAGGGAGACATAGGAAATATGGAGAGAAAATCTTTCCAAGGGCCTGGAGTGACAGGGCAAGGGGGAGTGGATTTAAACCGAAAGAGGAGAGATTTAGGTTTGATCTTCAGGGGAAATCCTTCCCTGTGAGGGAGGTGAGGCCCTGGCACAGAGAAGCTGTGGCTGCCCCATCCCTGGAAGTGTCCAAGGCCAGGTTGGACAGGACAACCTGGGATAGTGGAAGGTGTCCCTGCCTGTGGCAGGAGGTGGAACAGGACCACTTTAAGGTCCCTTCCAACCCAAACCAGATTCCATGCTTCTATTAGAAGTGAAGGATTTTTCCCCCAAGGTCAAGCCATGTCCAAACACCTTTAAAATGAAAGATTGCTGCACAGAGCCCAGGCTCAGCTCTGGTTTTGCTGCAGTTTGCCCTGGTTTCTGGGAGTCACACAAAACTGAGCAATTCCTTACCCAGAACCTCAGAGAGGATCTCAGACACCTGCTGCTTGTTGCTCTCCACTTCCTTCTCGCTCCTCCCATCCCGTGTTGTCTCCGTGTCCGTCTGTCCGTCCCTTCACGCATGTGGCTCGTGAGCCCCCGTGGGTGGTGCATGCAGGCTCTGGGCCAGACGAGCTAACACAGGTCACCCCTTCCCCTGGTCATTGGTACAGGTGTATTGAGGAGGACGAAGCCGGCCTGTTAGATTTGGAGCAGATGCCGAATTTTGGGAAGGGGCTGGATCTCCGCAAAGCAGCCGAGGAAGCATTTGAAGTTAAAGATGTGTTTAATTCCACCTTAGACTCTGAGACAATAAAACAGACTCTGTACAGGCAGGCTAAAAACCAGGTGGGTATATCCAGAACATTTTCCTAGCTTGCCACCAGCGT
This sequence comes from Corvus brachyrhynchos, assembly GCF_000691975.1. Taxonomy (NCBI): domain Eukaryota; kingdom Metazoa; phylum Chordata; class Aves; order Passeriformes; family Corvidae; genus Corvus; species Corvus brachyrhynchos. Next base: position 3,363,859 of record NW_008240039.1, read on the forward strand.
GTACAGCAGGATCAGAGAGCAGCTGGCCTCCTCTAGCCAAGGGTTATTTTCCTCTTCCAGCGGGTTCTTTTCCCCTTCCAGAGGGTTATTCCCCCTTTCCAGCAGGAGTTCTAACACACACATGAACGTGTCTTGTTGCAACTAAACTGAAATAGAGGAGGAAGGGAGCGGGCATCACCTTTAGATGGATTTACCTCAGCCTGTGCAGTGAGAACAGGGTTATACAGGAAGAGAGAGGCATCTGTCTGTTTTTATCTGTCTGTATAAATGTTTTTATAACTCCTTATTTATTTATACTTTGGGGTGGCTCTTCTGTCGGTCACCACTGAGGTTTGGTTTGCAGAAACAGCCACAAAGTGCCCTTGGGTTTGGTTAAAACAGGTGTCAAAGATAATAATACTGCCAGGACTTGCAACCCAGCATGTCTGGAGGGCTTCCCTGTTTATCTCCTTGATTCCTAAAAGTAAACCAGAAAATGGAAAAAGAAATCTGTGAGACAGACCAGTTTAGACCCACCAAAAAAAATCATCCAAATGGCATCTCAGAATTACTGGAGTTCTGAGAGAAATCTGGAGGTTTGGGGCAGGTCTGTGTGTGCTTTCTGCTTTTTCATTCACCAAAATACTTACTCTGGGTTTATGGAGTTGATCTCTTGATCCCCCCATGAGGATTCTCACAAAAGAACTGCTCCATGAAGGTGCCTCAGCAGGCTGGGCTGGAGACAGGACACTCAGCCCCTGGTGGGGATGAGCGCAACTCTCACCTCAGAGTCCCCTTCTGACCCTCAAGCAACAGAATTTATCGCCAAATCTATTTCAAATGCCCAGCAGAGCAGTAGCATAGTGCAGCCACCATGCAGAACGTGATTTTTGATTTAGCGTCACCCAAAACTCAGGAAATTTTTTGTCCTCCTTCAGAGTGGGTGCCAGTAGTGAGGCTGGGGGGGTGCTGCTGGGAGAGAGAGCCCAGCAGGTTTTTGGAGTGACACCCATTTAAGCACAAGCCACTTGCCTGACTCTTCCCTGTGTCCTGTCACTAACGCCCAAATGCACTCACTCTTTGGGAGCAGCTCTTTCCCAATGTGTACCACCCTGCTGGCTCCAGCCCATGCTTGGATCTGGGAGGGTATTTTTGGGTTTTCACTCCATTTTACACTTGAATCACAATAAGAAACTTAAATAATTTAAGCTATCAATAGGAAACATTTGTGTGAGCAGCACAGCACTCCTTTGGCTTAGATTTAAGCAATTTTAGAAGCATGTGTGTCCACAAAATGACAAAACTGTACCTTTTCCCTGGGCCAGGGAGGGTGGGGACAGTGTCCTCCTCCTTTTCAGGCCATGGGTGACAATGACATTGGCTTTCACCTCTGCTCTATGAGGTTATCATCTGTCCACGTCCTCACACCCCGCGTGTGAAAGGACACAGAGGTGTGTGAGACAAATCCTGTGTCCTGGTGGAGGGAGAGCAGCCAGGTTCCAAGGAGCCAGCAGTTTGTTAGAGGGCAAACAAGTCTCTCGGCAGACTCCTTTAAGGGTTTCACTGCAGCGCTAAACCCACCCTGACCACAATGAAAATTCCATATTCCTGAACACCCACACTGGCATTGCCAGTGGGCCCATGCCAGGCATCGAGTGAGGATGAGCAGCTGCTCACCACTTCCCACTGGGCATCGCTGCCCCATTCCCAAGGCACTGCTGCCCCAGCCCAGCCTCCCCGAGCCTCTGGCTTGTCTGGGGATGTGCTTTTTTTAAGAACAAGCCCCAGTAGCAGCTGCTTTGCCCTGGGAGCAGAGCCTGGAATCATGTGGGGGTTGGTGACCGAGCGCAGGGCAGTGCAGGATGGGTTCAGTCCTGTGACAGCTGGTGGCAATGATGCTGTCTCCTGCCTGTCCCTATAAACCATGACAAATCTGCTGTCTGGAGTGGCAGGTGCCATCCTGGGGCGTGGCTGTGAGCTTAGCCCAGCGCAGAGGGTGCTGCTGGCCCAGGTGTGCAGCGTTAGAGGGTGCTGTGTCTTACCCGGAGTGTTTCCATCCTGTTCTCACTCATTTCCTCTGCGTCCCTCTCTCCCCCAGGCTTATGCAATGATGCTGTCCCTGTCTGAGAACGCTCCCCTCCACACGTCCTCCCAGAACTCTCTGGGGGCTTGGTTGGACATGGCAGGAGCAGCTTCAGAGTCGGGGACCTTTAACCCCATCAACCACCTCTGAGAGGTCCACAAGGCACTGGCCGGAGCCCAGGCGAGGCGGCAGTGGTGCTGCAGCCATCCCAGCAAAATCCCAGCGAGCAGAAGATGGATGAGAGGGCCTCAGGGAGTCGTCTGGACTTTGGGCTGAGAAGGAAACCTGTCGCATCCGACCTACACGTCCTGCATTTTTATCTCTCCAGAGTTTTCCTTTCTAATTTATCGGAATGAACCTCTCCCAAACTGGATAACGTTGAAGCAGCCCCAGGATTTCATGAGCAAGACACGAATTGCAACAGTGCAATCAAAGATTGGCCCCTCCAACCTTCCAAACTGGTGCCACTGAGCCAGCACAGCCTGAGCAGGAGCGACAGCTTGGAACCCCACGGCAGCATTTCCTTCCCATCCAGCTGAATGGTGAAGCACCACGGGAAGAGAGCCAGGTGTGACCTGTCCCTGGTGCAATTCTGGCACAGCCACTGGAGTTATACCAGGGAAGGGCGAATTCAACCCATTTAACTGAACCCCCCCCCAAAAGAATTCAGAATTCTGCGCTCCCACAGAAACATCATCCTGTCTTTTGTCCCCAGCCAAACATTGGCAAAGCTCCTCCAAGGTGAGGCCACGTTGCCTGCGGTCGTCACGAGCCACATGCAGCTCCCAGCTGAGACATCTCCAGCCTGGAACCCTGCTGAGGTTGGGGTGACACATGTGCCACGTGGATCATCAGCTGTGCCCTGAGCAAGGCTGGGACAGCTCCCTGCCCCTCCTGGTACCTGTGAGCCCAGCATGGGCTGGGAGTGCTGGGACAGAGCCATGCTCAGCCAGGGTGGTGGAGCTCCTGGAAATGCTTGGATTTCCCCAAGCAGAGACACCACGGGGTAAAGCCTTCCCCAGCTTTAAGGAAATGTGTGCTGGGAGAGCCTCGCCTCACCCGGGGCAGCTGGGACACGTCTGCTCTGCCAGGGGTTTCAGGGTGCCCTCACCCCGTGCCGATGGTATCTGTGGCACAGGTCTCTGATTCACACTGTTGGTTTGGCCTGGTTTTCCCTCTGCACCGCCCGCTGCTGCTTGGCCTGTAATTTAAGTAGAAAGAGGAACTTTTCCATGCTCCAGCAGCCTGAGGGGTGCAGAGCTCTGCCTGAGCACAGAGATAAGAATCTGGTTGTGGCTCTGATTCTAAAATTGCTCACAGAGATTTTATGAATGATTTCGAATCACTGCATCTTCTCTGCTGATACACAGCAGCCTCCACAAATCCTGTGGGCTTCGTGCTGTTCTCCATTCCAACTCCCATCTGCTGCTGGAGCAGGGAATTTGGAGAATATATTCCTTTATGGAATGGTTAGGAAAGCCATGTAAAAGGGCAGATGAAGGGTTCTAAGCCAGTCCAGTGTGGGAAGCCTCATTCCAGCAGGCCAAAACAACGGAACCAGCTCCCTGAGCAAAGCAGAGTTGGAGTTGGGTGCGACACCTTTGCGAGTCAGCTTGGCACCCAAGAGCACAGGTGAGGCTGATTTTGGGGAGCCTCAGAGGGCCCCCACAGGAAAGTGTCCGGGGTGGCTTTGGTACAGAGGGAACAAAAGGTAAATTAGCAGCAGCAGTGTGTTTCCCAGGAAAATTTACCCTCCCCTTTTTGGTTTTCCACAACATCCTGTGAAAGTGCCCAAGGCTCTGAGAGCACCAGGCAGTGTGACCGAACTGCTTCTCGTATTTGCACAAAGCTCCTGGGCAGGTAGAGCCTGAGAGCCGACCCTGCCGGAGGAATCCAGGCTCTTCAGCGGAGAGGGACAGCCCTGTCCCTTCCTGTCCCCTCCTGTCCCCTCCCATCCCATCCCATCCCATCCCATCCCATCCCATCCCATCCCATCCCATCCCATCCCAACTCCAGCGGCTGCAGCACAGCCCTGCCCAGGCGCTTGGCCTTTAAATTATTCCCACAGGGGCCAACTGAAAATAATAAAAGGATTGTTTCTTTTCCTGATGGAATTTATTTTAATCTGTATATAACTTGTAATTTTTGGGCTAATTCCTTTCTTATTTTATTTCTTCCTTAACAGTATTTTTTTTTGCATTAGATACCATTCTTGTGAAGAAATCATGTTAATAGAAGTATGTAGTGAAGGACCAAAATCGTGTTGTCAGGGTTGGATGGTGGATAAGCAGGGAGCAGGAAGATTTTGTCCATGTGCCAAATGACCCCAGTCAGTGCTGCTGCCGATTCTCCAGACAATCATCCCTCGGCTTCCCTGTGCCTTGAACTTCCTGGGGCCCTGGAGGAAGGTTCCAGTGACTGGGAGCAGCACAGGAGGAGGAGGAGGAGGCCAGTGGAGATGCTCTGCCTCGATGGCCCTGCTCCAGGAGAACATGGAAACGGCCTTAACCATGGGGATAGATCCATCCTGTCCCATTCCAGCTGCAGCTCTGTGACTCCTGGCAGCTGCTCGGAGCAAACCACGTGTCTGAGCATCTCTCTGGTAGGGCTGTGGCACTGCCTGCCGTGCTGGAACAGGATCTGTGGGCAGCAGGGAGTGTTTGTGTGCCCTGAGCCATGGTTTGCTCATCCTTGAAGAAACCTTAGGGCAGGTTAGCACTGCACTCCTCAGTACAGGGAGGTGACAGAGCAGCCAAGGGAGCGGCACTGAGCTGGACACCAAAATGTGGGCCAGTATTAAGGAATGCAAGTGTTACTGTGGGGATTTTTTGGGGGTATTTATGGTCTCCCCACCCCTCTCTCAGCCCTGCTGCCAGTTGTGTCATTTCTCCAGAAGCAGTTGGTCAGGTCCTTGCTCTGACTGAGCTCACGCTGTCGCTGTTCCCCTCCCTGGGTTCATCCTGGCTCCCCATGGATCTCCTGAGGGCCCCTGGCCAGGGATAGGGAGGTATTATCCAGCCAGGGATTGAGGACATTAAAAATATAGGGCTTAAAATCATGAAATGATTTTTTTTTTCCCTTTCCATATTTCCTATTTCAGTTTCCTCCCCATTTTCTCTAGGTTATGTTGTAGAATCTCCTGACTCCTCTAATTTAGCACTGATTACAAGCTTTGTAATTTGATTTTTCCAGTTAAGATAAAGAAACAGGAAGCCTCACTGAACCTCTGTTAATCTCTACCTTTCACTGGATTGCACTTGAAACGTGCTGCAGCTCAGAGCAGGTGTGGAGGTTTTGTTTTGCTGCTTTAGCAGAGAATCTCGTCTTTTCAAGGCTGTTTCCCGAGAGGTTTGTGTCCAGGACGTTCTGCCATCCGAGCACTGCTGGCTTCCCAGTGCCGAGGAAGCTCTGGGAGCTTTGGTGAGACGTGGAGCTGTGGTGTCCAACCCCATGCACACGCTGTGCTCGGGATCCAGGGCAGGTGAGGGTGGCAGGGATGGGAAGTGGCTGCGGTGTGTCCGGTAGCCAGGGCACCGCTCCAGGTGTGGTTTAAACCCAGAGCTTTGTGTAGGATCTATTTATTTAAAGTATTTTCACAGCTACAACAGCACAGAGGAGAGAAAGGAGAAGCCCTGGGGATTTTTGGAGTGGTCAGGTGGGGCTGGGAGCTGCGCAGGGCTGAAGTGTCGGTGCTCTGTGAAGGGCCCTCGCTTTGGCCAGAGCTGGATCTTCCTGCCTGAGTCAGTCAGGGGGGAGGACGTGGGTCTGGTGTCTGTGCATTCCCTGCTTCCCAGCAGCTCAGAGCTCGTGGCTGGTCCTGGTGTGATCGCTGTGGCTGGAGCAGGCAGCTGGGAGCTCTCCAGTGGGATGCACTGAGGTTCTCCCGCAGGATGTGCTGAGGTGCCAGGTCCTACAGGACACATTGAGGCACCCAGTTCTCCTGCTGGGGTGCTGGGTTCTTCCCTGGGACGTGCCCTTTGGTACTCAGGCTGCTCTGGGTGGGTGCCTTTCCAAGGTGCCCCACATCGCCAGGTCCTGCCTGGCCGGGCGCCACGGGGACGTCGATGGGGACCCCAAACCCAAACGGGGCCCAACAGCGAACACCAGCCGGGTGTGCTCAGCTGTCCAGGGACAAACACCCTGCTGGGGTCCTGTCCTCCTTCAGACAGTGCAGAGGAAGCTTTGCCCCCTCCCCAATCAGCACTTAGCCGCTCGTGGGAGCAGCCCCTCGCCGCCGTGGCGCGGACGGAGCCTTTCGAAAGCACTTGCACAAAGAGGTGAATGAGTTCGACTCTAAGCATCAAAGCACTGGATCGTGAGCCCCCCGTGCCCCCACCCAGGTCAATCTGCTGACTCTACACTCGGTTTTTACGTGCTGTACTCTGTTTGTGTGTGTGTGTGTGGCGGGGGCCGGGGGGCAGCGCTGAGGACCCTGCCCGTGGTCAGTGCTGGGGACCCTGCCCGTGGTGACAGGGCCATCCCCGAGGGCAGGAGTGGCGTGGCTCGGGTCAGTGCTGGAAACACGAGGGCAAAACCCTCTGCTCCTCGCCGGTGGTCAGTAGTGTTCTCACAAAGCCATGAAACTTCTCCGTAGTGTTGAGTGAAACTGTGACTAAAACATTCTTGAATGATTCCGAGGTTCCTTTTTTTCTCTTTCTTCTGTCGTTAATTCTTATTACCACTTTGGAAGAAGAAATTTAAAGAAAAGGAAAAAAAAAAAAAAAAAAAAAAAAAGAAAGAAAAAAAAAAAAAAAGGCAGCTTTGATTTTCCAAATGTGCAATTCACATGTGAACAAAGTAATTCTGAAAGTAATTCTCAGTGTATTTTACATTCTCGTTGCTCTCTTCAAAGCAAGAGATGTTTTGCCCTGATGTCATTTCCAGCCTGCAGAAGATGTAATTTAAAACATATATATATTGTGCTTGCAAGAATCATAAATCTGTGCATCCTATGTCATTCCTTTTCCCATTGTTACAATACAGATATGATTTAGGTTGGATTTTTTTTTTCCTTTAGACCTGTATAGTGTTTTTTTAAATCAATTGTAAATGTCTGGTTTTCATATAATGTTTAAAAAACATTGAGAAAGAGGATGGTGCTTGTTCCATATCATTCTTGATTGTATATTGCTTCTGTTATGTTTATAAGTAAACTGTGCATGACTTGTGTTTAGCAGTCATTATTGTGTCCGTTTGTGAAATTTTTATTAAGAAGAAAAAAATTCCGTAGATGCACTTATTGTATATGTGATTAGATTTTGCATCCGAGGCTCGAAGCCTCGAACTGCCAAGGAAGAAAGAAAAAAGTGTTGGCAGTTATTAATTAATATGGAATCGCTTTGTTGGGAGCATAATGAAATAAGAGATATGAAGTGTAGAAAATCATTAAAAAAAAAAAACAAAAAGGCAATTTTACAAATTTCATTTTGATGCTTGTGATAAAAGACAAATGTACTTGTGTAGAGAAATTCCTTTAAAATAATGAATAGAAAAAGCTGATTTTGAGGTTAATGCTGTAGAATAGGAATGTATACCAAATGTAATCTTTCCAATGCTACAATGAATTTATACATGAGATTGATATGCAATAAACCTGTGTGCTTTTATAAGCAGTGGTCCCGAGAGCTTCTTTTCATGGAATAACCATGGAGAACAGCCCCGGGAATGGGACACTGGGTGTGTCACTGTCTGGCTTTGCTGCTCTGCGGGACCTCTGGGGTCTGCTCTTGTGTGTGCACGGTTTGTAATATTCAAAAGAGCTCCAAAAAGTTAAATTATGGCCTCCCCACTTGCTGCTGAGGTCAGAATCATAGAAACCCAGAATGATTAAGGCTGGAAAAGCCCTCCCAGACCATCCAGTCCAAGCTGTGACCCATCCCCACCTTGTCACCCAGAACAGAGCACCGAGTGCCACCTCCAGCCCTTCCTTGGACACCTCCAGGGATGGGCACTCCACAGCTCCCTGGGCAGCCCCTGCCAAGGCCTGAGCACCCTTTCCATTAAAAAATTCTTCCTCATGTCCAACCTGAACCTCCCCTGGCACAACCTGAGGCCGTTTCTTCTCATCCTGTTTCTTGTTATCCTCCTGTCAGGGAGTTGTGCACAGCCACAAGGTCCCCCCTGAGCCTCCTTTTCTCCAGACTGAGCCCCCCCAGCTCCCTCAGCAGCTCCTCACGGGACTTCTCCAGCTCCTTCCCCAGCTCTGTGCCCTTCTCTGGAAATGTTTCAGCCCCTCAGCGTCTCTTTTGTTGTGAGGAGCCCAGAGCTGGACGCAGCACTCGAGGCCTCCCCAGTGCAAAGCAGGTGCAGGCAGTGCTGCTGTGCCACATCCCACTGAAGGGGTGGGATGCTTGCACAGGGAAGAGTGAGAGTATTCCAGGGTGGGAGAATGTGTTGGGATGGGGTTCATCAGTGAGCTGATGGAAAATGTCGAGCATATTTCCTTTCAGAAGCAGAGCACAAAGTGAGTGAACTACCCAGTGATAGCGGTCAGATGGTTCAGCCCCAGGGGACCCTGGGAGCAGAAATTACTTGAAAGCCGGGTCTTTGAGCTAAAAACCCCATTACACAACTGATGAATGGCCTCGCTTCAAAAAGTCATTCATGGTGATCAAATGATGGTGTCCCACGTACGGGATAATGGCCCTTCCCCGGAGATCGGGAGGGTTTCAGTCGGAGCTGAACCCTTGAGTAGGAGCCCTCCTCTCGCTGGAGCCTTTCTCCTTATTAGCCCCGGAGGGAAAGGATAAAAAAAATCTATGGGATAAGAAAGCTGTGATAATGGGGCGATTGTCAGGCAGGCCCCGGAGTGGAAAGAACAGAGGCATTTAAAAGAATATTGCTGACAAGTGGACTTTGTCATGCACAAAGTGCTTGAGATTCACCACAAACAAGTGAGAAAATGGCCCCATTTGGGGGATGAGGAGGAGCAGAACAGGGGGGCAAAAGAGAAGGTCAAGGAAAAGTCTGTTCCCAGTAAAGACACAGAGCACTGTTGAGCCTTACTGGGCAGCTGGGTTACTGGGCAGCTGTCAGCAGCCTGACCCCCCAGATCCTCTTTCCCAGTAGCTGCAGCACCCAAAAGCAGCCGAAACTGATGTTTTGTGCATCCAGAGGGACCGCCTGAGGTTACCTTTGACCACTGAAGAGCCCCTGGAGTAAGGGGCAGTCCCTGGGCTGCTGAAATACCGCGTGTGCGCCGGCCAGACCCCGAGGACAGCCGGGCCCCCCCCGTTTGTCACCCATTAACGCGCCAGCAGAACGACACCGAATAATCCCCTCGCCTTCAGTGACCTCGGAGAGGCGGCGCGAGGGGACGGGGAAGGCCGAGAGCCCAGCGGCCGGCAGCGCCGCTCCGCGCAAACACCTGCTTAAGACTCATCGAGAAGCAGTAAAACACTGTTCCTAGTGACGATTAATTAATTTTTCACTCCTGGGAAGCCGGGGCGCGGCAGGGAGCAGAGCGCTCCCC
>NW_008240039.1:3373723-3374635 GCF_000691975.1 Corvus brachyrhynchos
TGGGTCCATCCTAGGGGGGTTTGGGTATCCTACCGTGCCCGTTTAGAGCCCAGCCCTGGGCACGCAGGGATGGAAGCACCGAGTTACGGTGCCTGTGCCCGTGTGCCACCGTGGGCAGGGATACGGGGGGTCGATGGCCTGTGCTGCCACCGAGCCTCCCTCCAGCCCGGCACCGATGCTGCAGCCCCCAGAGCCTCTGCATTGAGGCCTGTTTATTGCTACAAGGGCTTAGGATAAGCTTCATCCTCAGCCAGGATGGGGTTAAGAGCAGAATGTGGCGCTTTCCTCGTCCGCAGGACACTTGGCAGCCCTCTGGACACAGAGCATGTGTCCCGCATCCAAGGACAGTGGAATGAGCAGCATCTCTGTCAAATGAGCTGTTGTTGATGGGTCTGTGTTGTGCTCCTGCCAGTCATTCATGCAGGGAAAAGCACGGTCCAGCCTTGGTTTGCTTCCTGGTCTTTGAAAAGGAACAGCTTGGAGATGGCACTGGCGCACAATGGGATCTCAGTTGAGGACAGCTAAACCATAATTTCTCCCGAAGTTATGTAATAAGCAGAGGGCGTAAAACGCTCTGTGTGTTCTGTGGGGGCAGAGTTCCGTAGGTTCACGGTACTGTGGGTGGCACAGGAGGGGATGAGTGACCTTAACCCCGGCTGAGGAGCCCCAGGGAGTGGGGCAGGTGTTTTTGTGGGCAGTGTGGAGCCGCCCTCGGCCTGATTTGGGGCAGGTACGAGCTTGGAGGAGCACAGGCTTCACAGCCAGGCGCCGCCGCCGGGGATTCCACAGCCCGGGGGAGGTGGCATTCAGGAGGGTGCAGACTGGCTGTGGTGGCTGGCAGCAGCCCAAAGGGGAATAAGAGGACACGGAGGTGTGGCAGGAGCGGGGCTGGGAGAGGCTCCAGGCCTGCCC
>NW_008240039.1:3374968-3381620 GCF_000691975.1 Corvus brachyrhynchos
TCCCTGTGCCCGGCCACGTCCTGGAGCCCCCAGGCTGGCCCTGGCACACGGGTGGCCCTGCGAGGCGCGCAGGCGGTGACAGCATCCCGAATGTGTCCATACAGGCCCTGCCTGTGGAGCACCTTGGGAAGGTGGAGGCCGAGTTCTGCACTGTCCCAAGGTTCCCGTGGCTCTGTGTAAATTCCTGAAGCCTCACTGGGAGGTGTCTGTCTGTCTGTCTGTCTGTCCTCCTCAGCTTGCTGCTTCTCTGAGCCTCCACCATGTCTCGGAGCCCCTCTGGTACCTCTGTGGATGACAAGACCTTGCTCCTGGAGTACCGATGCCATCCGGTGCGGCCAGAGCCCCCCAGCCCAACCTGTCCCCCTGAGAAGCGCAGCTCCACCACGGCTCCCAGTGCCACCCCAGTGTCACCCCTGGCCTCCCCCACCTCGGCCGAGCCCCGGCGCATCATCCTCAGCACGGACAGCCCGGCCGCGCTGAAGGTGGGCACCCAGCAGCTCATCCCCAAGAGCTTGGCCGTCTCCTCCAAGCCCAAGAACAGCCCCTCCCGACACCAGAGCTTCGGGGCGAGCCGGGAACCCCTGAGCCCCGACCCGAAGAGGGCATCCGTCCCCATCCTGGCCCTGGAGGCGGAGGATGAGGATGATGGCGGAGGGACCCTCAAGCGCAACCTGAGGAACATGTCCTACCGCGCGGCCATGAAGGGCCTGGGCGCCGAGCTGGAGCCACCAAAGGCTACTCCCTCACTGAAGCCCGTGTCCGAGGATGGCAGCGTCCTGCCCGACCGCAGCCCCGGCAGGAGCAAGGTGGGTTTGGCACCCTCTGTCACCCCTGTCAGGCAGGGATGGGGTCCTGCTTTCCTGGTGGTGACAGAGGAGCTGCAGGGCCCACAGCTCTGGCCAGTTTTGGAGCTGGTTTGCTGAGCCTGGTGTCGTGACTGGTGCCTGGGAAGCTCCGTGTCACCAGCAGATGCTGCAGGTCCCTGGAGAGCCTGGGAATAGCTGACATGGTTTTTGTGGGGAGTGGAGCTGGCTGCTCCGGGGCCGCTTGGCAGGCGGCTGCTGGATGTTTGCAGTGTGGGGCTGGCAGGGAGAGCGGCTCCAGGCGTACACAAACATGGGTGAAGCACGTCTGGGGAAAGGGAGACTCCAGAGCAGGCAAAGTCCAGGTGCAAGGGAGATTTGACAGCAGCAGTGTAGGTACGGAATGGTTGGGATCGTGACCCTGATTGCGGGAGGTGAAGGCTGAGTCACCTGGGTAAGGCAAACAGAGCTCAGACAAGAGCCAGGCTGAAAGAACAGGGCAGTGTGGGCTGACTGGCACAGGTAACTCCCGCTTTTCCTGAAGGAGTTTTCCCAGGGCCTCAGAAGTGTGGTAAGCACAGCAGGCTCTCCTCTTGCCCTCGCAGAGAGCCCTCGGGCGGAAGCGGGTGCAGAAGCGCGGCGGCTCGTTCAAGGACCGTGAGTGCTCCCATCCCTGTCCCTTCTGCCTCAGCCAAGCAAATCCCTACAAGGCTTCCCTTCCCACTGTGCTGCTCCCTGTCCACGGCCTGGGGCCATGGCTTTTGTGTCTGTTTCCCCGAAGCAAGAGGAGCAATGCTGCCCTGCTTTCCCATTCCTGGGGCAGATAACTCTCCAATTGCTGCCGTGCTGGCATCTGGATGGCTCCCAGGGAAAATGGGAGAGCTGTGGGAGGCTGTTGGGAGCAGGAGCCACGGGGTAATCACTGCAGTGCAAAGTCCAACCTCATCAGGGAGTTTCTGGCCTGGGCTCACTGGCGCTGGTGGCTCATGGCCAACAGGGCAAGGCAGCTGTGGGGGGGAGGGGAGCCGTGGGCCTGGCTGGGAGGGGCTGTGCTGACCTTGTGTCTTCTCCTCCACAGAGCCCCGGCTGTATCAGGAGATCCGTGAGAGAGGTCTGAACTCTGTCAGCCATGAGTCAGACGAGGACTTGCTGGAGGAACCCGTGCCAGAGGAGCCGTCCCCTCTGGGCGCCGCTATCGTGGTGCAGAGCTACCGCCCGGCGCAAGCCGTGGGCCTGGCTGGGAGGGGCTGTGCTGACCTTGTGTCTTCTCCTCCACAGAGCCCCGGCTGTATCAGGAGATCCGTGAGAGAGGTCTGAACTCTGTCAGCCATGAGTCAGACGAGGACTTGCTGGAGGAACCCGTGCCAGAGGAGCCGTCCCCTCTGGGCGCCGCTATCGTGGTGCAGAGCTACCGCCCGGCGCAGGTGACATGGAGCCAGCTCCCAGAGGTAGGGGCAGTCCAGAGAGTCTGAGAGCTCTGAGAGGATCATTCCACAGCGTTAGTCCTTGCACTGGGATGTTCTGGGCTGTCCAGCCCTGGCTGGGACACACAGGGTCTGCCCAGGGCCGTTGGTGCTGGTGGTGCTGCTGTGGTTGGGCTTCACCCACAGCTGAGGGGAAGGCGGGTGCTCCTTCCTGGGCTTTCCCTGCGGACTGTGGGGATGGTCATCTTCATCCAGGGAGTGGCAGCAGCCAGCTACGGGGGGCTGGGGGGCCGGGTGATGCCATGGTGGGTGATGCAGGAGTGAGTGATGATGGGCAGCGGTGGTGGTGGGTGGTGATGGGTGATGGTGGGTGGTGGTGTGGGATGGTGTGGGATGGGCGATGGGGCGGCTGACACAGCCCCAGGCCGCACTAGAGGGCGTGCAAGGACCATCGTTCCTGCTCATCCCAGCCTCTCTCCACAGGTTCTGGAGTCGGGCATCCTGCAGAGGATCTCCCCCGAGGAGCGCAAGCGGCAGGAGGTGAGAGCAGCCTGGGACATGCCCGGGAGCGCAGCAGAGGCACCAAAGGGACACACGTGGCTCTGTCAGGGTCGGCTCCAGGTGGAGCTGGGCTCAGCTCAGTTCGTGGTGCTGCTGCTTCCAGCTGCTCCATGACTGGGCAGTGCTGGGAGGGCTCACCTGCATGAATTGGTGGGGAAACAGGCAGCTCCACTGGATGCTGTTGGGAAGGGAAAACATCTTCATGCTGTGGCTTTTTAGCAACTGGGTGTCCTAAAACACACTGGGGTTATTGGTGTTGGCCAGGGCATGCATGAGGTGACAGAGAGAACCGACATGGAGCCAAGTCATTTCCAGTGGCTTCATGCCAAAAGAGTATAAACAAGATTTAGCAATTAATTCCCGGCTTTGTGCAGTCGGTTTGTGCTGTTGCATCTTCCCTGCCCTGCTTTCCCCAGGCAATGTTTGAGATCATCACTTCCGAGTACTCCTACATGCACAGCCTGAGCATCCTGGTGGGCCACTTCATGAGGTCAGAGGAGCTGAAGGAGACCATGACTCAGACAGAGCACCACCACCTCTTCTCCAACATCGGTGACATCCTGACAGTCAGCACAAAGCAAGTGGGGCTGGGGGCTGGCACCAGGCAGGCCTGGGAGGGGACTCTGAGCTGTTTGTTTGTAGTGCAAAACCAACCATCCCTTGGACTGTTGAAGGTACTCCCTGGGAGGGGGGGAGCAAATGCCTTGAGAGATGGTGCTGGGCAAGCTGTGTCCATGTGGGAAAGCAGCAGGAGGAGGATGCAGCAGCCCTGGGAATGGCTGCGGGGGCGTTCAGGGCTTGTGGCTTCCCCATGGGACAGAAACTAAACCTCATGGAGGGCTGAGGTAGAGGAGGGATCCCGTGCAGGAATGGTGGAAGCCTGTGCCTCTGGGGAAGGTGTGGGTGTCCCTGCTGCTGGAGCTGCCCTGCCAGAAGGGATCCAGGCCCCATCTCCTCTGGGAAAACTGAGGAGAAGCTGCAGTGGGAACATTCAGTTTGTCCAGCTCTGGTGAGTCATGTGGTGAGGTCATTTAAATTCTCGCCTCAGCTTCTTTGAAGAGCTGGAGAAGCGACACCAGGAGCACCTCCTGATCCCTGACATCAGTGACATCGTGGAAGAACACGCCTCAAAACACTTCAACCCCTACATCAGCTACTGCTCCAATGAAGTCTATCAGCAGAGAACACTGGATAAGCTGCTGTGAGTACAGGGCTTGGGCTGACCAGGAATTGCCTCTGAGGGGCTCTGGGCTCCAGGGTTTGCAGGGGTCAATAACACGTAGGGACACGGATGGGCCCTGTTCATCTCCAGGCCAAGTTTGAGTCTGTTGTTGGTACATCTGTGGCTTTACCCACCTTTTGGTGGGCTCACCATCTGTCTCTGGGTGCTTTTCCACCACCTGCTGTGGGATCAGTCCCATTTCTGCCCAGCTGGGGACTCTGAGCCCGGCAGAGTGACAATGAGCACCCGAGGCAGTGCCATCACTGCCCTGCATTTCCCGTGTGTGAAGAGCTGCTGGAAAATCCTGACAACTGAAGAGCAGAGTTAATGGAGATTTCTTGTCCTGTTCCAGAACCACAAACCCCTTATTTAAAGAGACCCTGAAACAAATTGAAAGGAAACCAGAGTGTGGAGGCCTGCCAATGATCTCGTTTCTCATTCTGCCCATGCAGAGGGTAACACGGCTTCCCCTGCTCTTAGATGTAAGTAGTCACACGGTGGCATTGCTTGACACCTCTGGAGAGGTGACTCTGCTATTCCCTTTGGTTTGCTGAGCCCGGGACAGCCTCTGCTTGGACTTCCAGCCCTCTGGGAGCTGGGGCCTGAATGCTGAGCACTTATTCAGGAGAAGCATTTGGATAACTTTCAGGCACGTGGTGGGATTCTTGGGGTGTCCTGTGCAGGGCCAGCGGTTGGACTTGATGATCCTAATGGGTCCCTTCCAACTCAGCATATTTTGTGGTTCTGTGATTTGTATCCAGAGCAATCTGCTTCTCTGCAGGGTGTCAGGTGTGCAGCTTAAAGCTCTGTGAAGAACACTTCATGCCTTGGTGACACCCATTTGGGAGAGCTGAGGTTCTTCTGTGCCGTATCTGGGTCCCCTGGTGGGGTGGCACAGGTGTCCTGAGTGATGAGTGGTCAGGCAGCCCAGCAATGGAAAGCAGGTCTTGCATTCTTCGTGGAAATCTGCTCTACATGGCAAAGCTGCTGGATGTGGGATTTCCAGTAACTGCTCCCAGTCCGTGGTGGTTTGCAGGGGTGAGGGCCAGGGGGTGGCCAGGCACGTATCAGACATGAAGCACCCAGATTCACAGCTGCCAGCACTGTTAAACCTTCCTTTGACCCCCGGGAAGGGCTCAATCAACGTGTGGCATCCTGAAATCCCTGGGAAGCAGCTGCTGCTCCCTCCCCTGTGGTGCAGGATCACTAAAGCTTCTTATCTTGGAATTCCAGACCGTCCAGCAAAAAACAAACGCACACTCTGCAGCGTACGGAGCTGCCACCCGCGCTGTGAAGGCCATCAGCAAGGTGAGGCCCAGCTGCCAGCCCTCCACCTCTCCTCCTGTCAGCTCAGCCTTCTGCAGCGCTGATCCAACACTGCCATTCCGGCCTCTCATTTCCCTCCCAGCGTCGGCTCACTTGAGGCTCCTCTGCTCCAAACAGCTGCTGGATGAACACTTCTTTTCCCTTCTCACCTTTGTCACCTGATCTTGGTTTGTTCCTTTTTCTTGTCCTCTTTTCTTCTTTCCTCTTTGGCCCATCTTTGTCCTTCCTGGGACAACTCTGGCCGTGTTTTTTGGGGATTTGAGCAAAGGGCAGTGAATGAAGCAGAGAGGGAAGTGTGGAGCGCAGGAATCATGAGCTGTGCACTGTCCATGCTCCTGGCTGTCCTCTCGCTGTGTTTTCCCATCCACTGGTCAGTCACAGGGGCCAAAGGGCCGCAGAGACTGTGGCCACCCCCGTGCCAGTGATGACTCTTCCTTTCATCCCCCTGCAGAGCTGCTCTTGGCAGCACATTCCTGGTGCTCCCAGTCAGTCCCACTCTCACATCCAAGCAGAGTCCTCCCCTCTGTGTGATTGTCCATCCTCCTGCCTGGAGCTCTTCTCAGATGATTAATTCTTCCTCTTCCTGCTGCTCCTTGGTTTTGGTGCAGGTTCACTTGAGTGTCCAGGCAGAGCCCATGTGCCGTCTCTCTCCAGGAGAGCATCCCACTGCCTTTTCCCAAACCTGGCCTGAAGTCTGTGCCAGGATTTGTCTTTCTCCTGCTCAGGGAAGCAGGACAGTCCCTAATGCTGGGGGTGGTGTGGGAGGTGGATGGGGCTCAGTGTCCAACCCTTCTCCATTTCCCTTGGGACCTATTTCTCTTCCCAGCTGGTCAAGAGCTGCAATGAGGGAGCTCGGGCTATGGAGAGGACGGAGCAGATGTACACCTTGCAGAAACAGCTGGAATTTGGGAAGAAAAAGGTGAGCTCTTGTGGAAGTGGTGGTGGGAAGTCTTCTGGGGCCTGTCCAGACAGGGAATCCTTCTGGGAAGCCTGGACTGGGCTGTTGGATGCACACGGTTTCTAAAGGGTGTGGTAAAGCCCCATGACATTGTCACCCACTCTTGGGGTCCAGGGGCTGTTGGGGTCCAGGGGCTGCATCTCTGGCTGTGCAGGAGTGGGGTGCACGGCTGCTCCGCCTTCCACCTGCCTCCTGGAAAATCCTTTGGAATAGGCACTTAAACCCATGTGGTATGTCCGTCCCAGCTGACCCCAGGGCCGCTGCACGTTCAGTTCTTGCCTTGGTTCAGTGCTGCTGGTGAGGAGGGCAGTAACTCAGCCTGTTCCTGGAGCTGTTCCAGCCTTTCCCGCTGATCTCG
>NW_008240039.1:3381785-3383019 GCF_000691975.1 Corvus brachyrhynchos
AGGAGGCCGGGATCTTCCGCCGCGGCGCCGGCCGCCTCTGCCACCTCTTCCTGTTCAACGACGTCCTCATCATCACCAAGAAGAAGAGGTGAGGCTGTGGGGAGGGCCCTGCCTTTCCCTGGAGAACAGCCAGGGGGTTAAACCCAATTTCCCAAGCGGCACATACCTGAGAAATCCGTGAGATTTCCCTGGTTTGACCTTCTTGAGGTGTTCCTTGTCAGACGGAAGAGAAGCGCCCAGTCCCACCAGTGGCTTTGCCTTGGTGGGTGGGTGGGTGGCCAGCAAGTCCCCAGAGCCATGTCCCACCCTGACAATCAGCTCCAGGCTGCTCTGGCAGTGCCTGCTGAGCCTCCTGTGCCGGGCTGGGAGCTGGGAAGTGGCCCAGACCCCAGAGCTGAGGCGCTGATCCCGTCTGTGCCGCAGCGAGGAGAGTTACACGGTCATGAACTACGCCACACTGGACCAGGTCACCGTGGAGAAGGTGGAGAGCATGGACCCACCCTCCCCTCCTCCTGGCAAGGCCGGCGGGCACCTGCTGCGGGTGGTGCTGGAGAAGGACAGCGAGGGCCGGCGGGAAGAGGTGGTGCTGTCGGCGGAGACGCTGTGAGTGGCACGCTGGGATTTTGCTCTGGCTCCTGGCATGAACTGGTGTCCTGGGAATCCTCTGAGGCTTCTGCAAAGCTCCCTTTACCCCCATGCTCCTCCTCCCAGAAACGGGGATGTGCACAGGCTTCTCCCAGGCTCTGTTCCTTCCTGTCTCTTAGATTTCCCATATAATTCCCGTATCAGCTTCTCCTGTCCAAATGAAGCAGAGCAGCTGGGCTGTGTGTGCCACTTGGGAAAAGCGTCCTTACACTGAATACTCAGATCAAATGACTCCCCTGGAAAGCATTCATCCTGCTGGGAATGTCCAGCTACTGCTGGCCACAGGGATGCTGTCCCTAAGGCTTTCTTTGTGTTTCCCTCTGGCAGGAGTGACCGGGCCCGGTGGATCGCGGCGCTGATGCACAGGGAAAAGGAGAAGCCTGACACCACTCCTAAAGGAGGTACCGTGTGCCAGAGGGCAGCCTGGCTCCGCTGGCATTCCCTGTTACACCGGAGCCTTTGCAGGCCCAGGTTTCTACCTGGTTCTCCTCCACTCCTGCCAATGGAGAGGAAAGCCCCACGCCTTGCTCCTTAGGAGTTGCCTCCTGTTATCAGTCACAATTAACCTTAAATACGTTTCCTGGGAGGC
>NW_008240039.1:3383042-3385791 GCF_000691975.1 Corvus brachyrhynchos
AGAGGAGGTGTGGCAAGCTGGGAGGGATAAGGGGCAGGGACAGGAGGGAATGGAGCACGCTGTGCTGTGGAGTGGGGGGTGGGCAGCCGGGGGTCATGGCTGAGCAGGGGGCTGTGTCTGCTCACTGTCCCTGCTGTCCCCTGTCCTGCAGACCTGAGCCAGGTGGAGATCATCCGCGCCTACCTGGCCAAGGAGGCTGACGAGCTGTCCCTGCAGCAGGCAGACGTTGTCCTGGTGCTGGGGGGAGAGGACGGTGAGTGCCGGCGAGGGCAGGGGCAGGCTCTGACCTTAGCAGAATCTTCAGTGATCACCAGGAAGTGCAATTTCAGCAATTGCAGAAGCTTCCAGGAAGCCCTGGCTGCTGGTGCTGTGTCCCAGCAGAGACTGAGGGAGGTGGCACTGCCATGGGCAGCTGTTGTGTTCCTTAGGGGTGACTCCTGTGTGCAGGCTGTGGCTGGCACCAGCAGTAGAGGCCTCAGGAGGGGGAGAAACGCACCCCAGAACAGGCAGTAAATCAGAAACCACCTCCCCTGCCATCCCTGGACTCCTCTAGCCAGCACCTCCAAGGGCGGGGAATGGTGCATCCCCAGGATCCATGGCCCTTCCTGGCCCTGTCACCCGCTCTGTTCTCTCCTAGGCTGGTGCTGGGGGGAGCGGCTGCGGGACGGGGAGCGGGGCTGGTTCCCCCAGGCCTGTGCCCGGCCCATCACGAGCCGCGTGGCCGCGGAGGGCAACGTGCGGCGCATGGAGCGGCTGCGCATCGAGACCGACGGGGAGGGACAGCCCAGAGGCACCCCTCGGCCTCAGGGACCTGCCTCAGGGACCTCCAGACCTCTGCAGACTGAGCCCACGGGGAGGAGGCAGCAGCAGAGCTGTTCTTGAACTGTGCTTGCTGCAGATCTCACCGGCCAGGACGGGTCTGTGTGACAGCTGCGACGCAGCAGCTCCTGCACGTGGGAGCTGGCACCGGGCACTCCTGGCAGTGCTGGCCCCGGTGACCTGGAACAGGCTCCAAGAGCAGCCCAGGCCTTGGCTCAGTTGGAAAGGCCGAGGCTGTTCCGGGCTCTGGGGTGCCCGCGCCGCCGTCTCCGTCCCTGCTGGCACCAGGGCCAGCACCTACTGCACACCTGGTGTGGGGAGAGCACCCCCCAATCAGGGATTGTTAGGAACTGAAATCCATGTGCTTGGCTTAGGCCTCGACCCAGTTTTACCATTTGTTTCTCTTTTTTCTGTCTCTTCCCCCCACAATAATTCTTGGGCCCTTTGTCCCAGGACCTGCCCAGGTGAGGTGATGCCAGACACATTTCTGTCACTGGATGAAATACTTGATGTCAGAGTTGTTCCCATGGAGTCAGCTCTGGGGCCGGGCATGGATGCTCCAGGCAGAGGGGGAAGCAGGGGCAAGATGAGGAGCGGTGCTGCAGCTGCCACCTGCCTTTCCCTCCTCCCAAGCTGGGGAGGGGGCTCTGCCCGGGGCTCAGCCCATCACACCCCGTGCAGGGGACATGGCAGCTACAATTTTGGGGTGAGCCAACCCCCGCACACTGCCAGCTTCACATTCACAGGGGCAGCGCTGGTGGAAGGTCTGTTCTGATCAAACTGTTAAACTGTAAATTAAAGTAGCAATAAATTCTTGGATACCAATGAACCACGTGTTCTCTGTTAGCCGTGACAGTGTCCCTGAGTATGACAGCTCCAAGGAGCCAGGCTGTCCCAGCTACAAGCCTTAAAAAGAAGTTCCATCCTGCTGGTGGTATTGCTGTGGCCTCTGTGTGTTCTCACACAAAATGTGTATCTCATGAAACACCCTGAGTGCCAGCCTGCTGTCACCTGGAGCAGCTGTCAGCTGTATTTGACTGAGAGAGACAAGGTAAGTAGAAACTCAGCCAGGCTTTCTGTTTCTTTCTCTTTAACTGTGGAGAAAGTAACGTTTTTCATCAGTGCTAAAGTAAAGAAGATCCAAAAAGAGATCAAGAAAAGAGGAAGCAAACAAACTGTATTAAGAAATATGAACAGGAAAAGAACATTATATAAAAATACAGGTACAGGGTTGCTGCAGTCCCATGCTCAGACACGTGGTTTGCTCCGAGCAGCTGCCAGGAGTCACAGAGCTGCAGCTGGAATGGGACAGGATGGATCTATCCCCATGGTTAAGGCCATTTCCATGTTCTCCTGGAGCAGGGCCATCGAGGCAGAGCATCTCCACTGGCCTCCTCCTCCTCCTCCTGTGCTGCTCCCAGTCACTGGAACCTTCCTCCAGGGCCCCAGGAAGTTCAAGGCACAGGGAAGCCGAGGGATGATTGTCTGGAGAATCGGCAGCAGCACTGACTGGGGTCATTTGGCACATGGACAAAATCTTCCTGCTCCCTGCTTATCCACCATCCAACCCTGACAACACGATTTTGGTCCTTCACTACATACTTCTATTAACATGATTTCTTCACAAGAATGGTATCTAATGCAAAAAAAAATACTGTTAAGGAAGAAATAAAATAAGAAAGGAATTAGCCCAAAAATTACAAGTTATATACAGATTAAAATAAATTCCATCAGGAAAAGAAACAATCCTTTTATTATTTTCAGTTGGCCCCTGTGGGAATAATTTAAAGGCCAAGCGCCTGGGCAGGGCTGTGCTGCAGCCGCTGGAGTGGGGATGGGATGGGATGGGATGGGATGGGATGGGATGGGATGGGATGGGATGGGATGGGATGGGATGGGATGGGATGGGATGGGATGGGATGGGATGGGA
>NW_008240039.1:3386019-3387659 GCF_000691975.1 Corvus brachyrhynchos
GGTACAGGGCTGTCCCTGTCCTCTGCAGAGCTGGGATTCCTCTGGCGGTGTCGGCTCTCAGGTTTCACCTGCCCAAGAGCTTTGTGCAAACAAAGGGGGCCCTGGGCCCTGGCCAGGCCGATGTGGTGACATTGGAGTGGTGACATTCCCCGCTGCTGCAGGTGGCCAGCTCCTGGCTATGACTGGAATGGCAAACTCAGGGCTCAGGGCTGGGCGAGGACATTCCAACTGGGATTTGCATTGACCAGATGTGCGAGAGCTTTGTCCACATCCACGCAGTGTCTCTGATTGCCACACTTGATTTAGGCTTCCTTTTTCTTGGAATAAGTGACATGGGCAATGCCATGGGCTGACAAACTCCTGGTCCATGGGCTCACAAACTCCTGGCATGAAGAACAGAC
Source organism: Corvus brachyrhynchos (assembly GCF_000691975.1). Taxonomy (NCBI): domain Eukaryota; kingdom Metazoa; phylum Chordata; class Aves; order Passeriformes; family Corvidae; genus Corvus; species Corvus brachyrhynchos. The sequence continues at coordinate 3,386,421 of NW_008240039.1, forward strand.
TCCAGGCCCCCACCAAGCTCATCCAGCACAGCGTGTGCTGTCAGCAAGGAGGCACCAGCTCTGCAGCTGAGTGCTGGAGCCCAGCGTGTTTTCCCCTGGCAAACAGTCATTTACAGTAAAACACCACGGAAAATTCAAATTTAAAAAAATAATTCAAGTGAAGTGGCACACCCACAGGAGGCCCAGTCTCAGGAGAGCCGGGCACTGTCGGCCATCAGTCCTGACAGCACCGTGGTGCAGCTTCCCATAAATATTTATGCATGAATACCTGATTTGGACCACGATTGCAGCGCCCTCCCCAAGCCCAGCACCCAAAAGATGAAGGCCAGCAATGTGTCACGAGCTGTCAAAGTCCACTGTCCCCTGGCCAGAACTGATCCCTTCTGAGCTGGTCCTCTGGTCTCTGGCCAAAGGCATGCACCGGTGTAGGCACACGTGTCCTCACGGCCAGCCCGCGCTGGCACAGTGAACTGGTTATAACTGGGCGCTTCGGCCTCGATCAGACCACCCCAAAAGCAGCAGCTGGGGTTGCCAGGAGACAGGAGCTGCTCATGTGGCTCATAAATGAGTTCATTACAGGTCATTGGCTTCTTCAGGTGGCTGCTTGGTTAAACCCAGGGAGTGCTCCCCGGAGCAGGACCTACTTCTCTGCTGGCCGGAGCCCCTCCGGGGGTTGTGGTGGCCTGGTGGGTGGCAGGGACTGAGTGGCTGGAAGGGAAAGCAGGACAGGTCAGTCCTCGCTGCGGACAGCCCTGCTGCAGGACTGACCCTTCACACCCTGCCCTGCTGGGGGGGCACAGCCTCCTCCCCATTCCCCTCCCCACTGGGAGCACTGGTTGCAGTCTCTGGGTTTAGGTCAGACCCTCCTGCCCCCCACCCCCCTGTCCAGCACCCACGGGGGTCACTCTGAGCCAACAGGTTCAGTCATGGTTTGGGCAGAAATGAGGAGTGTGGGGGTTCCGCTGCGGTTCCATGGGATCAATGTTCCAGCGTGCTCCTAAGAGGGTGGGATTTGTGCCCTAGCTTTACCAGGGGCACATTTGTGGCCAGGCTGCTAAACAGCTTTGTTTCTGAGGCTTCATAAACCTCCCTCATGGCTGCAGCGACAGCAAATGGGTCAGACCAACCGAAGGGCTTGGCAAGAGGCAGGTGCTACCCTAAGTGACTGGACTGAGTTGATTTACTGCTCCCAAACCCAACCCCCCGAGCAGCGCCCACAGCCCGAGCAGGGTACAGCAC
>NW_008240039.1:3387801-3388435 GCF_000691975.1 Corvus brachyrhynchos
GCGGGGGGCACACTGGCGGGCCAGGCGGCAGTCGGGGCCGAACTGGGTGGGCCGGCAGTCTGCAGAGGGTACAGAGCTGCTCAGGCTGTTGCCCGTGGCAGCAGCCAAGCAGGGATGCTCAGAGCTTTCCCGGGATGCTGCAGAGCTTTGCGGTGAAGGCTGGGTGTGGGATAGGGCAGAGAGAGCTTTTTGCCGTGGTGACACGGGACGTCAGAACATCCCCAGGATGTTCCTTCAGCCTTTAATCCTCAACCTTTTGGCCGTGTCAATCTGAACACGCGGGCTCTGGCGGCTGGGGGAGAATTTGCATTCAGATCTCACTGCAAACAGGGGCCAGAGAGGAGAGTGCCACTGCCCCTCTCGCTCTATGAGGTGACACACACCAGAAAAAAAAGCCCTTTCCAGCTTCCTGGCAGCAAAATTCCCCTCACACAGCCCCCTTCCTCCGCTGGCCAGCTGTGCCTCAGCTCACCTGCAGCACACGTGGGGCCGGTTTTGCCCGGGGGGCACAGGCAGCGCCCCGTGGCCGGGTCGCAGGGGACATCGCTGGGGCAGTCACAGAGCCGCTGGCAGCCCCCGCCGTAGGGGCCTTCCTTGCAGCCTGTGGGAGACCAGGAACACAACACCCGCCCTC
>NW_008240039.1:3388977-3391437 GCF_000691975.1 Corvus brachyrhynchos
AGCGCGCGCTGCGCAGGGCCTGGTCCCCGTGGCCGGCGCGCAGCTGGCGTGGTGCAGGCAGGAGCAGCGCAGCTGGCAGGCGGCACCGAACCTTCCCGGAGGGCATTCTGCGGGCGAGAGGGAGCGGCAGAGCTGCTCAGCAGCCCCACACCTGCGCTTCAGAGGGCTGCGGTGAGGCACGGGTGGCACAAGAGAAACTGGACCCAGTATGTGAGCTCCACAGTTACTGGGTCGGTGCAGGACAATCCATCCGGACCAGGGTTACCTAATTCGCAGGATTTCCCCGTCCAGCCCGGCGCACACGAGCAGGAGCCATCGGCGGCGTCACAGAGCCCCCCGTTGTGGCAGGAGCAGGGCTGCTGGCAGCCCACCCCGTACCGGTGCTTCTCACAACCTGCGGGGGCAGAGGCAGCGGTGGTGGGCACAGGGACCGCGAGCAGAGATCTCAGGGCAGGGAAATGAGTTCCTGCTCAGGACCTCTCCCAACCCACTGCCTGACAGTCCTGATGCACAATCCTACGGTCCGTACTTGCCTTGCTCACACATGGGGCCAGCTCTGCCTGGAGGGCACACACAGTCTCCGGTGACGGGGTCACAGGGAACACCGGCCCCGCAGGAGCACAGCCCTGCACAGTCCTGGCCGTAGCGGCCAGCGGGGCATCCTGGTGGGAGGAAAACCTTGGTCACGCCAAAGCAGGGCTGGGGAGGTGGGAGGTGGGAGAGGGAAAGCTTTGCAGAGCACTGGAGCTGAGCGATGGGAGGCAGAAGGAACCTCCAGCCCTGCACTGCTGTATCACGGAACCATGGAATGGTTTGGATTAGAACAGACCTTAAAGATCATCTGTTTCCAACGCCCTGCCATGGGCAGGGACACCTTCCACTAAGCCAGGTTGCTCCAAGCCCTGCCCAGCCATGCCCATGTACAGCGAGGGCACGGTGTGTCAGGAGAAATCACTTTATCATAAAATAAACGGAGCAGGGAAATGTTTCCGTGGCTGACAGCAAAAACCATCAGCTGTGGGCTCATTCCCTGGGACACAGCAGGAGGGCCCTGCAGCCAGCACAGGTGCTGAAGGGACGCAAGGAGCTTTTCTCAGGAGTCAGTCCCTGGTCCGCTGCTCATCCTCCACAAGGTCAGCAGCCCTTCTGTGGGCAGGATCTGCATCTCCCACCCCTCACCTCCCCCTGAGGAGGCTCCCCTGCTTTCCCATCCCCTCTGGCTGAGCCAGGGCTCACCGATGCCGCAGTCAGCGCCGATGAAGCCTGCCGGGCAGTGGCACATCCCCGTGGCAGTGTCACACTGGCCCCCGTTCTTGCACTGGCACAGCCTCTCACAGTCACGGCCGTACCACCCCGGGGAGCACTCTGAGGGGGCAACAGACAGCAGCCTCAGTGCCCAAAAATATGAGCACAAGGTCCAGACACCCCGGGAAAATCCACCAGGTGGGTTTGCGTGGGTGTTTCACCAGGGAGGAGGCAGAGAGCTCTGCTGGGAGCGGGTCTGTGCCAGGCTGGCACCACCCGAGGGGTTCTGATCCACTCTGTCACACAGAGCAGCCCCAAAGCACCCAGAACTCAACCCACACGCCTCCCTCACAGCACCGGGATTTCAGCATGCAACAGCCTGCAAAGGGGATGCAGCGGGACCAGAGCAGGACTCACCCAGCTGGCAGGTGGGACCGTGGAAGCCGGGGGGGCAGACACAGGCCCCGGTGACAGGGTGACACTCCTGGGTGGCTCCAGCACACTGGCAGATCTGAGCACAGCCCTCCCCGAAGGTCCCTGGCAGGCAGGCTGTGAGGAGACACGGCACCAAGGTGGCTCAGGAGCCATCCCACCCCTCTTTGCAAGGCTTTTTTTTTTCCCCCCTTTTTATTTTTAGCCAGGATTTAGAGAGCCTTTTAAGGCAGTAAAAGTTCTCCGTCACCCAAAAAGCAAAGCGACCCACATGCAAAAGGTTCCTTCACTCCAGGAAATACTTAGATTGAAAGGAAAAGCAAGTACTTAAAGGCATTAGGTGCCTTTTGCTATGCCAGCCCCACCTGCCCTCACATTTCTGCAAGAGATGGCAAATCCAGCACTGTTCTCTGCATGAGGAATGTGCTCACGCACCTCTGTCTCTTCCAGGCTTGCTCATACCCACAGGAGCTCATTTTAATAGTGATTTATTGCTAATCCTCTGGATAAATACCCAGTTCTGATTTCCCACTTGGCTCCCTCTGCCCCGCTAACATTCCGCAGGCATGTGCCCAGCCGCCAGACTGGGAGTCACTCCTTGGCACAGCTCTGCTCGGGCTGGTTTCCCTTGTTTATCTTTTTCTTTCCCCCCCTTCTATTTTCTGTAGGAATTGCTTGACCCCTCACGTTCCCAGAGCCTGGCAGCAGAGCTGTAAGAGGTTCATTCCCATCTCCGTACATTTTTCACATCCAGAGCAGGGCAGCCCCGGCGGGGAGCCGCCC
>NW_008240039.1:3391601-3393465 GCF_000691975.1 Corvus brachyrhynchos
GCACTCCCAGGGGACGGGCGCAGCGGCTGGCACAGTTCTTCCCAAAGAAGCCTGGCAGGCAAGCTGTGGGAAAACAAACAACGGGATGTGAGTCTCCTGCCTGGATTTTAAGTTAATGTTAATGCCTGGAAGGCATCAGAACCCGAGGGGCTCCTGCCCCGGTGCCAAGCCAGCCCAACAGCCTCAAAATATATTGCCACAACTTGTAATTCTCATCAAAAATGAAGCTCCCCTCCTTCCCAGGCTCTGGAGCATCTGCTGTTTCCCTGGATTTCCCTTACCCAGGGGTGTTCCTCACCCTTCTCGCAGCGCCGGCCCCTCCAGCCACGGGGGCAATCGCAAGCGCCAGTGACGTGGTGGCACGAGACGTTGTCCCCACAGTCACAGAGCTCCTCACAGCGTGCCCCAAACAGCCCCTCTGGACAAGCTTCAGGGATGAAAACACAGGAGAGAGGACAAGTTGCACAAAAAAAGTGACTTTTTGGGGCTTTTTCCAAGTAGTTCCACAGCTGACTGGGCCTGTCCCTTGTGCACACACAGGCAGCCTGAAATACAGCCCTGGGGAGCTGATAGGACCCTAGCTTGTTCTTTTAAAAAAAAAACCAACATAATTTCTACCTTTTGGGTGGGTTTCTTCATTAATTTGTATTGAAAGAATTTATAGAAGTGCTTAGCACTGCCTGGTGCTGCTGAGGCTGCGTGTGGGGCTCTGAGAGCCTGTGACGATGCTGGGAGGGGACGCTGTGCCTCGGGATGCAGCAGGACCCAGCGAGGTGATTTGTGTGGCCAAGCCTCAGCTGCCAGCTGATTTACAGCCTCCTGAAGGGAAGAACATTCCCAGCAGGAAACCTGAAAGCGGCTGGTGGCAGCTGAGGCTCCAGTGGCAGCTCCCTTGTGCCAGACTTCAGCTGGCAAGTGCTGCCACTGGACTTTACGCCCTGATTTAGGGATGTGCCAGGCTGGGGTGTCATGACCCCAGAAGGGAAGAAGCTTGTGGATCTCTGCTTGGTGTGCTGATGCGTGAGGAGGTCCCTGTCACTGCTCTGAAGGCCAAGAGCCTTTCCAACCTTTCCTCGTGGGAAGGAGATTGCCAGGGTGTGTCATAGCTAAGGACACAGCAGACACGGAGCCACCAGGGGACAGATGGCGTGGTTTGCTGGGGCTTGGGAGCAAAGCCAGGCCCCGAGGGTCAGTGTGATACAAGGACACACAGGAGGAAGAATGGGAAGGGGATGATTCTTCTGTCACCCACTGTGGCAGAGGAAGATCCTCCTCTGGCACTTTGGTTTCACCCTGCAGGGTTGCTGTCCTGCCCCCATCCCTGCCTGGGGCCTGTGGCTCTGCACTGATGCCTGGGGATCTGTGCCTTTGGGAATCCATCCCCCTCCCACCAGCACTGCCACAGGCTGCTCTGGGTGTGCACCAGCACTTTCAGGACAGCCCTCAGAGGACAGGAACCAGATGGGGTTGGAACTGGATGATCCTTAAGGTCCCTTCCCACCCAAACCCCTCTTGGGATTCAATGGAAGGAGAAAGCGCAGCAATGGGCAAAACCGGGGCACAGCCAAACCCACGGACCTGCCAGCTCCCTGCTGGGCCAAAATCTGAATTTTATGTCTTTGTTTAAAACCCCAGAGCCTCCCTGTGCAGCACCAGGTGCTGCCAGAGCCATCGATGCCCAGACCAGAGCACCCCGCGCCCCACTTACGTCTCTCGCACTTGTCGCCGGTCCAGCCGGGCTGGCAGAAGCAGTGCCCCGTCCGGCGGTCACAGAGCCCCCCGTGCTGGCACTCGCAGAGCTGCTGGCAGTCCAGGCCGTGCTGCCCCTGGGCACAGGCTGGCAGGGGCACAGGGTGGGACACTG
>NW_008240039.1:3393771-3401278 GCF_000691975.1 Corvus brachyrhynchos
GGTCTGATACAGAGCCACGCTGATTTTGATGCAAGAGGAGCCAGTGACCCCCCCAAGGCTGCTCAGCTGCCCACAAAATGACTTTTGGTATTTCACCCGCTTGGGTAAGAGGCAGCAGCATTCCGCCCACCCCGAGGAATGCATTCCTTCCTGAGCTGCCAGGGAAGGCAGGCTGGGCTGGGAAGGGTTACCTTGCTGGCAGGTGGGTCCCGTCCACCCCTCTGAGCAGAGGCAGCGGCCGCTGATGTGGCTGCAAGAGGCGTTGTTGAAGCAGTGGCAGGTCTGGCTGCAGTCCTGGCCGTACCTGTTCTCCTGGCATGCTGCAGGGGAGCAGAGCAGGCAGGAATGGTGGGCAGGGGGTGGGAATTAGAGCAGCCAGGCTCCTACCAACCATGCCAGGGGCTGGGAGAGGACCTGATGCTGGTGCTTGGCTGCTGTGTGAGGTGGTTTTGTGGTGTTACAGGGAAGTAATGTGTCCTACAGGCCAGACATCTGAACACAGACACTGCCATCACTACCTATTTGGAAGTTTTTTCCTCATTGTATCCAACCACAACATGCTCAGGCAGAGCCCCCCACTCTGAATTCAAATTAAATTCCACACAGAGAAAACCACAAGTGGGGAACAGCCAACCCAAACCTCCGTATCCTATGACCTGGCAGCAGAGACAGCCCTGGCTCCAGAGTGCCCGTGGAGGGCAGGGTGGGCACCTGGGCACAGACACCTACCCTGGGCACAGCGGGGGCCGGTCCAGCCGGGGGGACACTGGCACTGTCCCGTCACAGGGTCACAGTGGGCACCATTCAGGCAGTCACAGGCCTGCCGACACTCCAGTCCATAAAATCCATCTGGGCAGGCTGTGGAAAGCAAAGGAGAAATCCACACAAAATGCAGAGCTGGAGCTCTCCCAGTGGGAAAAGGTGTCCCTTGGTGGCCTTTGTGGCCGACGTGAGGCTGCACTGGTGTGACAGCCACTGCTAAGGGCAGCACATATTAGATGTGAGTCCACTGTGGACATTTCAGGTACAGGAGAGGGCAGTGGTGGATCAGGAGAGTGATGGCATGAGGCTCCTGACCATGGAGAGGCTGCTGGGGGAGCCAGATCCCTGCATCCAGGGACCCCTCCAAGAGGCTGCTCCAAGACCCTGTGTGCAACACGTACACCCTCGGGTGACCACACCAGCTGTACAACCACTGGGTCACCTATTATTTACATTTCCATAGTCTTTTTTTGTTTCCCTAGACCTTTTCCCTCCGTAAATAAAACCAGAGACAGCAGCTTGCAGACTTGTTCTCCCCATGACCATCCTGAGGGATTCTCTTTGCTGTAGTGGGAGAGCAAAGTCAGACAGGGAGCACAAACGGTCTGGGATGGAGCCCTGGTCCCCAGGCTGAGGTACTCACCGTGCTCACAGAAGGTTCCCCGCCAGCCCGGGCCGCAGGTACAGGCCCCGCTGACGTGGTCACAGGTTGCTCCGTTGTCACACTGACACTGGTGCCGACAGCTCAGCCCAAACCACCCTTCCGGGCACTCTGAAAGAAATGAGACTGAGGAGCCTGACCTTTCCCAGGTCCCAGGGAAGCTATCCTAAGGCAGGGGCTCGGACTCTGAATGGAATAAAAATACCTGGCAGCTTCTTTTTTGATAACAGCCAGCGGGTTCCAATCTGCCCCTAACAGGTGTGTACCCACATCACCCAGCCACCCTGGGGACAGGACCAGCACCCCAGCCAGGGAAGGGGACTGGGCTGGCCCAGTGCCTGGAACACCTGCAGCCCCTGCTGGCTGTAAGGGCAGGCAGGGCAGGGGCAGCACTCACTCTGCTCGCAGTGGCTGCCCGTGTACCCGGCCTCGCACAGGCACTGCCCGCTCTCGGCGCTGCAGCTGCCGTCGCTGTTGCTGCAGTTGCAGGTGTGGGCACAGTCGGGGCCCCAGTGGCCCAGGTCACAGGCTGGAAAAACACAGCAGGAGCCTGTCACTGGTGTGCACCCGAGAGCACGGCGTGGGCACAGTCTTTGCCAGCAGTCACAACGTCCCTCGGGCACAGGGACAAGCACGGCTGCAGAAAGACCAGTGGCACTGCCAGCACTGGGCACACAGCAGAGAAACCAAAAGGATTTCAGAGAGATTCCCTGGCAGAGGCACAGCATGCAGATGAGAATGGAGCGATGGCAGCATAGCTTGGCACGGGTCAGAGTGGCCCAGGAGGGAAGGTGACAGAGCACGGGTGCCGTACCTCGCTGGCAGTGGTGCCCCGTCCAGCCGGGCGGGCAGCTGCACGTCCCGGTCACCGGATGGCAATGTCCCTCGTTCCCACAGCTGCAGCTCAGCTGGCAGTTGGGGCCGAACCAGCCGGGTGGACACACTGCCAAGGGAAACAGGGAGGGACCGCAGGTGGCTGCTGGAACCTCGGCCCTCGGCAGAGCCGCTGGATCCCGCAGTGCTTCGGCTGAGCCACGAGCACTGCCACAGCTCTGCCACCCCGAGTGCAGGTGCTGAGCAGGACGAGGGGCTCAGCATTTTGCCTCCCTTTCTGCTGCTGCAGAAGTTACCACTGTGGAGAGGGGACTAGAGGGACTTTGAAGTCCCCACCCTGCACCCCAATGAATGAGGGAACAGAGATGTGCACAGTGCTCAGCCTGCCCTGCTGAGCGTGGCAGTGCCTGTCGGTCACTGGATGCTCCAGGTCAGCAGAAACGCCCCCCATTCCAGCTGGAAATGGACATTCCAGCTGAGGGACCCACCCCAGCCCACACTCACCATCCTGGCAGCGCTGGCCGGTGTAGCCGGGTGGGCACAGACAGGTTCCGGTGACAGGGTCACAGCTGGCGTTGTTGGCACAGTCGGGGCAGATCTCCTGGCAGCCCGGTCCCCAGAGACCCTCAGGGCAAGCTGGAGCGTGAGCAGACAGAGAACACACAGCACCGGGATCAGAGCCCAGGTGGCAGAGGGAAATGTCTGCCCTTTTGGGCTCCCTCTCGCCGTCATTGCTGTGCTCATGCAAGACGTGGACTTTTGTTCGCAGCACGTGGCCACCAGCGAGCACAGCACGGCCGTGCCTGTTCCACAAGCAGCGTGCGAGCCCTCTGTCAGCGCTATTCTGAGCTCGCTCCAGGGTTTTCATGCCAATTTTGGATTTGCATCCACTTGCAGGGAGCTCCAAGGGCTCCTCAGTGGGAAATGGTGCTGCTGGCACAGGGACTCCGCAGCTGCTGTCACACCACGGACAGCACATCAGTCACTGCTCCAGGACCCGCTGTGAGTCGCAAAGGAGGAGCAAAAGGCTAAGAACTGCTAAAACTAGGGCAAGAATCCTTCTCCAACTGGTCCAACTGCTCCAGGGCCTGGAAAAAAGGCAGCTTGAAATGTACGGTAAGCACTGTGCACACGTAGTTTCGTTGCTCAGCCAAACTCTTAGGAGAGGGACATCTCTATGTGACTAACACCTTCCAGCTGCTGCAATTCTGCAGAATCATGCAAAAGCTTTTCATTTCGGACTCTCGAGTTTTCCAGCAGTTAAAGAGTAATCTGGTGAAGGCAATTAAAAACATGCATGGGTAAAGAAAGTTTCCTCTCCTACGTTAAGGACTGCAACAACCGAAAACATCTCTTCATCTTTTTCATCGTGTGTGTTTGCTTGTGCTTCCCTCAGCCTCGACAGCAGAGCAGGGCTGTTGTTTAGGACTCGCCATCAAAAGCTGCAATTTTTTCTAATTTTCCACTAAGATGATTCTAATTGCACTGGGTGTTTTTAAACTGCATTTCAGCAAAAGAAAAGTTAACGGCTCTACATCTGACTCCCTCCCTCTGTACCTAAATCCCTCTCTCAATGTGTTTGCTCTGCTGCCCGTGCTCACCTTGGGCGCAGTCATGTCCCATCCGGCCAGGTGGGCAGTGGCACTGCCCCGTGCTCCGGTCACAGGATGCTCCTCCACAGGCACAGGGATGCTGACAGCCTGCCCCAAATGTCCCCTCAGGGCACTCTGTGGGAGAACAGCAGAGTCAGAACTTCCCCCTCAAGGTGCCCATGGGCATTTTACCAGCCCAGCCCTGCAGCCCGAAGGAGCCTCTGGGTCTGTGGGGAACAGTCAGCTGTGAGAGGTTCCCACCTGTGCTCCTGGCTTAGTGGGCATGGTGGTGTTTGCTCAACGGTTGGGCTTGATGGTCTTGAAGGTCTTTTCCAACCTTAATGGTTCTGTGAGCCTGGGCGTGACCACTCCGTGGGCCACGCCGGTCACCTCCAGCATTGCCACCACCACTGTGGTCAGTCTGTCCATCACTTCTCTCTTGTTGTGTGTCCTTCCAACAAGAATTTCTTCATGTTGAGTGACCACTCACATCCCCAAAAGCTGAGGCCAAACTGGTCTCCAGTGTTTGGATAAAGATTGTGCCCAAGCCACCCTGCTCTCTGTGGGCTGGGGTGCAGAGCACTGGGGTCACAGCCCCACACTAAACCACCCCTTGGCTTTCCCAAGACACTGTGAGGGTTTTTATCTCCCTGGCTGAATGCCTCCAGGATCTGAGCACCAGGATTTTAAGAATCAGCCAGGTTTGCACAGATGGACACAGATGGAAAGCAGGAAAGAAAGAACATCTTCATCCAGAGGAGGAATGATTGCTTTTCCTTCCCTCTGCTCTGGATGCCAGCGTGGTTCTGCCCATAGCAGCTCGGTTTGATCTTTGTACCCCATGCCACAATTTAGCTGGTGCCATGCAGACTGAGGCCCCCAGACCCAAAGATCCTTAAATCCTCTCTGAGTCCCCCACAAGAGCTCCACGCTCACCAGAGCCAAAGCTCTGTGAAGCTTCAGCAGAGGTGAACACGCCGGCACTGACAAACCACGGGGGAAACGCAGCGCCTCCATTTCCAGTGACACAGTGGAGTTTTTGTTATTCCTCCTCTTTGCTAATTGATGGCAGATGTTTGTCTTCACCCTTTAATAATTTCCAGACCCGAACAACAGCCAAGAGCCTACTATTTCTATACAAATATTTGTGTTATTTCCTGTGACTCCCCCCTACAGCCTTCAGCTCCTTTCTTACCCTTTTTAAAAATATCCCGAGCGGGAGCACCCAGCCTGATGGGACTCCAGGGGAGGGGCCACAGCATCCCACCACGGGGGGCTCGGGGCTGTCAGACCCTGCCAGGGGGCACAGCCCTGCAGGAGCTGCTCCCATCTCTCCTGCCAGCACTATGGTAGCACTTGCATTGGGATTTTTTGCTGCTGTCTGCAGCTCCTGTTGCGACCAAGTCCTGTCAGAGATGGGGCTCTGCACCACGACCCTGTGCTGGCAGATGAATGAGGCTGATGGTTGTAACTTCTGGGCTGGGGTGAAGCAGTGCATGGCTGAACATCAGTTGCTGCAGAAACTCCCGGGATGCTCCAATCCAAATCCAGATGTGGCCATTTCCAACCTCTCCATGCAGTGTCTTCTACTGCTGCAGTCTGTCTTCCAGTGTGGACTCAAGTGTCCAGCTTTTTGCATTTTCTGTAGGATCCAACCAGCTGAAGGCGGTTCAGGAGGCTCCAGCCTCACAAGAGCAGGAGTAGGTTGATTTTCAGTCTCCACTCAGCTCTGCAGTTGGCAGAACTTATTCTTTTCCAAGCGCTGTGTTCATATTTTGTAATCCTCACCTCGTGCCAGTGACTCACTGCCTTTAGGTTCTCTCAAAGCACCTTTGTCTGACCAAAGTGAAGCTCTCTGACACACCAACTGCCCCCAGGATCTTGAAAACTGCACTCTCAGAGCCTGAGAGTTGGACACAGTTAGACATACACAGAGCTGGGCAGTTCAGTCACCGCCCCACCGACTCCCAACATCATGGGAAGAGCACAAAACTGCTCTAGGAGGTTCACACAGAGGCAGAAGTTTGAATTCTAATGTAAATTAAATGTAAAATACTCTTTTGCCCTTGCAGATGAAGTAGAATTTCAATATGGAATAGAGAATGGAGCAGAAAATGTGATATTGTTGAGCTGGGCAGGGATTGCCTGGAAGGGAAAAGACATCAAGGCCAGGGAAAGATAATTAGATCCCAATCACTTCCATCTACCAACACAGACATGTCCAGTGGCAGGGTGAAGTGAAACCTTGTTCTCCTCTTCTGAATCAGGCTCATTTTATATGAGCAATTCTCTCTCCCACTTTAAGGAGGCGGCAGCGTCTCACAGAGACCTGTGGGTGGCAGCTCCTGTGTCCCCCAAAGCCTCTACTGGCCACCCATCAGATCCCCTGCAGTGGCCTGGGGCTCTCAGGGGATTCAGGAAGTGCTTTTGTGTCGTTTGGTGAAGCAGAAGTGTGAGGATTGCTGAGTTTCCAGCGCACACAGAGCTGCCCTGCACGGCCCTGCGTTACCTTGGTCGCAGTGCTCCCCGTGGTAGCCTGGGGGACACTCCTTGTGACACTCCCCGGTGACAGGGTCACAGGGCACTCCTGGCGAGCAGCTACACTTCTTCTTGCAGCCATCCCCGTGGTATCCAGGGTCACAGCCTGTGAACAACCATAATTAGAGAGAAAGAAGCTCTGAAATTACTCCTCACCCCTGGCAGAGCCCGGCCCCAGGTGCTGAGCACCCTCCTGAGCTCCACCACCCACCACACAGCTCCTGCTGAGCACTGAACGTGGCTGAGGGTGAGCAGGGCATGCTCCTGAGTGAACAAGAGGTGAGGCAGCCTGGGAGGGTGGAAAGCGAGCAGAGCTTTCCCCCCCCCAGAAATTAATGTGGGGAAAAGAGACCACGGGACAAGAAAGGGGGATGTTCCGGGGGTGCTTCGTGGGAACAGAATGACACCAGGTGACACCAAGGTGGGAGCGAGTGCGGATCTGCTGCAGGGTGGGAGGGCTCTGCAGAGGGACCTGGACAGGCTGTATGGATGGGACAAATCCAGGGATTTGAGGTTTAATAAGACCAAATGCTGGGTCCTGCATTTTGGCCACAACAGCCCCTGCAGCACTACAGGCTGGGGACAGAGCGGCTGGACAGCGGCCAGGCAGAAAGGGACCTGGGGGCACTGATGGACAGCAGCTGGACGTGAGCTGGCTGTGCCCACATGGCCAAGAAGGCCAGTGGCACATGTATCAGGAATAGTGTGGCCAGCAGGACCAGGGAAGTCATTCTACCTCTGTACTGGGCACTGCTGAGGCCGCACCTTGAGTGCTGTGTCCAGTTCTGCACCCCCAGTTCATGGCAGATGTTGAGGGGCTGGAGTGTGTCCAGAGAAGGGCAACAAGGCTGGTGAGGGGTCTGGAACACAAGTGCTGTGAGGAGCAGCTGAGGGAGCTGGGGCTGTTGAGCCTGGAAGAAGAGAGGCTCAGGGGAGCCCTCATCACTCTGTACAACTCCCTGACAGGAGGGGACAGCCAGCTGGGGGTCGGGCTCTGCTCCCAGGACACAGCGACAGGACAAGACACAGCCTTAAGCTGTACCAGGGGAGGTTTAGGCTGGACATTAGGGAGAAATTCTTCACAAAGGGTGACTGGGCATTGGAATGGGCTGACCCGGGA
>NW_008240039.1:3401491-3422057 GCF_000691975.1 Corvus brachyrhynchos
CGTCCCTGGCGTCGCAGTCCCGCGAGTTGCGCTGCACGCACTGGCACTCCTCCGAGCAGCCGGCTCCGAACGCCCACTTGGGGCACGCTGCAGGCAGAGGGGAAAAGCTGGTCAGCGACCCCGGGTGAGGGGCAGAAACCTCCTTCCCAGAAAGGCTGGGATCCAAGGGGAACAGCAGGCATGAGGACCAGCTTACCCAGGTGGCAGAACCGGCCGTACAAGCCGGGATCGCACAGACAGGCACCATAAATCCGATGGCAGTGACCCCGGTTGGCACAGTTGCACTTTTTCCTGCAGTGCTTCCCGAAAAATCCCTTAGGGCACCCTAGTGACAGAGAGAGGTTTCCTGGGAAGATGAGCCAGTTTCAGCAGGTCATTTTAACAGCAGCAGAGAAGCACAGCGGAACCAGAGCTGTGTGAGGCCAGGGATGCACCGAGGGAAGGGATGCAGCCAGGGTGGCAGTGATCAGATTCCCTGCACCAGCTCCAAATCAGCTGTGCAGTGTCACAAGGGATGTCACTTGCTGCCACTCGCCGTGGTGCTCCAGGACACCCATCAGCTCTGCACTCACTCTGACCAGCAGCTGCACTGGTTGGGACAGAAATAACCCACCCACAGGGCTCTCAAGGTTGTCCTCTGTGAGAAAGCAACCCACAAGGCTGCTCCTGTTGAAAAGCCACAGGGGTATTTGCACTATTAAGTGAATAAAATTATTGTTTTTTCTCTATTATGCTAAAGATCATCATGGAAGCACGTGGCAGACAGGCTGTGCCAGCAGAGTGCTCTGGCCAGCAGCTGCCCAGCAGCACAGGCCTTGTCCCTACGACCAGAGGAGCAGAGGAAATGCCACCCTGGGACAACAGAGCAATTCTGCATTGTTTATTTTAATTTTACCTTCCTGATTTCTCTCTGTCCCCCTCAATCACCTCCTTCCTACAGAAAGAAGAGGTCGGGGTATCTCTCATGTTCATTTGCATTCTGCTTCGCTCTCCTCCTTCAGTAATAGCTCCCATATGCTCCCAACATGTGACTGAAGTCCTTTTGTCTGAATCTCCGATTGTCTCCCTCTTTCTGGTTTTCAGATTATGTCCCCCAGATTTTAACCCTTTGGGAGCAAGAAGTGAGCACCACCAGCAGTGAACACCTCCTTTGGGTACTTCAGGTAACTACTGCTGTCACAGCTTTCCAATGCTTTGGGTGAAAATACCTCCATGGTTTCCATGGAAATTTACCATGGAAATTGTGGGTTTGACATTCTTTCCTGTGTCTGTCACTGAATGTCCCATGAAATAGAGATCTCTGCCCCTAGTCATGGCTGAGCACTGGACAGGGACTGCAAAGGTCTCTGAGTGCAAAGACAAGGCAGAACCCCTGGAGCATTGTTTTGTGGGGAAAGAGTGCTTCAAAAAAAAACACCTTTTTCTTTTTAAAATGGCTTTTTTCCGCACAAGACTCAGTGGTCAGAGGAATCAGATGGTGGATGGTTCAACAAGAGGCTTTAAAGATGCTGTCAGTGAAGAGCTACAAAGGGATGAGTTTAGGGAATCCCATGGGAAACACTTCCAGGCTTCAGAGAAGCACATGTGGGACATCTGAGAGCAGCGTTGGCGATGGCCAGAGCAGCCACTTACCCAGTGATGGCAAACCTCTGCTAAGACATTGACACCAGGAAGGGGGAGGATGGGGATGGCCCCCAGCATCACGGAGCAGGTGAGGGGACACTGGACTCACCGTCCTGGCAGAGCTCTCCGGCCACACCGGGTGGGCAGCGGCAGGCGCCGGTGGTAGGGTCACAGGTGCCACCGTTCTGGCACTGGCAGCTCTGGCTGCAGTTGCTGCCGAAGGTGCCGGCCGGGCAAGCTGGGGAGGGAGAGGGAGATGAGGCTCAGCCCAGCCACAGCCTCGCAGGGCTGCATCCCCTGTGCACCCCAGAGCAGGGGACAGAGCTGCCACTCACTCTGGTTGCAGAGCACGCCAGTCCAGCCGGCCGGGCAGTGGCAGCCGCTGCCCTCGGCGTTGCAGGTGGCTCCGTTCTGGCAGTCGTCACAGGTCAGGCTGCAGTCGGGGCCAAACGTGTGCTCCAGGCAGACTGCAATGAGAGGCACTGTGGGTGAGAACCTCACTGAGACTGCTGCAGCATCCTGGGCACTTTGGGCAGAGAAACGCCCCTGCTGAGGCTGCAGCAGAGCTAGACACAGAAAAGTGCTCGACAGGTCCTGTGCGTTCACCAAACAAATGAACCCACCAGGAATCATTATTCCTGAAGGGTTCCAAGCAAAGCATGGCACTGAGCGCTGCTGCAAAATGCCCACCGAATTTCTCTGACAGCGTGTGCTCCCCTCGTGCTTCCATCTCTTCCTCCTCTTCCTCGTAGTCGTCATTGAAGAGCTGGGTGAATTCATCTCGCAGGATGGCGACGTGAGGGATGGGGCGGATGACGGGGCGCCGGCCATCCAGAGCCTCCACCGTGTCCTCTATGGCTGGGGGGAGGGACAGAAAGGGAAAGGAGACAAGGTCTCTGAGAGATTAACAGTGGGGCAGGACCTCTGCAACAGCAAAGGGAAACCAGCACTCTCTGTGGGTCTCAAGTTTGCCCACCTTCATTTTTTATTTTGTTGTTCCCAGTGTTGATAACAAAATAAATAAAGATACAGAAATTTCTTTGATTCTGCAGAGAGAGATTGGTCATTCCATGGCTGGAGATCCTCCAGACCCCTTTGTGTTCTGTTCTCTCACTGATCTCACCCTGTTTTGTCACCTCTAAAGCTTTTCCAAGTTGTTCGTTCAGGGATTTTTTGGCTAGAGTGGGCCCAGGTCAGCTACGTGACCTCCAGATCTCTGTACTGCTGCAAATGACTAATTTGTTATTTCTTATAAGGAAAAGCTGTAGAGGCTGGCAACTGTGGCAGGGGCTCTGGATCTTTAACGTGGAGCCCTCACTGCTGGCTGTGTAGCTGCTGGAGGTGTAGCTGTGCCAGAACTCCCTGCACTTCTTTGGACAGTGCTGTGAATGAGGCTGAAACAGGACTGGTCCTGTCTGGGAAAGCTTTCCAGGGCTGGGGTGAGGCACTGCCACTGCTCAGGTGCTGTGAAGGAGCTGGAAAATGAGAGGTTCAGGGCTAAGGAGCTCCAGTCTGTGTGGTCCTGGCTCGGACAGGAGGCAGAGGATGGACCCACTGCCCAGCCTGAGGCAGCTCGGATGAGGCACTTACAGATGCAGCTCCTTCTGTCTTCGTCCAGTTTGTGCCCAATGTCACAGCCACACTGGAACGACCCTGGCTGGTTCTGGCACGTGTGTTCACATCCCCCGTTGTTTGCAGAGCACTCATCCACATCTACAAAACATGGGACACTCCAGTGGGACAGGAGCAGGGACAGGGGCCCGGCCGTGCCTGGCCATGCAGCAGTAATGGGCTGGTGGCATCCTCTCTGCTAAATATGTGGAGCCATCAACTCTAAAAATGGAGTTAAACCACCTTAGGGATAAGGGATGCCTGGGTTTCAACATGAAATGTGCTGGGCTTCAGTTCCCACCCATCATCAATTGTGTAAGAACAGGTGGGTGTGTTTGGCTCCTTCCCCTGGGAAATGTTGAGAGCTTTGGAAGTGAGAACAATTATTAGGGGGATTTTTCCCCACATTCTTTCTGTTGGGAAGGTGACTCATCAGAAGGCTGGCAGGAAAACTGGTAGGAGCTGGGAGAAAATGGAAGAAATGCTTGGCTGTTCGCAACCACGTAGGACAATTTCTCGTTCTCCTAATTAAAAGCTTCACTAAGTCACCGTCTTGGCTGTTTTCTACAGACACTGTTATTTGTCTTTATCCCTTGGGTGAAAGTGATGGGCAGTGTTGGCCTCTGGGGTTGAACATCAAATGGTTTTTGTGAATTAATGGGGTCAGGCCTGGGCCAGCTCACTCTGAGTCATCCTGATCTGAACTTGACGTGTTCAAAAATCCCATTGTCCCTCTCCAGTTGTGCTGGGCTTGGTGTAGGGGTTAGAACTGAGCTGCCCCACACTGAACAAACTGAGGAGAGTGAACACAGGCAGATTAGAAGCAGAGGGACCCTGTGTGTCCCTGGCTCTGCCTGCAGCCCAGCGTGATGGTGTTTGCACTGACCGTCACAGCCGCAGCCGTCCGTGCCGAGCCTGTAGCCGGCATGGCAGGAGCACTCGTAGCCCCCAGGGTAATTGTAACAGTCTTGCTGACAACAGTGAGAACCAGCGTCACACTCGTTGATATCTAAATGAGAAACAAAGGGTGTTAATGCACTGCAGAGTGGTGACAGGAACTGTTGAACTGCTCCCTGACTAGCTCTGGTGAGCTTCTACTGATCTGCTGCCAAATGCTGAGCCAGGATTCTTGAGTTCCTCCTGAAGTCAGGGAGCTTTGTGTTAGCAGATCATCCTCCCCATGGAGGGAGGAATCCTGAGTCCTTGAGGGAAGCTCATTGTGATTCCCGGTTGGAGGCTGTGGTTACCGGTTTCGTGTCCTTACAAGCAGGGTGATTCCAGCTGACTGACTCCTGCTTAGGGCAGTTTCAGCAGGGAAAAGCTAATTAGTTTGGAAGTAATAATTGCTGTTCGAGTCATAATTGCTGTCCAAGTATATCTTGAGGGGAGGTTTGGGGATGTCTTTGAGCAGAACAATATTTCATCTGCTCTCACTTTCCATTGGCTTCTATCCTCCTTAGCCTGTTTGTAGTGCACATACACAGCAGCCAAGGGGGATCCTGACCTAAGATCCCAAGAGGGATCCTCACCAATACCTGGGATGTGCTTGGAAATCAAGGTCTGGCCTTTTCCTGTTCCTTACCAGTGCACGACTTCTGATCCTCTTCCAGCCGAAAGCCGAAGTTACAGGTGCAGACTGGGCCAGAGCTGGTGTGGTGGCACATGTGGGAGCAGCCGCCGTTGTTGGCTTCACAGCTGTTCACAATCTCCATCTCTATCCCTGGAAAAGGCAGCCTGGTTAGGATCCCGTGGGACACATCTGCACACACCGCTGGCCCCTGCCTGCCCTCGGTGCCGCGCCCCCGCCAGCTCCTGGCACTGCATCCCTGCTGAGGAGGGGGATCTGCAGTGGGAAAGGATGGAAATAGCTCAGCACAGAGGCTGCTGCTGGGTGGGGAAGCGGGGTATAAAAAGAAACCTCTGGATCTCACACAACCTCTTAGGGATGGAGTCATGGAGCAGGCTCTGGACAATCTCTGGGATGAACAGGCTGCGGATGAAACCGCTCCCACTCCTGCCAAGCAGCAGCGTGTGCTGCCAACCAAAAGTTGGCTCAGCCTCAGAGCAGAGCTGTTCTGGTGCCAGGAAGAAATGGGAGCAGCAGAACACAGCTAAGTAGGGAAACATCCAGATGCCTACAGCGAGAATCGTTAGTTCCTGACATGTCAAAAGTGGTCGGCGCAAACATCAATTGCAGCCATAGATCATCCGAGCTTGGCAAGGTTTCTGTAAACTTGTCTAGTTAATTAAGCTTTCTTAAACTAAAAGGAACTTGTTTCATGGAGCTTTGACTCAGTTCTGAACCTCAGGAAAACAATTTCTGCCTTCAAGAACACTGAGTTTTTCATGCATTCAGACCCAAGGAGGATGAAAGAAAGGGAGCTTGATGCTTCCCAGTGGATCTGTGCTTGTCAAAAACAAAAGCTGTGCCGCAGTGGAAGACTTTATTCCACATTTCACAACATGATTGTCATCCCTCTCTTCCCTTTTCTTATTAAAGCAGCACAAACAGGGTTTTGCTTAAAAGAAACGTGCTAGGAAGGGCAGGGAGAAACACCTTTCATGTGGAAAGGCTGCTCTGGTGACGCCAGGGCAACGTCAATGGTTACGGTGTGAGATTGGCTGTGTCCCTAAGAAGGAAGTTGTGTACATGCTTTGGCTCTTAAACCTCACATCATCACCCTGATGCCCTGCATTGCTCTGTTTGATGCCTTTCAAGACCCATTTATGGCCTGTAAAGCTTTGCCCTCATACCCCTGGCAAGCTCCAGCAGCTGCACAGGGGGACCCTCGCAGCTCCCAGCAACACCAGCTGCCACCACTGGGATTGCCACGGTGGCTGGCATCTGTGAGGGGCTGGTGGCTCTGATTCAGCCTGGCCCTGCTGGGGGGCACCAGCTGCACAAAGCTGGGAGCACAGTCCGGCTCACTCTTGCATCACAGAGTTTATTTCTTTCCTTGATGGGAGCAGATGTGATCCCTTCACTGGCTCAATTCCGCCTTCAGTGACACATCTGCAGCTGACTGAGCTTGTCCAACCGAGTCCCCAAGAGCAGAACTTGGCTTGTTTGAGGCCAAATGGCTCCAAATTAATTGCCTAAACCAGCTAAAGTAGCTTCGTGGTGACTTTAAAGACCAGACCAAGATTTTTATCTTGGTGGGGGACTAAACAGCCCCAAAACTGCTTGTGAAATCCTTCAGCAGAGATTGCCGTGGCTTGGCCCTGGCAATTCCCAAAGGGCAGTGACAAACACGTGCCTGCAGCAGCCCACGTGTGCCCTGTCCTGCTGGGCAGGGCTGAGACCTCAGTACTCACGGTAGCAGCGCTTGCCATCCGCCCCCAGCTCGTAGCCCGGGTTACAGGTGCACTTGAAGGAGCCCCGGGTGTTGAGGCACTGGTGGGCACACATGGCCAGCCCCGTCAGGCACTCGTTCACATCTGGGAGAGGGAGAAAGCCGTAAGATAAGCAGGCTGAGCCTTAAACATCCTTCCAAAGGGACTGTTGTTATGGTATTTGAGTTTTGCACTGGTTTCTTGGACCCTGAACTCTTCATTCAGGTCCAGACCAACAAAGACACAGAGTTAGAAGTTTGGCATTGCTGTAAATCTTCCCAGGAGATTGGATCACATGAAAGTGGGGTGTTCACAGGATCACAGAATCGATTAGCCTGGAAAAGACCTTTGAGATCACCAAGTCCAATCTATGACCTAAAACTACCTTGTCACCAGACCATGGCACTGAGTGCCACCTCCAGGCACAGGGACTCCACCACCTCCCTGGGCAGCCCATTCCAATGCCTGACCACCCTTTCTGGAAGAACTTCTCCCCAATGTGCAGCCTAAACCTCCCCCAGAGCAGCTGTCTGTTGTTACAGACTGCTCGAGCAGGGCTCTTGCACAGACACCAGCTGAGCCATCCATGGGAAGGCGTGTGCATCCCTCCGTCCTGCTCACACTGAGCACTCCCTCATCCATGAGACACAGGGATTTCCCTCCAGGGGAGCTCTGCAGGGCACTCACCTTCGCAGGCCTTGCCGTCAGAGGCCAGCTGGTAGCCGGGGTGGCAGTCGCAGCGGGCGCGGCCGCGGTGGCTGTGGCAGCGGTGCATGCAGCCCCCGTTCCTGTCAGCGCACGGGTTCCTCACTGCAGGCAGAGCAGAGAGCCCGGGTCATCCCACACAGATCCTGCCTCCTGTGGCACTGTGGGAGACAGAGCACGGAGCAGCAGGAAAGCCTGCAGTCTGTGAGAGCCTGCTCTGCACCAGGCAGAAAATCCCCGCTGCTGCTCCGTTCACTGCTCCGCCCGTTCGGGAGGATTTGCACCGTGTCAGATCCTGCAAAGGGCCAGAACTAAGCTGGGTAAAACCCCTCCAGCAGAAGTTTGGCATGGGCACATCCCTCTGCAGAGGAATTACTGAGCAAGTGCTGGCAATTTTCCCCGAGTGCTCCTATCCAGAGCTTTGCCAATCTCTGACCTGCTCCAGGACCGGGACAGATGCTCCCAACCCCACTGACTGCTGCATTTGTAATATCCCAGTTGTTCCTTTTGCCTTAGCAACTTCACAGCTCAGGACTTCCCTCCTTCCTGCCTCTTGAATGCCAACTGCTATGAATGAGAAAACCCTTGTGTTCTGTCCCCTTCAGCTTCTCCCCCTCCTGAGCCAGGAGCAGTTCAGCCAGAGAGGGAGAGGATCCCACCCCACTGCCACACTCTGCTGTCCCTCCACTCTCACAGCAGCCTGTGCCTTCATACCATTTCATTTTTGTTGGCTACGCTCCTCCAGCTCTTCCCATCCCTTGGAATAAGCCACAGGATATGTCCATGACAACAAAACACACAGAGTTTTTACTGGAAATCCCCCAGTCTGATCTGTCGGACGTCTGAGCATCCCCATCCCGCAGCTCCCAGCTGGAAGCTGTGGCTCCCCAGCCCCCCAGGGACTCACGGACGCAGCGTTTGCCATCCTCGTGCAGCTGGTGGTTGTGCCGGCACTGGCAGCGGTGCTGGGCCAGCGTCACCTGCACGCAGTCGTGCTCACAGCCACCGTTGTTCAGGGCACACGAGTTCAGAGCTGCGAGGCAAAGGGACACGAGATTTGTCACAAAAGGATGGCACCTGGATGAGCTTCTTGCACAGGACCAGGGCAGAGTGCACACACTTAAAGCTCGTGAGAATTTAAGACTGGAGCACATCCAGTGACAAGTTCATGGCCAACTTCATGAGCAAGGAGGGTGTTCAGTGGAAGATGTTACTGCAAAAGCCTGTGGGCAGTGCAGGAGAGGCCACCCGCCACCGTGCCAGGTGGGCACCCTGCTCTTTCAAGGCAGGATCAGCTCAAGAGTATTGAGTAGGAACTTAAAACTCTTCCTTTCCACCATAAGAGGTTCCAGCACTCTCCCTGAAGGTGATTCCAGGACATGGGGAGCGGGGTTAGGTCCTGTCCAGCACTACATGGGAGGGAAGCAGGTTTCCTGCCAGGCATCCACCCTCTCCGAAGGGCGCCGTGTCAGCAGCCAGCCTTCTGTGCTGCTGCCGAAATTCCCATCCTTTTGTTCCAGGACAGTCCCTGCAGGTGCAGTGCCACAGCTGGTTCAAGGCATTCCCGCTCAGAGAGTTGTGCTCAGGCACATTCAGGTTTTCCTGTAACAAAGTGATGTGGAAAACTGAACTTCTGGCTCTGTGATGTGCCAAAGTGACCGATCACACAGGGTGAGGCCCAGCAGGTACTGCCAGTTCTGGGAACACTCAGAGAAAAACGGTCTAAGATGCATCCTGTGTGTCCATACCTGGACCAGGTGTAACAACCCCCAGCTCAGGGCTCTGAGCAGATTTCTGTGTGGAACCTGAGCACGTGGGGTCCCTGATGCCGTGACCAGCAGTGTCACCCAGACAGAGCACACGAAGATACAGCAGCAGGAGCTCTGATTTCGTCCTCAGCGCAGGCACAACTGGGAATGGAGCTTCCAAACTGGAGTTGCTGGCCGTGCCGCAGAGTTTCTGTGTGGCCTTGCGCAAGGAGCCCAGCGGATTCCAAAGAGGCAGAAAACAGAAGGTTTTGCCTGGGCTACGGCACAAAACAGACCCTGTGACCCAGCACACGGACTCCTCACAAGCCTGCTATCATTAATCAGCCTGGCAACAGCCTCCTCCTCCTCCTCCTGTAATCTGGGATGTCTCTGCAGGACCAGCAGAGGGGCAGGATGTTTAACTGGGATGTGAGCACCTTGTGAGCAGCCAGGGGAATGCGTCTGACGCCGTGTTTTTACTGCAGCTCTCCAGGACCATTGACCTTGGATCCAGGAGGAACATGAGCTAGGAAACAAAGCACGGAAGGACTTTGTGGAGCTGGATTCATGGTCTCCACCAGAGAAGCTGTTGTGGGATAGTGACATGCCTCCAAAGTGATCAAAGTCCCCTCCTGGAGCACTGGATGTCTCCTGAGTTAACCCACCCACTCCTTAGGCACCGAGCTTCTCCAAAGAGAGGTGTCCCATATGAGAAGTGGGAAAATGGCCTTTAAACCCTGTTCTGGCTCTTAGGAGCCACCAAAGTGTCACAACCCACTGGGTTGGTGGAACGTGGCTCAAGCCGGCCCCGGTCCAGGATGGAACCCCAGCCCTGGCTCCCATAAGCGGAGCAGAATGATGAGCTGTGGTCTCACACGTTTCTGGCCTGTTTTTCAAACTCTGGAATAAACTAACGTGCTGGCTCTGAGGAATCTTATAGGAAAGCTAAATATATCTCTAATGAAAACCATCTCTCCCCAGGCTGATCCCTCAGGTGGTCACAGTGCCCTCCACAACCTCCGGGGCTTTGGAAGCAGGAGAGCCTGGAAAGCAGCTGCCAGTAGAAGTCTCTGCTTGTAACACTCCCCTGAATCCCAAGTTGGGTCCTTGCTCTTGTACATTGGTGAAAACAAATGTTTGGCTCAGGATGAAAATAAAGGGAAAATATATATATTTTTTAATTTTTTCTGCACACCATTCCCCTGCAAAAAAATGTGCTTTAACTCAGAGCTGTGGCTCATCCTCATTCCAAATGTTAAAATAACTCAACTTCTCGTTTTATGCCTCTAATTAACTAAACAACGTTTGGGGGAATAAAAGCAGCTTGACAGGGTCGAGATTTTGCCATACAAAACATAGGGCTGGAACAAGAACTCGAGGTTTATGTTAGTTGTGCTGGCATTGTTTCCTTTAATCCATTTGGAAGGAAACAACAGAAATACTCAACGTTCCTGAAAAGCTCTGGGTCAGAGTTCCCCTACTCAAGCTCTAGCAGAGATGGGTGGTCATTTAAAAATATTCCAATATATTAAAATGTTTAATAACATATATTCAAAAATAGCCATAAATAACGTGCTTGCTGGAGAGCTTTTTTTTAAAAAAAAAAAACAAAAAAAAAGAAAAAAAGTAAAACAATGCCGATGCCTGCCAAAACATTCCTTCATCTGGGAAAAGCACTGGGCCAACATGGAACAGGCCAATGCATCTTATGTCTAAAATAACCTCCCAGGATGAAGCTATTCAGATGAATTCAAAGTCTAAACAACGGCCTCCTTGCAAACTCCTACAAGACAACTGAAAAAACCGAAAGTCTGGGTTCTTCCACGCAAGATTTCAGGAGAGAGGACCCATGTGAGGCTGGGTCTCCTTAGCTGGCTCCTCGCAGAGTCACAGCCAGCAGACCTCGCTGCTGGCCTTAATTACTGCTCGGGGTTTTATTCTGTTTACAGAACCACTCTAAAAATATTTCCATTCCCAGATGCTCTGCCGAGCTCAACATTTCTGTGACAAGGCTGCCAAGCCCAGTGTCATCCTGTACATCACACAGATTTTTGTAATTACAGCTCAGACAGATTTTCCACAGATGATATTTCAGTGTCTGCGAGAGGGACGTTCCTTCCAGCCCCGCAGTCTGAGGGGAGTGCAGTGCTGCTGGAAGATGCCGCTCCCAGATTCTGACCCTCTCAGGCCTGGGAAAAGGATAGGGAGGGATGGAAAGGAGGTTTTTGATGCTGACTGCACACAGGAAGTGGATCTGTGCAGCAGCAGCCTAACACAGGAGTTGATTTAGTACCTGATCTCTGCACCCTGCAGATGTCCTTCCAACTTCTCCTCCCTCCTCTCTCTCACCTTTCCTCCAGATCCAAGAGATTTGCCACCAGAAGCAGCGAGTTGATACCCCGAGAGTGACTGTGAGCAGCTGTAACCAGAACTGAGCAGGATGTTCCTTCTGCAGCATCACGCAAACCCCATCGATTCTAAGAAAAGGCTGAAAAATGTGTGACTGGGCGAAGTAAAGGTCAAATTCCCTAAAACGTGCGAGTTGTCTGCAAAATGAAAAGCCCCAGCAAGCACACGTGGTCGCTGACTCCCTGCACACACAGTTCAAGCCCACACAAACCTCCTGGCACGGCCCTTCCGTTCGTTATATCACCCCTATAGCTGAGATTTCTTCATTCAAAGTTCTCCTAGTATAAACAGGGATCCATCATGTAATCCCAAACTGATTTATCCTAACCTCAGACAACTTCCAGAAACATGTTGTGTGTTAATCCAGACCATCTCTCTGCTCTGCGGGCCAACAAAAGCAATTGGCTCCCATTAAACCCCTTCGCCTCGGCCTGGCCTGCATCCCTCGGCTGAAACAGTGGAGAAGGACCTGGAGATGTCAACTTCCTGCCTCCTGCCCATGTGGTTCTGATAAAGAAAGAGGTGATTTCAGGACGCCCAAGGTCTCTCTTTGTTCTGTTTCACTTGCAATGGAAGCAGCTGCTCCTTCTCTCCCTCTCTTCAGCAGCGATTTGAACAAAGACACAACAAAAGGATCCTGCACAACGGAGCTGCAGAGCACCAGCAGGGCTGGGAGCTGGACACAGGAAGGTGGTTCCAGGCTGGTTTTGTGCTCTCCTGAGTCACACCCCAGGTACCAGCTCACTCTGGAAAAGCTGCCTCAGCCACACCGGTGCATTGCGGGGGAATTCTGCAGCTCCAGCTCAGCGCTGCCAGTCCATCATCGGAGCCTTTGTGGGTTTTGTGGGGAGCAGAAAGCATTTAAAGAATTAGATCCGTGATTTGACAGCCCTTAACTGGAGACTTCACTGCAAAGGGCTCTTTCTGTCTCCAGAATACTCTTGCTGGGGCTGCCAGGAGCTTCCTACAGCTCAAATTTGTGCTTGTCCCAGTGTGGAGCAGAGACCTCCCTGAGCAGAAGGACAAGGATGGATGCATGCAGGGATGGATGGGTGCTCTCTGTCTCCAGTTCCCTTCATTCCTGGCCTATTCCCTAAATTTAGTGGCAATGCTTTGTGTGTTAACAGCACAGAATCTCTCCAGAAAATGAGAGGACATCCCAACTTGAAGAGAGAAACAGCTTTGATTGATTGCCCCTAATCCCTGGGAATGGACCACAAGGCAGCCTGGTGTCCGTGGGTTACAACAGGGCAGCCACAAACACCAGCAGAGGAATCACCTCTGAGCCTGTGCTCTGTTCTGAGCTTTTACAAGGAAAAGATGTTCCACCCCTCCACAAATTTAAAGGATTAGTACGGAGCTCTGTGAAGGTGTGACATATACTCATGGACAGGCACAAATGTGTAAAGAGCAAAAGCCACCAGTCCTGAAGTGAGAAAGCCCCATTTTAGGCCCTGAACTGTTGATATTTTAGAAACATTATTAGATAATTATGCAGTGAGAGGTTTTTATTTGCCCTGCTTTTCTTTGCTTTCCTGGGGGCTCTGGGTCCCTCTGGAACTCACTGCAGATCCTGCAGGCTCCTCTCCCCAGAGCTTCAGAAACTGCCCCACTCACTCCTGTGGATCAGATTTCATGAACAGAGCCCCCTCACTTTTGGCAGATGAATTCCAGCACTGCACATTACGGCAAATGCTTGCTCACAGGTTTAATGCAAAGCAGGTTTGCAGCGCTGGGCACAGGCAGCCCTGCCTGCCTGGATCCTGCAGGGATGCTCAGCTACACCAGCAGGGAAGCCTGGAGAGCGAAAGAAAACGATGGAAATTCCCCTTAAAGAAGAGATTCCTCCCTGTAGCAATCCATTTTATGCTTTCCCTGAAAACTGTTCCACCTTCTGGGGCTGGCGCTGCCGACAGCTCCTGCTCTCCGTCTGTCCCATGTTCTATTCCGGAGGCGGCAGCAGGATCGCTGCACGCCACAAGAAAGGAGCAACATATTCCAGAGACAATTAGGAGATGACAGACCACAGCAAACTTACATGTGAGCAGCAGCAGCACGTCACCCCGACACGAGTGCTGGAGTTCAGAGCTGGAGCAGCGGGCTCTGAGAGTTGGCTTTGTCCCTTATTTGCCATCCTTCTCCTTCTGGATTTTTCCAGCGAAATATGGGGATCCTGCACCTCACTGCTCTTGTTTGGGTGTCATTATGTACTGGAGGCAGCTGTGGCCAGATGTGCGTCAGTGCAGAGCTGGGCACGGTGGGCACAGCTTCCCTGGATGGATTTTTCCTGCTCCCATCACCATTCCCAACTGGAACACGCAGGCTCGCACCGCAGACTCTGGAGCATGACTGTGTTCCGAGAAAACCCAGCAAATGCTCTCTGCAAACACCATGGCCCAGGAATTCTTTCCACTTGCATGAAAATATCTCTCAAATAATGGAAAAGTGTGTCAAACGAAGCTGTGAGGGAGAAGTGGTTTAATTAAAACAGCCACAGATGCTGGAGGCAAACTCCAAGTTCCACTCCGAGCCTCCAGTATGGGGCAGGCAGACAACAACATTTCAAGGAATTGGCCCCAAAATCAGCTGCAAGGCAAAGCTGGTGCCTGGATGGTGATGTCTGGACCAGCATCATCCAAGAGGATGCATGACCAGCATCCCAGAGAAGTTTTTGGGGTTATCATGGCCACAGTTCCACACACAGCCACATTTATTGTCACTTGTCTGTCACACCTGCTGCCCACAGCATGGGCTGGGGAAATACTGAGCTCAAAATGAAGCCTGACTTGAAATTTCTCTTCCTTTTATTTATGTTGAAATTTCTCATCATTTTATTTATGTTTAAATTTCTCGTCATTTTATTTGTGTATCTGTTCTGAGACTGCCCTATCTGATACATCCTGAATCAAAAGCAGAGGCACCAAAGCACTTGGGAGTTACTTCTCCTGAACCAGAATAAACTCAGGGACAGCAAAGCAGCCCCAGTCGTACGTGACCACGGGGAAGAACAGCAAATGTTTTGAACCCAGGGACAAAAACCGTGAGGGGAGACACAGGGACACAAAGGAACACACAACCCATCAGCATCATTTCATACTCCAGCCACACAGGATGGGTGGGAGTGAGGAAGTCAAGGTTTTCTGTACGCTGCCATGGATTTTCTGGTAGGAAAAGGGCTGTGAAGAAGGAGAGATTCCCAAGGAATTTCCAAGGGAGCCTTACCGAGGCAGGTCCTGCCGTCCGTGTGCAGGCGGAAGCCGGGCCGGCACTCGCAGTAGTAGGAGCCCAGGGTGTTCACACAGCGGTGCTGGCAGCCCCCGTTGTGGACCTGGCACTCGTCAACATCTGCAAGAAAACAAGGGAAGAGTGGAATAAACCTCAGGGGAGTGGGCAGGAGGGTGTCTGAGCTCAGGAATATTTATCCTCTGATGCCCGAGTCCGGATGTGAGGAATGAATGCAAAGGGAACAAGATTGGCCATTTTGGTATGTTTGGTCAGCCAAGCTATTTATGAAATGCCAGGGGGACACCTGCAATCAGTGAACAAGAACTGAAAGAAAAAAAAGGCATCTTATTGTCACTCAGTGCAACCCATCCATCTGGTCACCTCACCAGGGTCACTTTTCCCA
Organism: Corvus brachyrhynchos; assembly: GCF_000691975.1. NCBI lineage: Eukaryota > Metazoa > Chordata > Aves > Passeriformes > Corvidae > Corvus > Corvus brachyrhynchos. Next base: position 3,416,549 of record NW_008240039.1, read on the forward strand.
TTGACCCCAAGATAATGGAGTCATTCATATTTTACACTTTCTTGCTCGTCAGAGGAAATCCCAAGTTTCTGGGGCAGATTTTTTCCTGTGCCATAATCAGAAATATGGGTAGAGTTGCACAGTTCCTTAATTCCTGCCATCTGTGGGTGTGCATAGGTGTGCCCAGGTGTGCACCTACACAACCTTTCAGACTGGAACGGATCAGAGCACCCACACAAACAGCAAAGCGCCCAACCAGCCATTCCCTTCCCCATGGAGAGAAAAACTTCAGCAGCTTTGGGTCTCTTCGTGTTTCTCTTTGCACTTTCTGCACCTCCAGCTCACCCAAGCCCCTCCCAGCCAGGACGGCCCTGAGCAGAGCTGAGTTCCCATCTCGGTCCCATCCACGAGTGTTACTGAGAAGATAAAGAAACATTTCCTGAGTGAATCACGGCAGGGCGGGGACCCGGCCGTGTCCTCGCACGCCAGAGGTGCAGGAACCTGCCCAGCCCCAACCGAGCTCTGCTTCACCCACCGGCCACACAAAGGGCACAAAAAAGGAGCAACACCACCCTGGCTGAGCCAAATTTTACGTTAATTGGATTAATTGCCAAGAAAATCAGCCAGCAGCAGGGAACGGTCCGGGTCAGGGATGGAACGGGAAGCGAAGCGGGAAAGGTGACGCCTGTCTGAGTCGGTGTTTCTGAGCTGCACAGTGATAACAACACAAAGTTACTGTGTTCTCAAAGCACTTTCCTTAGCAAGGCTTAAAGCATTAAAACCTAAAGCTTAGAGATCACAAAAACCCTTCCTGTCCCAGTGATTCCCAGGGAAGCCCCAACCTTGTTTTGGGGGGTCCTGCTGCACTGGCCATGCTGGGCTCCTCCTGCAGAGCTCCCCACTGGAGCTGTGGTCTCCATCAAGCCAGAAAAATGCTCATTTCTGTAATGCCAGCCCTTTGTTTTATTCAGTGGGCTGAGTCTTTTAGGAGGTTTTTGTATTTCCTCCCTGTTTTTTCCAAGACACTTAATACTGAAAGAAAGGAAAATGAGTAGATTTTTGAGGTGAAACATAAGCTTTGAATGATGCTCTCTGAAGAGTAAGCCAAAGCCAAAGTGGCTTTTTGAGGGGAAAAATGCCACGGCATGAGTCTGAGATGCTGGTCAAAGCAACCTAATTCTGATTAAATCATTTTCCTCTGCACACACTTGGGATGCTGCAGAGCCCTGGAGCCCCTGAGGCACTCCCTACTCATCTCTGTGGGCAGGATTAGCTATTAATACACAGAACTGGCTCTATTCAGTTCAAGAACAGGAAAACTGGGGTTTGGGAAGGTTTTATGTAGCATAATAAAGTTTTTTGGTCTGAATTTAAATGACTATTCCACTGCTTCCCTTCAACTCTAATCTGAAACCATAGAGAATTTACTGTCCAAGAAAGTTAGTGATGTGTTGAGTAAACTTCTTACTTTCACCCCATTACTCATACTCAGTAATTTTACATCTCCTCTCTCCGTGTCTCCTCTTCCCCCTTTGTACTTTTCACCCTCTAAATCTCCGTGCTTCCAGAGGGCTGTCCCCATCCCAACTCCCTCCCGGCCTGGGACAGCAGCCAGCCCTTCCTCGCGCCGTGGCCGCAGAATCACCCACCTCCTTCCCTGCCACCACTCCCACGTAACCACCACGTCCCAGCGTCCCTCCTGGAGCCTCGCTGATCTCCTCTGCAGTACCAGGGAGATTTTGGGACATACCCCGCATTGTTTTGGTGTGACCAAAACAAAACTGTCCCCAGGGGCAGCGAGGGGGCAGATCCACCAGCCAGCCCCGGCGGCGGCGGCATCTCCAGGCGTGCCCAAGGCTCACGAGCGAGTGAGTCAGCCAGGAATATGGACTGGGAAGCAGCTGGAGCTGCTCCCAGGGCCAGGAGGAGCAGCTCTGTGAAGGGTCACGTTGCCCCTGGTGCAGGTCCTGGCAGCAGGAGCCGGAGCCCTACGTGACACCGCGCGAGCTGCGGTTCGTGGCACGGCGGAGTTATTTTCCTCCTGGAGAGCTGACAAAATCTGGTTGAAATTAATATGCCAAAGGAGAGAAAATGAGAAGCATGAAGGCTTCTCTTCAGCTGACTCTGAGGAAGCCAGAGCCGTGCCAGGACAGAGTTTGCCAAGCCCACGGGCTGCCTGCTCCATGGGCAGTGGGTACCAGGCAAAGCCCACTGAGGCAGGAGCCCAACTCAGCAAGGGCTGGGGAGTGGGGCTTGGATCACTGCAGAGGGAAACACCCCTGCTGTGGAGGGAAACTGGAGTTCATGCCTTCTGCAAGGAGGGCCCACCCCAGCCTCTTCCCTGAGCAGGAACAATCCCTGGAACCTCAGACACCTACTTGGACTAACACAGGTAATGCTGCAATCAAACACAGGGAAGGTGAACACAAAACCAAAAAAATGGGGATGCAGTGAGGAGATGGCTCTGGCTCTGAACACACACAGGTCCTTCCAGAGGGAATACTGATTTATCTCCAAGAGCTACATGTAAGTCACAACAGCAGCTCTGCAAAGTATTAAATATTTGGTACGGAGGCAGTTTATCTCCTTGCAGGGCTGAGAAGGAGGCGATGGATCCCAGCTGGAAGCACAGGCAGGAGGAACACTGCGGAGGTTCGCTCTGTCTGGCCGAGCAGCAGTGCCAGGCTTTCATCCCTGCAGCAATTAGCCTGGATTACAGAGCAGGGCTGCGGGGAAAAGGTTAATTAAAATCCATCAAGATGAGCATGGGTGGGATTTAGTGACTTTATCTTTCCAGTACCAGTTTGCTGAAGATAATTCAGCAATTTCAAGTAGAGACTGGACAGAGAGGACCCAACAGCTGCTGGGCAGGGCAGCACAGCCATCCCACACTATGGACATAGATTAGAACAAAAAAAAGTCTGCATTACTTCATCCCTTGCATGTGTCACACAGTCCCAACATGGATAACCTGGGGAATTCGGATGCCCTGCTATTCCACACTCCCTGTGTGCAGGCAAAACAGCCATGGCAAGGTCCAACAGTGCAAGGAGGCCATGGGAGAGGAGGGCACGATGCTTCCTCTCTGCTACCCTGGAAGTTTTTTCCTTCTCGAGGCTGAGGAAGGACGGTTGGGAATGTGAGTGATTCACTGGAGGGAAGTAAAAGGCCATTTGGGGCGGTCAGAGCACTTCCACACCCTCGGCTTTCATCTCGTCCTAAACCAGGCATTGGAGAAAGCCCTAAAAGCACTTAATGAGCTGCAGGGAGTTATTGGGGCCAGCATTCCTTGGGGCCATTCTCCAGGTGGGAGATGCCCATAGCTTTCCCACGCCACCTGTGCCATTCTCAGCAGCAGATCCCAAAGGCACCTCAGGAATGGATGCATCGGCTTCACAACAACCTGAGGGAGTGAAAATCCATCAGGAGCTGCTTTGCCTCAGTCCCTGGCTTTGTCCTCAGCTCACCTTTTCCTGCCCCCGAGCACTGGGGCTGGGAGAGTCGCCCAGCTCCCACTTGTGCTCCTCTGTCTGCCTCGGGATGGGGCTGTAATTAGGAATTACTCAGCACCGAGCAGAGATGCACGCAGCAACAAGCACCTGGACTTGCTCTGGACTTGCTGCTGTTCTCACCGTTTCCAACCTTCTTTCATCACTGTTTCACCCTGTTCCCTGGGCAGGCTGTCACTCTGAGTGGAAGATATTCCCGTGCTGTGCTGTGGAGGCCAAGGGATTCCCAGACACAGACCTGGGAACGGAACCCCCGGATGGAAATGAGGGTCGCTGTTGAAGGAGCTAATGGAAAATGATCAAACAACAGCTCTGCTGCTTTCTGGCTGCTTTAGAGGTTCACAGGGAGGATATCACAGCACCAGGTCCACGTCACTGGCATGACGGATTGCGAGTCCCCAGCAGAGCACAAAGCTCCCCCTGTAAGGGCGGCTGTGTAAGAACACAACACCCAGCGCTGCCACGTGCCATTGCAGCAACACCAGGACCCAGCAGAGCCCTGGCTGTACTCACGAGGCACATCAAGGCACTCCAGGCCTCAGTGAAACCCCCACCATTACTGCACAAAGCACCTCCTCACTCTCCTGTCACACACGAAGCTGCCGGTGACGCGCACACAGCAGAGCCTTGTGCTGTGGCAGCTGTGGGGACGTGTGTGCCAGCTGGGCAGACAGGAGCTGCATGGAAAACACCACACAGACCCTAAAAATCACTCCAAGAGAATATCTGGGACTCTAAAAGTACACCAAGAGGACTTCTCTTACCTGTCAAAGAGAAGCTCAAGCAGTGAAGGAAAAATTAACCAAATTAACCAAACCCACAGCGATACCTACTTAGGATAAGCTGCAAGATGGGTGAACCTGAGAAAACCCCTCGGCTGTGCAGCCTCTGAGATACCTCACACCAAGGATGAAGCCACGCATGCACAGAGCTACCTGTCCATGGAGCTGCAAGAAGCAGAGTCGGGATCAGGATCCGATGAATTCCGTGTTAAGGGAGGGAAGGTTGGATCCAGCGCAAAGCTGGATCTCGGGAGCTTGCCTTGGAGAGTTGCTTTGAGCCAACACAGTTGGATGGAGACAGCAACCACGATCTGAGCTTGAGACAAACATCTGATCTATAAATAACAAAGTAGCGACTCGCCCCTTTTCTGAAGGTCTGGCACATCTCACAGCTATTCTGGTATCACTTTATAACCGACTGCTCAGGGCATTTATTTATTAGCATTATCTCATGATGAGATAATGCATTCCTTGATGTCTACATTACACCCAAGCTTCCCAACTCTTTAGTGACCTTCACATATTCTCTATTATTCCCTAAATCTCCACGAACTTTTCCTGCCGTGGAGGCAGCCGAGCACACAGAGAGGGAAGGGGTGGTGTGCACTGGCAGAACTCACACCTGGCTCCGTGTCCACATCTCCCACCCCACGTAAGCCACGTGCAATGGGAGCACGGAGGATTCCATCCCCTCCACCTGCTCCACGGCGAGTCTGGCCAAGCTTCCCACGCTGCGGCAGGCTGGGAATTGGCTTCCAAAAGACACTGAGGCTGAACGTCCCAGCGCAGGGAAGTGAGCCCTGACACGGCTCCTCTGCCTGCATCCCCCAGCTGTGCCCAGCTCCCGGCTCTGGCTGCTGCTGCCAGAGGATTCCCCTCGCACAAAATCCAGCCCCAAGTAACACCGAGCCCTGTCCTGTGTGAGAATGTGCTGAGCAGCACCCACACAGCCCCGACAAACCCGCAGCCTCACAGAGAGAGAAAGGCACAACTTTTTCAGGACAAAACGGTATCAAATTTCACTTTTTGCCCTGGACTGGGGCGTGATCCCTTGGAGCTGAGGAAAAAACAAATCTACATACCCTGGCGAAACGCAAGCATTTGGCTTTTTAAGGAATGTGGCACAGGAGCTATCTTTAACCCAGCTGGACAGCAACATATGTGAAGAAACTCCTGCTTCTCTCTCTCCCCCATCTGCCAGAACTGACTTTTCAGAGTAAGAAATGCACATAATAATAA
>NW_008240039.1:3423190-3439457 GCF_000691975.1 Corvus brachyrhynchos
GAGGCGAGGCACCCACGGTGGCATCCGGCCCCCGGGGCTCGGGCTGGTTCTCCACCGCGAAATAAACCCTGATTTGCCCCAAACCAGGCTGAGGAGGGATGAACGCGCGCAGGGGTGATCAGGCTCTCCCCCTTGGAGCGCCAGGCTGGTGTGGGGGACTCCGGGGTTACACCAAACCGGGGGGTTTTCACTTGGGAAGTGCCTCATTACCATCACGCCTCCCCAAAACAAGCCCAGCTGCTGAAACAGCACCCAACACCAAACCTGGGCTGGGCTGTTCTTAAAATAACGACAAAAAGTAAACCTTAATCACTGAATTTAAGCTGAAATGAGGAACAGCCATCGCGACTGCTCCAAAGAAAACCATAATGCTCATTCCCGTTTCCTGCAAGACGGAGCCTAGAATTTTATTTTACCTTTTTCATTAAACAAGAAGTAGGAATAGCTTATTGGATTTTCCAGAGGCAAGCTCAAAAGCCTCATTTAACTTTCTGGAATGTTTTGTAACAATGTGCTCACAGGGCTGAGCTGGGGGAAGCAGGCCCTGCTACTTTGAGACGTTTTCACAGTATTATTTGGCCATAGTAAAATTCCAAATTAAAACTTGTGGTTTAGGCTGCAATGAATAGCATTCCACAAAAAAATTTTGAAACAAGCTGAATCCAGGAAGAAAATAGGGATTTCATGCTATTGCTGCAACCATTTCCAAAGGAAGGTGGACTCCAGTCACAAGTCCCCTTTGCTGCTTGTTCCAAGAGCAGCTTCCTAACATTTCAGGGACCACTTCAGCTCATCTTAATATTTACACAAGGCAACAGCCCACATGCTTCTCGTTAATATTTTGACTTTAACAAAAATAACAGACAAATTTTCGGGTCAGTTACTTTGTGGAACAAAAAAAAAAAAGTGACCTCTCTGAAGGATGCTGTGAACGTTTGGAAGTGGTCTGGAAAAGTCCAGCCCGATGTGCTGCATCCTGCACACACACCTTCCTCAAGCTGCCTGGTAGGTCCACCAGAGTCCCCAGGGAGATGCTCAGCACTGAGGGAGGGACAGGAGGAGGGGAAGTGTCAGAGCAGTCACTGAGAGCCACCAGAAATTCTGCCTGCGCTCCCCATGTCCCACAGTGAAGCCCCTGCCCTGTTGTGCTGCCTTCCAACAGCCCTCGCTGTGCACAGACACGCTGCCACCCTGCCAGGAGCCACTTTAAATCTATCAAATACCTCACCCATTCCAAAACACCCCGCGGCAAGACATGGATTGTCCTTGCTGGCCCAGACCAGATCCTGGGAACGCTGCCTCAGACCCGAGGCACTGCCATGGGGAGCGCTGACACCGCTCCTGCAAACGTCTCTTGAGGTGCTGACAAGCAGAAATAAACGTTGCCACAGAGCTGTGAAAAACGAGTTAGGCCGACTTCCTCCGTTCCAAAATGTTACCAGGACTTGTCTATCTTAAATTGTCCTTGCCTGGAGTGCAGATGGGCCACAGTGAGCAGCTCCTCAAGGGACCCCCTGACTCCTCAGGCACCCACCAAAGGGAGCTTTCCGCTGGCTTCACGATCTGGGGATTCCTCCTGCCTGGGCACATGCAGCTCCCAAAAAAGAGCTCCTCAGCCCACAAAACAAGTGTGACTTCTGTGACAAACCTGCTCAATCCCCTGGTTTCTTAGACTGTGACAAAAACCTCACCACAGTGAGAGGCTCGGGCTCCTCCAGACAGCTCAGAGGTACAGCACAGGCATCAAAAGCACATCGGGCTCGAACACAAACTGAGCCCTGCTTATGTAATAAGTTATGCTTGGCCAGGTCAGAGCCAGCTCCAGCTTCCTCATCACCTAATTTACTTCAGCTGATTAAGTACCAGGAGTTGTTTGGAGTATGGCAACACATCAGGATTGGCAGCAGGTCATTCCTGGTGCCTGGGGAACGAGCCAGGAGAGCACCAACATCCTTTAACAGGGACCCGAGATGGGCTGAACCCCTGACTCTCATGGAATTTCATTCAGATTCAGTCTTAAAATCCTTGTAAGGACCCAAACAAATCACAGCTGGTGATGTGGTGCTCCACAGAGTTAATTCAAATCCCAGAGTTAATTCATCCCTGCACAGACACAGTCAGCCTGCTCAGGTAAACGGGAGGGCTGGAATGTTCATCCTAAACCAACCCAAACCCTGAACCACATTTCTTCTGACATTTGGAAAAAAGGACTCCAGATAAAAGGAAATGGCCAAATAGAGACTGGGAAAGCAGAAATATGCAGGAGGTGGAACATGGAAGAGGCGAGGAAAGGAACAAGCTGAAGGATGAGGTCCGTGATTTGGGGCCTGCATGTCCTGGGCTGCATGCTCGAATATATTCCAGACAGGTTTTTGAACTTCTCTATGTGTAACATTAGCTGGGAATTAAACTGAGACCCCCATGTGCTGAATCAGGTTTCTTACACACAATCCAGCTAAAATGTGAATTTTCATTTACTTTTGGAGCTAATGCCCTCGTCCTACGAAGGCCGTGAAAAGTACAAATATACTTCTCTATGTCAAGTGGTGCTTAGAGGGATAAAATAAACAAAAGCTTGTGAGAATTGTGGTTTAGGGGTTGGTTTATGATATTTTTTGAGAGCTCTCCACTGCGTCGCTCCAACACGCCTGCTGCTGGGGCAGAGCCCAGGGCACATCAACACCTGAGCTCCCCTAGAACCTGCCATGCCTCAAAAACCATTGTAACAAAGCAAACCTGTTTGTTTCCTGTAAAAACCCCAACACGTGGTGTCCCCAAAGCACTCTGCAGACAGCTCTTCCACTGGAGATTAGATCAGAAATACAGACCATGTCCACAGCCGTGGCTCCTGCTGGCACTGAATCCAGGGGCAACTGGGCATCCCTTTGGATGCAGCCATGGGGGACCCCAAGCCCCAGCCCAGCTCTGTCCTCCCCCAGCTGCTTTACTTCCCTCATTGCTGCTCACCTGGAAAACAGCAGCAGAAAAAAGGTGTGAAGTGCTTTGTTTGGGGCACAGACCAAATATGGAGGAGTTTCTCCCAAACTTGTTATATTTGTTATTCTTCTGAGAGCGTTTCCTTCCTCCCTGCGGAGCGAACCAGCACCTCATCAGCTGTGCACTATTGACACGCGTAAAAGAGAATCATTTTGGCAGTTCTCTGCCACTCTGGATCGCTAATTCCAAGCTTGTAAATAAAGATGGGATCTGGTGCCACTGGGGGGACTTGGTGCCAGCACTCAGGGAGGCTCTCAGACCGATCCCCGACGGGCACAGCACTGACTGGCTTCTCTCCTGGTGGCTTGAGCAAAGCAGCCCAACACTGGATAAATAAATCCCTGCTAACTGTAATCCCTCTGGCTCAGAGGGGAAAACACTGGAGAGCCAAAGGCTGCTGCTGCCAGGCTGTTCCAGGGCAGGAATCACTCCACAAGGTGCCACGCGAGGGCTGACCAGCAGTGCACACCCACATGGACATGGAGCCCAACCCTGTGCCGTGGGCACCAGCTGAGGGGTCCTGTGGCTCACAGGGTGTCACATGTGGCCACCTCAGCACTCCTGACAAGCCTGCTGAGCTCCCACAGCCAAACACAGCCAGAGTTTCTTGCCTTTCTTTGCAGGGCTCACATTCACGCTCCATTTGAGGTCCCAGACTTCAGCCAACCAAGCACAACCCCGGCGTGAAAGGAACTCCTGGGTCTGCCCTGTGCTGCTGCAATGGTTCCCCACCCACTGCCCGTGTACGTAGAGTGAATCAACACAATTTAGGCAATTCTGGGCAGGAAAAGCAGCACACGGAGCTACAACATCCTTCTCCTTCCGACCAGAGGTCAGGTTGGGAAGCCCTTGAGTGGCTGAGATGAAGTTTGTTCCTTCAAAATGTCCCCTACCTTAGCAGCACATGCTGGTCCCCAGTATTTTCCTGCCTCTCCACACAAAGCTGATGCTGTTGCAGAGCAGTTTGTTTAGCAGACACATCAGAGGGAACTCTGAAAGCCCAGCTTGATGTCACTCCGAGCCAGGAATGAAATCCCAAGGATGAAGCCTTTTAACTGCCGACCTCTGAACCCACAGCTCCTTTTCTTGGGCCACCCTCGGGAGAGGTGCGAGCTCCAAACCCTCCCAGCCAACGCAGGGCTCCAGATATCTGACCCTGTGGTTTGGAGCTCAGGCAGCTTTATTCAGGACTTTATTCAGCTCCATCAGGACTCTGACCAAGACAAGCTGAATATTTTTGCAAACTGTAAACATTAATCAGTGCCTTTTGTCTTCCCAAATTCTCCCCGTCTGCACAAACACGGATCCAACCCCGTCCACCCCTGAAAACATGTGAGAGCATGTGGGGAGTTTGGAAAGAGCTTCTTATCTGATGTAAAAAACCAAATTAATGTAAAAAGTGGTGAGGACAGCAGGATCCCCCATGACACAGTAGTGGGTTTGTTGGAGAAGTGCAGCCATGGGGGAATAACTCAACACCCGCTTTGCTGAGGTGAAAAGATTTACACTTGAGCAAAGCAGGAGTGAGGCAGCCCAGTGCAAACTCTTCTCTCACTTAATTTAGGGCTTAATCTTCCCTGAGTGTTCTTTTTTGTCATGATGAGACCTGCAGACAGAGCAAATCCACACAGGATGGATGAGGGGCTCCAGGAGGACGATGGCACTCAAAGCACACACTGCCCCCCTGACACAGAGTCAGAGGCAACGCGGGAGAGACGGAGCAAAGAGCTATGAATTATTCCAAGAATACGTGCAAGGTGATTCACACTGTGCCCCCTAAAAGTAGAAGAAATATAGAAGAAAAAATGGAAAAGAAAAAATAATAAAAAAAAAAGGATTGCTTGTTTCCACCAAAATCCTGAACCTCTTAATCACCAGAGAAGCTAATCCTCATCAGGGGAATTCTGGGGAAACTGGAAATATTTTCGCTTGGCTAAGATAAGGGCAGAGCTGTTTATTTCACACATCTCTGCAGTGGTACAGAGCCAGGAAATAGTTTTCAGTTATTTTCAACAAAACAAGACAAATGTACCAAATTGGCAAGAAAGTGACATTTTTCTGTGGAATTCTTTAATGTCCGAACCGATATCCACAGAAACAGCTCTTTCCCCGTTCGTCAGCAATCTTTGTTAATTATTTGAATACTTTTGGCCTTCTGCTAAGCAAACCAGTGCCGAAAATATGCAAGAACTCTGCCACAAAGCCATGACCATCCAAAGCAGCCCCCAGTGTGCCCTGGGCAGGTGTTTCAATGTCACTCCAGGGAATCCGGGGGTTCAGGGTTCTGCTCTGCAGGAGCCTGGTGAAGGTGCTTTCCCTGACCTGTCAGTGAATCCTGGAGCTGTGATTTGATCCAAAAACTGTAATCTTGTTCTTGGCTCTGATGAGCAAAGCGCTTTTTGCATTTCTCCAACTCGGAGCCGAAGCAGCAGCGCTCGCGCAGATGGAAGCGCCGGGAAGATCCCACCCGGAGCGTGGCAGGGCAGATTCCAGCTGGGGGAGCCCAAAAGGCCACCTGGAGCACAGCTGGCACTGGGCACTGCACTCACACAACCCCACTGAGGATTCCCACTCACAAACACTGAGGCTTCTCTTCCACTCCATTTTGGGAGCAGATTTAAGGCGGAACAGGGAACAGCGACGCAGACTGGGAAGGACAAAGCTCATCCCTTTTGAAGCAATAAAATACCAGGCACGGCCGTGATTCCTACCTGGATCACCATGGCCACTGGCCCTGCCTGTGCTGGAGATGCTGCACAAAACCAAACCCCACTGCTTTTGCTGCAGCTCTTTTTCCCATTCTGAATTTCCAGTGCCAATAGGAAAAAGCAACATTAACAGGTACAAAACGCTCCCCCTTCTCCCATGCCCAAACACTCAACGTGTCACTGCCCAGAAGATTCCTGTCCTGGAGGGACTCACGTGGTTAACAACACACCTGTTATCCCAGCTCTCTGGCTCACCCTCTAACAGCCCTCTTGTTCATGAAAATGAGAAGACAAAGCTTCTCTGCATTATAAACCTGTTCTTTTAGAAGTTTCACATTCTCGTCTTAGAACTATCAATCCTTTCCACTAAAACTCTGTCAAATAAATACACACAAGTACCCTGGATAGCATCAATCCACAGAAAACTCAACTAAAAGGTGGAAAAATACAAAATAGCCACCTCGTACACATTTTCTGCTGATTTTTGTAACTCAAGTCGAGAATGAGACACCCCACCCAAACCAGAGATCTCCCTTCCCCTCAGCACGATGTGGGCCAGACCTTGAAGGCACAGAGAGCACTTTTCTCAAATTACCTTTTATTAGCGTGAGGGACTAATCAGCAGCTGGAAGGGAGGAATCACCACCCCCTTGTTACCGGATCCCTCCTTCCCTCCCTCCTCAGCGGCTTCCCCGGACTCCACTGGGGAGCTGAAGGAGCTCAAACCCGGGCTGCTCCCCTGAAGCATCCTCCATCCTCCCCAAAATCCCCCCTGGCGTCCGTGCACCAGCACTGGAGATGCTCTCCACCCCTGCATCACTGTTAGACCATTCCATTATTTTCGGATGCAGATCAAAATCACCTCAAGATTAGGAAATTCCAAGTTTCAGCTGGACGTGTGGAATATAACGGGCGGTTTCAAAAAGATTTATCAGTTGCTGGCAAATTTTTGACATTTGGCACCGAGCAAAGCACTTCAAAAATGTTTCTGTGCTTAAGAGTTGCTTTTTTTTTGCTCCGTAAAGCAGCATTTCCTTCTTGCAAGAGAGTAGAAAAATGGAGACAAATAGGGATTGAAGGCATTTGGGCTGGATGGAAGAAGAATGGGCTGCAGCTGTGCCAGGAACGCGCTTCAGCCACGCCGTACTCTGGGTTTCCTTCTGCTACTGCAGATAAATCTTGGTGTTCCCTTGCTCACCCAGAGCCAGCCCCACTCCCATCGCTCCCAGATCTCTGCTGCCTCCCAGGCCAGCTGCAGAGGGAATCCTTTGACAATCCGTGGGGATGGGAACGTGGCAGGGACACGGATGGTGACGGGAAGGTCCTTGCAGAGCCATCCCCGGCAGTGACGCTTTTATCCAGCATAAACCAGCCCCCAGATCAGCCCTGCGATAACAGCAGTAAAAGGTGTCTGCGGGCAGCACACAAACCTGTCAAGTCATGAAGAATTAAATGTATTTCCAGCCAAGAACAGAGCTGGAGAAGGACAGCCATCAAAACAAGGCTGATGTGATCAAAGAACCCCAGCATTTAATTCCCTCAGCCTCTTCTAATGCGCTCCTGTCTGGGCTCAGAGCGCCCTGGCTGCTCGAAAACACCAGACCGTGCAAGTTTTGTTTTACTTTTCAGAAATCCTAAGACCTGCTAGAGCTTAATGAAATCCCCAAGGGTTTATATTTGCTTAATCCCCTCTCTGCAGCAACCTGCCAGCATTTGGAGACAGCGGCTCCTTCCAAGGGCTCCAGGCAGGGCAGGGCCCAGGCAGGGCAGGGTCCAGGAAGGGAGTTGCAAGAGGTGCCCAGCACTCTGGGTAGTTTGCACTCTGCAGGTCTTAAAAAGAGGGATTCTGTAAATGCATAAATTCTAATTACATTTTCAGGCAGCACAAGTGCCTAAATGCAGGATCTGTTTGAGGGGAGGTGTGTGGATGCAGAAGAAGCCCAGCATACCTGAAGTATTATTATTATTACTAGTAGTATTATTATTGTTTTTATTATTATGATGAGGTTTAACTGCAGCTTTCATATAAAATTCCCTTTAATCTTTCAAACAGACCCAGTCCCAGCAGGTTCCCCGTAAGCCCTGAGTTTCTCCAGCAGATACAGCCAGAGCCGGAATGATCCTTGCCTCCACATTTTGTCAAAATAAGCTTTGTGGTTGGGCTCTGCAAACACTCCTGCAGCTCCCTAGAGCTTGTATTTATCAAAGCATTATGGAACTTCCTTCCTCCGTGACCGAAACACGCGATCCATAAATAAAACAAGGAGTGCTCCTCATCCCCCAGCTCACCACAGGCTCGGCATCACCGCTGGCTGGGGGTGAGGATTTTCCTCTCATGATTTTAGGGCTGTTTGGCCATCCTGAGTTCTGGGAGCTTTGGACAAACTCTGCAGTTCAAATCCGACCTGAGGGACTGATGCTGGCTTGGACTGGACACGGCACAGATGACTCGGGTGCAGCTGCTGTGTCCAGATCACTCCTATCACCCAGAAATGTAACTTTTCAGGTGATTTCTCAAAACAAAACAAGCCAGAATTCAGGAATGCTACCGAGCCACCTCGATCCTCAGCAGTGAGGGGCTGGTTTTTCTTGTGCTCATGTGTTTGTCGTGGTGAGACACCAAAGGACTCATGCAGCAACTGGAGCAGGCACAGAGCACTGTCCACTCCTCCTGGAGATGCCCCACAGACCCTTGAAACCAAGTATGGGTCGCCTCAAATCACCCCACAGGCTCCACCAATACTTGATTTCCAAGGTCACACGCAGTGGATGTCGAGGAGCTCCTGGAAAGCGTCTTAGTTTTATTCAAAGTGCCGTGTAAACATAAATAAATCCAATATGAATCTTCCTCCATGATTTCTGTCAAAACTCTGTTTCAAATAATCTGCTTGTGAAACACCTACGTTTGCTTTTTGTTTTCAAGGAAGAGCTAGGAACAGGAAAGAGAACATCACGCTGAACTTTCACCCATATAGCACTTTTTTTTCCCAGATAATCCGTGCTCATTTAACCCCATCCCACTCCTCCAGCCTCGCACCTGTGCAAGATTTGTTTCAAATATATTCTGAGTCCAAATCCCTCCCAAGGAAGGGGGACTCAGCATCATTCCCTCCCTGGGGCACGGTGCTGGTCTGTGCACCAACATCCTGTTCCTGTGAGCCGACAGGCTCTGTTTTGGAGGATTTACAGGTAAACCTGGCTTAATCTGGAGGTTCAGAGCCTCAGGACCCCGCCTGAAGGCGGTACCCATCCTGCAGCGACCTGGCTGCTGTGCCCCGGCATTCACCAGCTCCCCCCGCGTGACTTCTGCAAGGAGAGGCTTGAAATGAAGTCCTGGTAGCCGTAGGTATTCCTGCTCTTTATGAGAATTCCCAAGTCGTTTGAAGGAAAGCAGAATCCAAGCACATCTGGTGTTTTATTTATGGAAGTTACACACTCCCGCATGAAAGCAGCCGTCCGCTTTTAACCTGGTAACAAACCCCTACTTCTCCCTCTCTGCCCTCGGGCTAAGAGCCATTAATATTCATGGCCATTGTCGGTGATTTTACAGCTCCAGTAAAAAAGGCCTGAAGGAAGCTGAAATGCCAGAGGCCCCAGTTTGGAAGCAGCTGGCTTTCCCTTGAACAACTTCCCAGCTTTCCCAGAAAGTGACAGCCACCTCCCCAGCTCCAGAGCACACACCTCGGCCGGGGTCCGCGACTCAGGGCAGGGAACTCGACAGAAAAAGGAATGTCTGAGCATTATCCTGGTGACCCTGAAGGTGAGAGCTCTCCAGAGCACACAAAGCATCTCAACCATCTGCGTGCTCACAATTCCTGGGAAGGAGGACCAGGGTCCAAACTTCAGTGCCGATGTGCCAACCTCGGCCCCGTCCCAGCAGGTTCCTCACCTTGGACACAGCAAGCAGATTAGATTCATTCCCGGTATCCAGGGAAAGCCACCTTGCTGCTGGGACTTTTCCTTTAGCAATCCTATGAAGGCAGATTTTTAATGAAATATTCTCTATAAATATAAGGAACATACCCCAAGATCATCTGGGAGACCAAAACCAAGTGTTAAACCCAAGATTACAAAAAAGTCATGGCTCCCGAGCTCACAGCACGCAGCTGGAGCCAGCGAAGTCTGGAGGCTGCCCTTCCAAATTCCAGATTAATTTCTTTAAAAGGATGGTCCTGAAGTAAATAAAACATGGGGAAATCTGTTTTTCCAACAGAATATGCACTTAGATCTGCAGTGTTAACTACACACACGTATAGGTAACTCATATCTGCAATGGGATTTAAAAAAAAACCCTCAATAATCTTTTAAAAAGCTTTTTTCCCCTGGGTTTGTTGTTTGGTTTGTTTGGTTGGTTTTGGTTTTTTGTTTGGTTTTTTTTTTTTTTTTTGAGGGAAGTAACTTTTCATAAGACAAAAAACCAAACAAAAGTTTCTGCATTTTGTTTGACCAAAAAAAAAAAAAAAAAGATAACTACTAGAGCCCCTAAAAGTGGTTAAAACTGGGATAAAACGGTTTTTCTCTCATTCCAAAGGGATAACTCTGCTGCTCTTGGATGGCAGACAGGCACTGCAAAGAGAGCAGCTGCAGGGACGGATCGGAGCGGAGCAGAGCGCAGCAGAGATGCTCTACCCCCTCCCTCTGGCCGAGAGGACACCTCACAGACTCCGGCTGCTCCACGCTCTTGGAGAAGCTTTGGGTAATTATTCCCTAAAAATGAGGCTGCTGTAGGTGGTTTTCCTGAAACCAGCTGTATTGGGGAAAAGGCTGCGGTGTCCTGGGGATTTCACCCTTTACAAACTCATCAGTATTCCCCCAGGAACAAGCCCTCCTGATAACCTTGGGGAAATCAGAGAATCTGCCTAATGCAGCGCTAAAAGGCAAGGAGCGAAGCACAGGACTGGCAGGACGCTGCGGGTCCTGCGGGCACTTCTGCGTGGCTGAATTTGGGATGAAAGAGGAGCCTGTCCGTTGTTTCTCTGAAATTGTGCCAGGGGGATGAGCCGGAGCCGGGCTGCACAATCCCCCCAGTGTTGGGGCTCTGCTGAAGTTTGCCAGCACACAGGGATTACACACAAAATCCAGGCTCGGTGGGGCTTTGGTTTCTTTGTTGTTTTCCTTCTTCCTTTTTGTGTTGTTTCCCCTCTCTCCAGCTCAGCACACTCTGGGATTTGGCACCGGGGTATTTCAATCCCTGTCTCCCCATGGTACCTCCAGGAGATCTGCCAGCAGGGGTGGCAAAGCCAAGTTGCAAGACATGAAGGTGTAACCAGAGTTGTGAACAAGAGAAACTGTAAGGATATATTTTAGATTTTCCCATATCTCCAGATTTCCTCTCCAGATTCTCCTCCTTATTAATCTAATACTCTGTAAAGTCAACGTCTTTCTATGGATTTTACCAAATGCTGAGACAAGCCCAGCCTGGCTCCTCCTGACCTACAATAACAGAGACATAATAAAACAGCCATGACAGACAGCACCTCCAGGAAATCTCTTTTTTTGGGAATAAAAGGAGCCTGTGCCTGCTGGGAGCTGCGGGGTCTGCAGGGAGAAGATTATCTGTCACAGCTCTGCAGCTTCCTGCGGTGCTCAGATAACGCTGACTCTGTGCCACGGGCACTGCTTCCCACAGGCTTTTTCCTTCGCCCCTTATTTCTTCCTAACTTCCCATCCAAACTGATGTCATCTGTCATCTTTGGGTAATCTTTCAAACACTGCTGATGTGTCTGGTGCTTTCTAGTTTTTTGTTTATCACGGTCTTGAAGCTGGCAGGAGGGTGCAGCCAGGTGGGGTCAGGCTCTGCTCGCAGGGAACAGGGACAGGAGGAGAGGGAACAGCCTCAAGCTGTGCCAGGGGAGGCTCAGGGGGGGCAGAAAAAAAGAAAGGGTGCTCAGGCCTTGGCAGGGCCTGCCCAGGGAGGTTTGGAGTCCCCATCCCTGGAGATGCCCAAGGAAGGGCTGGAGGTGGCACTCAGGGCTCTGGGCTGGGGACAAGGTGAAGATTGGGCACAGCTTGGACTGGATGATCCTGGGGGTCTTTTCCAACATTACTGATCCTGTGATTCTGTGATGTTTTCCTCATACATGACCAGGGCTGTACCTGCTGTGGCAGGAAGGGCAGCATGAAGCACTTCTGGGATGATTTCTAAGACATGTGGATGTAGGAAAACACAACACCACACATGGAGAGATCCCACATGCACAAGCACACTCACATACGTGCCCTGTCTGGATTCTGGGGAGTCCCAGGAGAGATGGAGAAGGGACCACAGGCTCACTTTATCACAGTGGCATCATTCCCACACATAGCAGCATGTGCAATCTGACACCCCCTCTTTAGTGCGAGCCAGCCTCCCCAGAGCGATTGCATTATCAGTCTTGGCTCCCGCTAAACTCCTCATAAATATAAATATGTCAGATTGCCAAATAAGGTTTAATCAATACCACAGTCAGGGCTTTCAATCCTCATGAACTTAAAAGTTGCATAAGAAAGTTGCCTGTAAACTTTGCAGGTCTTTTGGAACTCGACTCCTTGACGTGGCGTGAAAAGTTGTGAAGGGTTTTATCCGCCCTTTAAGGTATTTATTTTTTAAAGAAGAGGAAAATTGAGCTCAAATATTCGAGTGGTTTGGTTCGGATAAACACATTTCTGCTCATCGCTTTCCCAGCTGCCTCTTCCAAGGCGAGGTAACCATCCTTCCAGGGGAAACTGCCACTGGGGAATCTTCCCAACCTAAAGGAGACTCAAAGTAACATCTGTCACCTCTTCATCTGCATCCATCCCACTGGAATGTGCGTGCCAGGTCAGGGCGAGGTGCTGCGTCAGGCTGTGCAAATGTTCTGGGGGGAACATCCACAAGAGAGGCCAGTTTACACGGACCTGAGAGTACTCCCATACCTGTGCCAGGTGTCTTCCACACAGCTTCTGTTAAGGGCCAAGCCAAGTATGTCCATCAAATGTCCCCTCTCCACTCAGATCATACATTTTTCCCTATGGATGTCACATCTTTTGCTGTTTCCTCAGCTCCTTGCCCAATATGAGCCTCAGCCACTCACCAGAGACATCCTCCTCCTGCCCACTCCTACATCCCACCACTGGTTTCTACCTGCTGCCATGCCCATTTTGTTGAGAGTTTGGGCAAATTCCTGCTTGGCCCTCCCAAAGTTCCTCAGGAGCTGAAGTAACGGGACAGGTAATGACATCCAGACGAGCTGCTCCTCTCCCCAGGTCACCCTCAGGCTCCCAGAGCTGCTCCCGTGGAGCCAGAGGCAGCAGCCTGGCTCGGCTTAGCGAGGGTAACCTGAGACACTCCACTCCTGCCATAAAACCCTGTGGACTATAAATATCTCCCCATAGTGCAGAGAATTCTTTTTTGACACATTATATAATGGATGCAATAAAAAATATACTGTGCCTGGCAGCCTTTCCAAGGCTTTCCAAGGCTTCCCTTCAGGAGCTCAGAGCGCCGGCTGGGCTTTGATGATTTTTTTCCACTGTATGGCCAAAACTGTATTTAATGGGAAGACGGGAAGATGACTCTCCTGGGAAAGAACCTGTATTCCTCTTCTAGAGAAGGTGAAGAGACTTCCTTCAAAGTTTCCAACCCTTTGAAGCGACTTCAGCTCTGTGAGATCACAGAGGCTTTGCCAAAGCTGAGCATAGGGAGGTTTGAGTGTCTCCAGCAGGTTTGTCCCATTTTTAGCTGTTCCTCACAGCAAAATCTGTGCCAGGGGGAAGCTCTGTGCTCACCAGGGAGCTGGTGACCTTCAGTGCTGCATCCCCATGGCAGGTGGGTTCTGAATGGACATCAGTGACCAAGACTTGCTGCCAGCATAGCAGTGAGAAAAGCACGGAGCTTCCTTCTCACCACTTATGAAGCCAGAGAGATTCACACAGAATCAAGGGGGAAAATTTAGCAAGATCTAGTTGGAGGGTTCAGAAGAAACGCTGTAGCACCAGGCTGAGCTGTCAAGGGTTCAGACAGGGACTGGGGGAGTGGATGGCTCTGAGCACCACACAGCCCCAGGCAGCAGGTCTGGGCTCCAGGCACATCCCAGCCTGGCTGTGCTGCTTCCCACAGCCAAGGCCCATAACCTGCCATTCCCATTTCTCCAGCTAAACATCAAAAGTCTCTCCCACCTCAGGAGTCCCTCTA
Organism: Corvus brachyrhynchos; assembly: GCF_000691975.1. Taxonomy (NCBI): domain Eukaryota; kingdom Metazoa; phylum Chordata; class Aves; order Passeriformes; family Corvidae; genus Corvus; species Corvus brachyrhynchos. Next base: position 3,437,048 of record NW_008240039.1, read on the forward strand.
GCTGTGATTCCTAACACAAGGAGCCTGTCAGTGCCCATCTCTGCACCTCACTGGGGACACCAGGCTTGACACCATTTTCCAGGAGCAGCAACGACAAAGGATAAAGCTCTGCTACCAGAGTGCGAAATGAGAGCTACAGTCAGTGTGACATCCAGATGTTCCAGCTATCAGGTTTAACCTCACTCATCTCAATAGGAAGCTCCAAAAGCCACACTCTTTATTCCAAAAGGAATCTTAAACCAGTACCTTTCAAAGTGCTGGAGCTTTGCTGCTCCTTCCAGCCAGCTCCCAGATTTTGGCCGGAACAGAGCCAGAAGCTGAAATGCCACAAAGAAGACGATGACCTCATGCAGAAGGGCTGTAAGGAGGGGTCAGCTCTGCCCCTCTGCGTGTGCCCAGTCTTTCGAGGCACTTGGCAGCGTTTGGGGTGTCTGTGACACCCAGGCAATGCCCACCTCTCCCTTGAGGCCGCTCGCTCGGCTGCCAGCACACAACGGACAGCCCGTGTCTTACACCGAAAAACTGCCACATCCCTGGGAAAAAAGAGTCTTCTCCAAGTCTCTTTGTCTCCATATAATTAAGCTCAATACAACAAAGCATCCAAGTGGGGGAGAGCGTTTTGGAAGGTTCTCAAGAGGCCCGGTCGCATTTAGAGCACCAGGAAGGTCTGTGTAAAACTATTGATCACCAATCTTGTTATTATATAACCCCACAAATATTGCCCCTCGTGTTCCCAGATGCATAGTTGGTGTCAAGAGTAAGAACCTTGCAAAATAAATGGAAAATGTTACACTAGCAAATGGCTTGTTTATGCCATAATTGGTATTAGGCAATTAATGGTGGGATGAAACATCACAGTGCTGCTGAAAACAAAAAGCAATGCTGGGTAAAGAGCATTTAATGAGCACGTTTTATGTCGTCCTCAGCAAGTTTACTGCCAAGCCACAAAAGACATTTATACACACTCCCTTTTGTCTCTAATGAAAGGGTCAGGGCTATTTGCTTCTGGGGAGATTCATGAGTTTTAAAAAAAAAAAAAAAAGCATAAATGTAATGTTTTAAACTGGAAATTCACCCCCTCGAAGGAGCAGTTGTTTAAGGTGGGAGAGGTTTGCTGGGCAGGGTCAGTCCCAGCACAACCAGGTGCAGATCAAACACCTCCCCACAGAAGGATGGGGCTCAGTGACAGCCAGCCACAGGGACCTATTGTACAGCTCCAACAGCCAGAAACGCCAAATATCTGACATTCCAAAATCTCCACTATTAATGAGGTGAGATCCTGAGCAACTGGGGGAAAAGGAGACTGAAATAATGTCTTCTTTTGCCAGGAGTCACTATTCTGCTGTGCAATCCAGGGCAGGTTCCCAGCCTGTATGGAGGGGGATAATGCCGAAATCATTTTAAACCAGAAAAATTACCTGGTCTGCTGCGTCCCAAAACTCATTTTCTACATCTGTTTCTCCCACGCATTTCAAGCACCGTCACTCCCCGCTGAGTATTGGGAATGGTCAAAGCCAATCCTGCACTTCCAACCACAGAATGTGCCAGGATGGTGGCATGGAAGGGACAGGTACCTCCAAACACTTTCCTTAGAAGAGATCCAGGTCCTTTTTCCTCTCTTCTCCTGCACTTCTGCCCTAGGAGGCCATGGAATACTCTCACCTTCCTCCTTCTCAGCCAGACACAGCCCCGAGGCAGGGCCAGCACAGAGCCAGGTGGGAAGAGCCACAGGAAGTGCTCAGGAAAGGGAATTGCTGTCCTTGTTTTCCTTATAATGAACCTTTCTTCTAGGTTTGAAAAAAAAAACCCAAAAAAGACCTTTCAAGCCATTTCAAGGAGGGAGCTTGCTGAAGTGTTCTGTCTGGGAGATACAGGCAGGAAGGAATGAGCTTCCAAGGGCCTGGAAAACAGCGCATTCACAGAACTCAACAAGTGCCCTACAGCGAGGTATCAAACACACGGAACGTCACAGAAACCTCACCGATGCCTGCTGATGAAAAGCCTGGGTAAAGTGTGAAAACATTTTCCTAATCAATTTAGCCCTAACTGTACCATGAGCGCTCTGTATTCCTATTTTATAACCATTTCTTCAGTTTAAAAACACACATTTTTTAGGAGCATATCCTGTTGCACCAGAAACCACAAAGTGAAAAGCCACGTCTTCTTCTCACATAAGTACAAAACCATCTCCAGCATTCTTCCAGTTAAATCCTTGGAGTTTTCTAGGGATTCGTTTTGCAAGTTACATGCAAAATGTAATGTTCTGGGCAAATCCTAATGGAGCTCCTGAAAAAATACAAATCAACACCCAATGCCTGACTTTGCCACACGTGACTGGTTTGGGCTGCACAGCTCCGCGACTTACCAGCTAAAGAGCAGCTTGAGACGGCAGGAAATAGTGGGAATTCAA
>NW_008240039.1:3439502-3460341 GCF_000691975.1 Corvus brachyrhynchos
TGGTAAGGAGAGGTATCCTCTAATGACACACATCTGGCAGCCATCGCCTCCACATCGGCGGGGCTGAAATCCAACACCCCTCACCCAACACAGTGGCACGCCAAGGAAAGGCACAGTATCCCCGGATCCTCTCTAACTGCTCAGAACCCTCCTGCCCCTTTCTCCACTCAACCCAGTGAGGGCAGCCCAGCCCCCGCCGGCCGCTGCCTTTCTCTCACCAGGCTCGGTTAGTTTGGCCCTTTGATCTCTGACAGTCAGGTCAGGACCATGAATCACAGAACTGACTCCCATTATCCGTGATTCGAAACAGCTCCTGGTGAGCAGAGCTGGGTTGGACCTCTGGGAATGGTCTAGCCAGTCTTTAAGCAAGCCACATCAAACTCTAAAGGAAAAGAATCGCTATTTTAACCAGCAAACACAGGTTATTCTACTTGTTGTTGCATTAGCAGAGCCCATCTGCAGCAGGGTCCCACCTCAAACCAAGGTTGTGGCTCTGCCACCAACAAGACCTCGTGGAGGTGCCATGATTGAAGGCAGACGTCCTCAGTGGGGCAAAAACCACCAAAAACTTCTTCCACCACCAACCTACTGGTGGCCACTCATGGGGCTGGACCAGCCCCGCACAGCCCCGTGCAAGACAAAACCCAACGGCGATGGCAGTGCCGGGAAAGCCGCAGCGTGCCTGGCTTTCCAGCCAACATTCCAGGAAAAATGGAAAGTCAACCACAAAGGAATGACTTCGGAGAGCAGCTCAGGGCCAGCAGCCCCAGCGCCCAGCCCGTGAGCCTGCCTGACGCCTGCCGTGGAGAAGGAACTTGCTTGTCCTCTTGGCATCCCGTGCCGGGCCTGCTGCTCCAGCGTGGAGTGGAGGGTTTCCAGATCCATGGGTTTATTGGCTTGGAGAGGCGGGAAGACAGGCAATCAACATCCATTAACATACCACAAACCAGAAACACCTGTTGGCCTCCAAAACTGGGTTTTGGCTGGTTTACAGAGAGCGAGGGTCTAACAGGTGCCCCTGTGGCCAGCGGGAATGTGGAGGGGCTGCAAAGGCCCCACAAACACTGAATTGTGCAAGGGAAAAGCGGCTGCACCGTTACACACAGCACATGTGTCACTGTCTGCGAGCCGAGCCACGGGAAACGGCAGCCCCATAAAATTAAGTGTGTCTGGGAGGAAACCAGCCACGCTGGGACTGGGGAATCTCAGCCCAGAATGGTGAGGGTCCCCTGGACTCTCCTTGTAGCCTCCAGATTCCTCTGCTGAGGAATGTGCAGGGAGAACCAGTCCCAGGGTCACGACAACACAGCTCCGGCGTGGCTTTGATGGTTCATGTGGGTCCCTTCCAACCCAGGGTACTCTGTAGTTCTATAATTCCATGATGAAGAAGCTGCAGAGGAACAAATTCCCTGAGCTGGTGCTTTGATCCTGGTGCCACTGATGCAGGAGGATTCCCATTTTCCAGGGTAATATTTTCCATTTGAACTTTGTAAAATGGGAAAAAGTGACCATAAAAAGCTCCTTCACTGGCTGGTGCCACCTGGATTTCTCTGTGGGGGTTGTTAGTGGGAGATTTCCTCCTCCACTATGAAACAACTCAGTTTGGGTCCAGGCTGCTCAGAACATCAAGCTCCAGCCCAAGAGAAAAACTCCATTGCACAACAGGAACTCGCATGCACTGAAATTTGGATCAAGGATATATGAAAAGTGTCCTCCCTTCCTCATATAACTCACATGGATTAAACCTCTGGGGAGGGAATTCTCTGAGCATCTTCCCAAAAAAAAAAAAAAAGGTATTTGTAATGACTGGAACCTCAACATGTGATTGTTTCTGAATTATTAAACCAATTACACTGTTGCACTGAGCCCATGCAGCATGGGAGAGGAAACAGAAACACAACACACACGGAAAAAACGAGAGGAAAACCAGTTGCTGAGGTGGGGATAAGGCACTTCAGAGGCTGCTTGAAGATGTTATCACCTGCCAGAGAACACGGCTTTAAAACGATGCCTCAGAGAAGGCAGCACTTAATGAATTTAAAAAAATGTTTTCTCCAACCTTTCCAAACCGAGAAAAGGAAAGCATAACATACCAATGATTTATTGCAGAGTGGGCTGTGTGTTTGAGCGTAAATTAATTCTACAAATTCCAGGCAGCTTTGCAGCAATGCTTCTCATTCCTGCTCTGGCCCTCACTCCTCATCTCGCTCACCAACCCTCCTATTTTGGCTGGAACCTGGCCCTTGTGCCCATGGCTAGCATGGCTCCCACACCACTGATTTGCAGCAGATCCTTTGAAAAGAAGGGAAGATTCGGTGAATGATTGGACTTGATCTTAAAGGTATTTTCCAACCTAAAGGATTCGATGGTTCTGTCACAGTCAGGGAGTTAAGCTGTGGCCTGTCATTTCTCTTTTGTGAATTCACTGAAGACCTGAGGATCTCGGTGTCTCGCTCACAATCATGTTCTCTCTCATTGCAAGAAACCAGTAATGGGTGAGGAATTGTGAGCTTGGAATGGTCCTTGGCTACCTGACCAGGGGGATGGGCTCAATCCTCTCCAGAAACAATCCAAGAACTCAGCTTTAATCCAGTCTACTTGGCATTCATGTAACAAATCCTTCTTATTACCAATTACACGATGGGATCCCAGTGGTCCAGTTACACTGGAGCATTTCACATTGCCTGGAAAATAATCCATTCTCCTCCATAAATGTCCCTTGACTCACCTCTGAGCTCACAAGCCTGGCTTCCCACGGGTGGTTTACGGGAAGAAAACACCTCGGGCAGACCTCGCCGCTCTCAGAACCATAAACCCTGAGCAGCCCTCGCTCCGCTCTGCAAGTGGCTGAGGCTTTGCAGCCACGGCCCCTGTTTAATTGGTCACAGCTGGCTGGGAAGCCCCAAGGAAATCCTTGCAGGGAGATTAGAGCGGGGGCTGTGGCTCTGCCACGGGACCGGCGCTGCCGCGGCAGAGGAGGGATCACGGGAGGTGCCGGGGAGCTTCAGCTCTCACGGAAGGGGATGCAGCACTCTGGAGATGCCATCCAGCACTTCACATGACTTGGCCCAAGGTACCCATCATTCAAAACAAAGCAGGGGTTTTGTCTTCTTCAGGTGGCACAAGGAGTCATTTCCTTCCCAGTTTTCTTACCCTTGACAGACCCTAACACAAGGAGCAGTAAAGTTTCAAATCAGTGAAAAGATTCCGCTCTGATTTATCTGCCAAAACCTAAGCACAGGGTTACAACTCATCCAAAGGACTTGAGCCGTATCTTTTCTTCCACCCAATATGATAATCTCTTTTAAATGATCATGAAATCCTTATTTCTTGAGCTCAGCCCAAGGAAAGCTTGAAAAGACCAAAGCCAGCTGTATTTCAAATCCACTGAAGCCCATCAGATTTCAGTTCTGTTTCACCCACTATCGCGTTCCTTTAAACGAATGGCCGGCAATTCTTTTGCCTCTGCACGTGCTCCATCACTCACCGATGGAGCTGGCCAGAGCTGGACAGCTTCATACACATCCAAAGGGCTCCTTGCCGTACTCCAGTTCACCTCTGAAAACTCCAATCGTATGAACTACTCAGTTATTCACAGAGTTACTGCCCTGTGTTACGTGGAGGCCAGAGGCGGTGGTGGGTGCCATGAATGGCGCTGTGATTGACCAACAAGTGGGTGATGGACATTGGACCTGGGGTCATCCCACGGGTACAAGTCCCAGGACATTTCTTTTGCAGGTACAACAACAGACGTTCCCCCCAGCTCCAACACATTTTCTCTTTTCTTCCAAACTCCCTTTACAAAAGATGGTTTTTAGCTGAATACGCCCCTGCATCGCCTTGGCTTGTTTCCTCTCACAGATTTCTTCAAAGAGCTCAGCTCTACCTGTTTGCCAGCTCTTAAATACCGCGCTTGGCTGATGGACAAGCCGATAGCACAGGACGCGGCCGAGCTCTGCACAAGCCGCCCTTGTTCCACTGCCTTCCTGAGCCAAAATAAAATCCCAGGAGGAATCTCCTCTGGCCTCAGGCTGCTCTCCCCTCCCGGCAGAAGGCTAACCTTGTGAATCAGGAGGCTGCTTATAAATAAAAGTATTCGGACTTCTTGGCTGCTGGAGAAGTGCTCTGCTTAATTTAGCCCTGGTATTATTAACTGTGGATTCTCTCCAATGAACTGACAGCTGAAGAACAATTGCAGCCATTTAATTCCACAAAACAGATTTTAAATTGGCCTCATGAACTGCAAGCCCAGGAAGCATCGATCACAGTATCTTGCTACCGTCATTCTGAAGTCTGCACCGGGCTCTCCTTGGACTGGGGAAGTCACCTGAGCCTGAACCGGCGCTGTCACGCGAGTCTCTCCATCTTGGAAAGAGCATCTGGCTCCTGAATCCAAGAAAATACTGCCTGTGCTTTCCTTTGCTTCCAAAGACTAAACCCTTCCTGTTTTGACTTCGAGTGTTTCACAGTCCCATGTTTCTCTGGTCTCCAGCAAACCCCTCTCTCCCAGCCCTAACACACCCAAAGGCTTCCAACTGAACAGCTCGGAGCGATTAGCAGGAGAAATCAGGTCCTTCGTCAATCAAGCACCACCGAGGGCACGTCAAAGGCTGGGTAAATGAGGGCAGTGCTATAAAAGAAAGAGACAATAATGGTCTCCTGAAGCGGTGGGGCACAAAGCCATCCGAGCTGGCCTCCAGGCACCGACACTAATCACGGCCCTGCTCGCCACAGCTGACGTCTCCTTTGTGCCGAGCCAAAGGAGGCTTGGGCTGGCCCATGCTTCAAAACACAGCTGGGCTAATTAGGAACGGTCCCGGCCCCCCCGGCAAGGCGCAGTTCCCACATCAGAGCCCCGAGAGCCTGAGTGTTGCTGAGACGATCCACTCTGCTGGGAGGTTCCAGTAAGCGAAGGGTGAAGCCGAGCAGCTGATTTACAGCAGGAGATGCAATTACACCCACCTCCACAGCCCCGGGCACAGCCACCTCCCACACACACAGGTCCCGCTCTGCTGCACTCACTGGGGTCCGATGGGTTCACCAGCAGCAGACCCCAGAGCGCTGGGTGGTCCAAGGATTCCCAGGAAGGCTGGGCAGGCTTGGAGCAGAGCCCAGGCTCTCCAACATCCATCCCCTCCTTCCAGCAACGAGCCTGCACTGAAAGGTCATTTACATCAAGCCCCCAAAAGGGAGATCTAAATGGAGCTTCACCCCAAACTCTGAATATTCCATTTACAACCCTTTCATCTACCAAGGGTGGAAGATACCAAAAAGGAGTTCAGGACAACCCGGCTGCTTCCTCAGCTCAAAAGCAATCAGTGGTCACTGTGATTATGTCCAGCTCAACCTCTGCCGCAGTTTGCTGCAAAGCAAAGCCCACCTGATGGCAGGAAAAAAAACCAATTTCTACACTGACAGCGTGTGACAGGATCAAAAACCACCAAGAGGCAACAGAAAAGGCGTTGAAACCCAGACGGGCCCACGCGATGCTCTGCAGAGCTTCCTGCAAGAGCTCACACAGCCCCACCGAGGGCTCTGCCTTCACCACGAGGGGATCTAACCCAGAGAGTGAGCGAATGTCCTCGCTGTCAGCACTCAGGAGAGCAGGAAGGACAGCACCTCACCCTGGAAGGCGAGCACTGGGGAACCGCTGGCTGCCCCGCCAGGGTAAACACCCGTCTGCTGCTGCTTGGGGCTGGCCAGCAAAAATATCCCGTGCTGAAAGCTCTGATAGGAGTCTGGCCAGGACAGGGAGCGTCCTGCCTCTAAAGCAAACACGTCTGTATTTCTTTCCAAGCAAGAAAAAACGGTTCCATTCGGATCAGACCCGGATTTCTTGAAGACAAGTGACACATGGAGTATCACAGCTTCGCTCACACTGGTTATTTTCATGTCCTTTTCACCAAACAGCCTCATCCTGCCCACTTCCAGAGCCACTCCAGCCCAGTGCTCCACAGCTCCATCCTTTCTCAAGGAGGTACCATCACCTCAAACACCAGGATGGTTCCTCTGACAGGTGACAGATGAGGAAAGAATGAGTCACTGACGAGGCGTCCTTCCCCAAAGCAGCCTCTCATCCTATTAGGAAAATCCAGCACAAATGTTGACTGATGAGCAAAGCCAACCCCCCAGAGCACTTCTAACAGTGAAAGAGAAGATGAGAATCCAGACAATTAGGTTTCCACAAGAAATCTGTCCAGAAAAAGTATTTGCCAAAAAGAACCATTAACAGGAGTCAGTAAGAAATGAAGGGAAGGATGATCTTGTGACTGGGGCCTTCCTGTATCCTCCATCATCACATTCTCTGTGGCAAGGACTGCGGGTTTTGAAAAATGCTACAAATAACAAAAGGCATCAAGCAACAGACAAAAGAAAAATTTTTTTGCAAGCTAGGGCTAATACAGCTGTTTCACTGGTCTTGTGGAATTTTTCAGGGGCAACGTCTCTTTAAAAGCAGGATGGAAACAAAAGTTAAAATGAAACTGGAAAGTCAGAAAAGTTTCCTCAAGGTGCTTGCAAAATGAACACTGTCCCCAGTCCCCTGGGTCTGTATCTGTCCTTCACCTGCAGGTAATGAAAATGCTCAGACCTTTACAAATGATGGGCTTGGGAAACAGCAAAATGTTGTCTGGCAGAAGGGGATGGCAGGGAATGGGATGGCAGGGAATGGGATGATGGGGAATCATCTCTGCCCTGGGTGTGAAATATAATTCACCTGAGAATGAAAAGAATTTGAGGTTGCAAATGCAGAGGAATGCTCCTGGTTCAGCTGGGCTTTGCTCTGCCAGGAGGCAATAGGACAATTAATGCTTTACAAACTGAGGACAAGCAGCACAAGGAATGATTTATCCCCTCCACATTCTTCCCTGTTCCTTGTAATTAGTTCACTCCAGAATACCAGAGTTTGGACTGGTTTCTTCCTTTAACTTGAGGTAGCTTAGCCATAATTTGTGTCCTTGTGTATCCTCAGCCATCCCTTTTTCACAGCCCATTTCCTCCCCTCTGCCAAAATGTGGACAGTGGGACCTGACAACAGATATTCAGGATCTCAGACATTTATTTAAAACCTGGCAGGCGTGTTGGACCCAAAGCCCCAGCTTCAGGTCCCTTGTGCAAGGCAGGTAATGTCAGTGCCACTCCAGTATTTTCCTCTCCTCCAAATCAAGCCAATCATTTCCCTTTTAATAAAATATTGGGGGGGTCTCCAAAATGTGTGGTTTATTTTCAAAGCTGCAGCCAATTATAACTGTGGGAATTGCTGAACATTTCCAAATGTGAAAATGCTTTTCACCTCTTGGGTTCTGCACAGGGAAACACCCAACACTGACTCCACCAGCTTGGACAAGAGAGGACGTGTGTGTTGCCTGCACTGATTGATTCACACCTCACCTTTCTGCCCTTGGTTCTGATTACTCAGGGTTAGGGAAGTCCCAGGTTTTGATAAAATGCTCCTCTCCAGCCCTTCCAGGTCAGCTCCCCTACCTCCACACATCTCTGGTTCCAAAAGACGACAGAACCGTGGGTCTCAGAAGGAACAGACTCAAGGAACTCATGGATGGTAAAGAAAAGAAGTCTCACTCTTTAATTTGCTGCTATAAATCAGCATCATCTGAAGATGATGTGAGCAGTCAGCACTGCCCTGGACCTGGCAGACCCAGCAGTGAGAGGGAGGAGAGAGACAACCGTGTGTCCCTGCAGCCCAAGGAACATGTTCTCAGCCCAGGGAACATCCCAGCTTTTAGGGGTTTTTTGCTGTGGACTACCACGTCCCCAAACCAGAACATCTGTGAGCCACCAAACATAGGAAACTCAATAACCTTCAAGAGGGAGTTTGAATATCACACAAAGGTTAATTAAATAAAGCTTAGCAGCCCCAAAATGCAGCCTGGCCAAAGATACGAGGACGTTCCTTTCCAAGGTGGCACTCATTGCCACGCTGCCCCGGGCCCAGCTCGCCCCACAGGCCGTGACCCCAGGGTTCCTTTGTTTGACCCAAATTTAATCAGCTTCCTTCTCTGATTCCAGCAAATCCCACTGCGGATGGCAGCCAGGAATAAAGGCTATTGTACAGCATGGAGCTGTGCTTCACAGCAAGTCACGATAAGTGTTTCCTTTCCAAACATCCAAGTTCCCCAAACACCACGAAAGCCGAGAGGAGATTGTTGGAGCTTTGCAGATAAAACAACAGCGACGATAAAACATAAATAAATCAGGGCATCCCTCACTCCAAAGCCTCTCCTCTTCCAGCTTGGAGTTATAGGAGGAATTTGGCAGGGCTGTTTACCATGCTGGCAGTGAGGGCCCTGGAAGCCAGAGGAGCAGTGACAGAGCTGCGAGGATCCCTCTCGGCAGCTCCCACCGTTGAGACAAATGCCGTAACCACAGGCAAGGGGGAAGAAGAGGATGACTCACCATCGGAAGGGCAAACACCCCACCACTGGTGACATGCCCACAGCCCCAGAGAACACTTGAGTAGTGATAAAAAACCACCATCAAATCGTTTGGGAAAGTTGATTTTTTTTCTGCTTGACCGTGCGGTGCTCAATGCACAAAGTCTCAACATTTAGGACAGGAAGGAAATTACCTCGGGGGATGTCTAAGGGCTTTCCTTGGGAACTCACAGGAGACATCAGGGCTGTGGTGAGATGATGCTTTTCCAGCCAACAAGTAGGTAAAACAGTCAGAAAATGACTCATGCAAGATCTCGAGGCAACAAATACAAGTTACTTGTGTTGAAATTGGAGGGATCTTTCTGGAACAATCTGCTGGGAGCTGCTCCCACCTCTGCACCGGGCTTTGCCGGGAGCTGGCTACCCCAACGTGCGTCACCTTCGGGCGGCCCAGAGGATGAAATGGAGCTAAACTGTAAGTAAGCCTCAGCAGCCACGTTTCTCTGTTCTCACCCAGCGGAGTGTAAAATGGACACAGAGACACAGAATGCTCAATTAGGCTTCTGAAATCCACCTTTCCAAATCGTCCCCATAAACCCACAAACAAGGTTATGGTTTTTCCAGGGAAGTGTGTACTTCTCATAACTCATGAAATGCAGTTCATGGTTTATATTTGCCCCTGGGAAATGCTGATCTCAAAAGCAGAAACGTTGTGAGCAGGGGCACTGTCACGTGTGTGGTGCTTTGTCGGGGGGTAAGGACGCAGAACAAGCATCCATCTTCCTCTCTGAATCTGTTTAAAGATTTGGACAATGAAATTTTCTCTCTGTTCACTGATCTGGACAGAGCTGCAGTGACGGCCAGCTCCTCTCCTCCTCATTCTTTTTCTCTCACCTCCTCTTTTCCTTCCACTTTTCGTTGAACAAACTGCTACAAACTCCAAGAGCAATGGGAATACATCTCACAAAAACCTGGCAAACCTGGAACAAAGAGCATCAACTGATGACACAGAGCAAGATACACCTGGTCCAGCAGCTCCCACTCTCCCACCCCAACCCTCTGCTGAGCCCAGGCTGGACTGTGGAGAGCCGTGGGCTAAGAGAAGCCGTGGGGACCAATCTATTCCAGCTGATGCATCCCAGGAAGGAACACACTGCAGCCACCAATGGTGTCACAGGGCCTTCAGGTCAGTTACCAACTAAACATACAAAGCTATGATTAAATTACAACCCCTCGTACAATCTGGGACCACCTGGCAACAATTACAGCAGCACTCACTGAACTGAGGGTCCCCATCGCACATGGGCTGTGCTGGCTGCAGCTTCTCCTTCCTATTTGCAAGTTGGGAGCCCCCCTGGCTTCTCTTCCCATTCCAGCTAAAGCTGTAACTAATTAGTGACAGAAAAAGCAGGTCTGTGATTAACACATTTCATTTTGTGTCATTATAACTGGCACCCCGCGCAGGCTTCCAAAATGGCTCCAAAATTCTTGGCACAGAACACCCCACGCTGGCTCCAAAACACTAATTGTGCACTCAGAGAAAAAGGGATCACAGATGGAAACAGTGCAAGGCAGGGGTTGCACTTTTGGGGCAGGACAGCTTGTGCACACCAGGAGATAAATCTGCAAAGTTACCAATTGTCAAAGACAACTCAAAAGTCTGAGGCAGCCACACGAAATCCAAGCTGGGAAAGGGCAGGGATTACCTTTCCAAAAGGAACCCAAAGCTGGTGGGTGTCAACTTGTCACGCCTGAAAAATCAGTTCTAACCTGCAGTAGATGGAAATCTAATAACCACGCTACTGAGTTCCCACTATTGAATCCCCCAGACATCAAATATTGGCTCTGTTTTTTCTTACAGGAACACAATTGACTTCCTGATTTCTCCTCTGTGCTAAATCCTGCTCCTGGCTCACACAACACCTTCTGCCAAAGCTGGTGCTGACTGGGGAGGTTTTGTGATTAGGGAGGTTTGCTGAAGGTTTAGGTGAATGTGCCATTCTCCAAATATTCACATTTGCCACCAAGACACACCCTCTTGCCAGACAGAGCTATGTACCTGCTTAAAGGACCTTTCTTCTATCAATTCTTTTACCACACAGGGACATCCTGGGTTAGGCCAAACACCACCAACTTTGCACCTTCCATGCACTGGAGCCGAAATCCTCGAGCCTCAGTGTTGGCTCTTTTAAGGACCTGATGATTTTTCAAACCCCCTCCCTGCAGAAGAGAGGATTATTTATAACACAAAGGTAGCATTGAAGCCCTAACACTCGTCTCCCTGAACTAATGAGCCCGTGATGAAATGCTGCTTCACAAAGCCAGTTATCTTCTCATCTAACGCTTTAGTCGCTTTCCATGGCCACGTATCCCTGGGGACTGCAGTGATCCCATGTCAATCCCGTGCTGGCAGAGCACTGGAACTTGGGAAGCTCTTTGCCAAGCACCCTGCTCAGCTGAGCCCTGATGTCTGTGGATTGCAAATACTTCCCTGCACAGCGAGGCAGGAACAACTTCCCATCTCCAGGTGTGTGCCAAGGTGTTCCAGGGCTGCAGCCTCCAGGTTTTCCCAGCTCTGGTCATGCAAGAGGGGCTGTCTTTTCTTTTAGTCCTTTCCTGCAGGCCTCAGCACCGTAAGACAGAATGGGCTGCCCAGCCAAATTACAAAGTGGCTTGGTTTTTCCTGAATCTTTCACCTTAAACACCTAGAAACCACATTTTCATGAGGGTCCCAGCAGAGCCAAGCCTGGCTCCAGGGTGCCCAACTCGCCGGCAGCACTCGGCTCTCCGAGCAGCTCAGCGAGACCCAAAGCACAACAATGGAAAATATTAGAAGCAATTTCAGCAACACAAATCAGGGGTTAGAAGACAGGGGTGTTATTCTTGGCAGTGCCCCAGATTTCCTGAATGAGCTGGACAATTCCCTGCTCTGTGCTGCAGGCTGGCACATACCGAGTGGAAATCATAATAACCTACTTCCCAGCCCGGGGGAGGGTGGGGGCTGCGGGGCTCCCCCTCCGTGCCCTCCAGGCCTCCTGCCAACGAGCTCCTAATTCAGAGCGACAGAGTTTAATGCGATGAAATTTGGGAAAAGGGTAATGACACTGTTCGGGGAAACGGGAGAGAAAGAATAAATTATGGGAAGCATCACCGCCTTGTGCTCAGGCAGTGTCCTTTGTGAGGGTTCAGCGAGGCAGGATCCTCGGGAAGTCGGAGACATGAGACTGATTTAAGACAACGAGCAATGAAGAAAAGAAACGTTTGGGCTCCCTGAGGTACAGCCCAGCCACCCCCTGCCTGGGCAGAGATGGGCTCCCAGGGGAGCCCATGATGGACCTTTAGCCAGCAGGCAAGAGGTTCAGGAGTTCAGTCACAGCCTTTCAGCTGACTAAACAATGAGCCTCCAGCAGCCAGGAGGCGATGGACAAAGCAAAGCCGCCTCTCAGGGAAGTTAAACTGTCAGCCGGACACATTTCCTGCCGAGCCTTCCAACCTGTGCCACAAACCTGAGCTGCCTGCCCCATGATGGTGCACGTGGTCGGGCTCTGGGGCTGTGCTGGGCTCCAAGGTTATGCCAGGCTCCAGGACTGTGCCAGCCTCTGGGGCTGTGCCAGGCTCCAGGGTTGTTATAGGGTGCAGGGTTGTGCCAGGCTCCAGGTCTATGTTGAGCTCCAGGGGTGTGCCAGGTTTCCAGGGCCATGCCAGGCTCCAGGGCTGTGCCAGGCTCCAGGGTTCTGCTGGCCTCCAGGGCTGTGCCAGCTCTGGGGTTGTGACAGGCTCTATGGCCGTGCCAGGCTCCCGGGCTGTGCCAGCCCCCAGGACCATGCTGGGTTCCAGGGCCGTGTCAGGCTCCATGGCTATGCCAGGCTCCCGGGCTGTGCCAGCCCCCAGGACCATGCTGGGTTCCAGGGCCGTGTCAGGCTCCATGGCTATGCCAGGCTCCCGGGCTGTGCCAGCCCCCAGGACCATGCTGGGTTCCAGGGCCGTGTCAGGCTCCATGGCTATGCCAGGCTCCCGGGCTGTGCCAGCCCCCAGGACCATGCTGGGTTCCAGGGCCGTGTCAGGCTCCATGGCTATGCCAGGCTCCCGGGCTGTGCCAGCCCCCAGGACCATGCTGGGTTCCAGGGCCGTGTCAGGCTCCATGGCTATGCCAGGCTCCCGGGCTGTGCCAGCCCCCAGGACCATGCTGGGTTCCAGGGCCGTGTCAGGCTCCATGGCTATGCCAGGCTCCCGGGCTGTGCCAGCCCCCAGGACCATGCTGGGTTCCAGGGCCGTGTCAGGCTCCATGGCTATGCCAGGCTCCAGGGTTGTGCTGGGTTCCAGGGCTGTGTCAGGCTCCACGGTTATGCCAGGCTCCAGGGCTGTGCCAACAGAGCAAGCACAGCAGGTCCCCCTGTGCGTTCCTTCCCTTCTCACCAGGTGGAAACTCGGCAGAGTTGGCAGAAAGAAACCCAGTTCGGTGTGGGGTAACTCCCCCTGGAGCCTTTCACGGGCCGTTTGTGACTAACAGAAGTTTTTCTTTTAATGAGGCAATTACAATTCAGCTGCTTTCTGCTCAGCACTGGGGATGCTCCCATGGGTTTTCATCATGTCTCAGACCCCGATGCTTCCTCAAACGAGCATTAATCTCCTTCTTACCTAGGGCCAGGCTTTACCTCCACCTGAGCTGAAAATCAGAAGACAGCAGGATCTCACCTGGATAAAAAATTGAGTTAAAGACAGCTTAGACCAGCTTCAGACCAACAGCTCAGGCTGAGCTTCTCCAGGTCACATTGCAACAGTGACAGTGTCACCTGCACTAAATCTAGTAAAGGTCTCCTCTTCAGCCTCTTCACAGCTCTCCTTGGTGCCTTTCTGCCTCACCATGTCCTTTCTGAAGGTGCCAGCAGCTGGCCCAAGAGCACAGACAGGCTGTGGGTGGCTGAGCTGCAGCTCTTCCACTCACATCAAGAGTTCCAGACTCAGTGGGACTCAGCTTTTCAACATCTCCAGCTGAAAGTGGAGATCACAGAGATTACCTGACATGCCCCTCACCCTAATCACCGAGGGCTTTACCTGTGTTATTGAACCCAGGTGGAATTTAAGTAGAATCTCAGAGGCCACTTGAAACCAGGCAGCTCAGTCTGAGAGTTAAATTATCAGGGATCAGGCAGGTAAAGAAGCTGATGCCATCCTAAAAATGCAAAGGGTGCCTTGACGTCTGACCTTTCTCCTTCCCAAAGAGATGAACGGTCCAGGACAGAGGGCAATGGAAGGCAACAAATCCTCACCCTCTGGTGTCAGCAGAAGGGACAAAAGACAGAATCCTGCCAGGGACAGGGCTCTGTGCCTTCACCCCTGACAGCCCCAGGGGTGGCAGGAGCAAGGCCAGCTGTCACCATTTCAGAGGGCACACAAGGAGAGGACCAAAAACATTCTTTGAGATCGGTGAGATCTTTGTATCTGTGAAATTTTCCATCTCTTTCTGAGCTATTTGCTCCCAGCAGAGCGACACCCTCCCAGTACTGTCCCCAGAGCTCTGCAGTGTCCAGTTCCCCACCTGTAAGAGCTCAGACACACAAAGCTGCACGTGAGGAAGGGGAGGACACCCCAGTTCTGTTACAAACAGCCTCCAACAGCTAACAGTGAGTACATCCAGTGCAGTAGCTGCAACAAGGCAAATTCCTCTTCCAGGCACCAGGCCAGCTCTGAGAGCCCAAAGAACTCTCCTGAGCTGGGAGAGGGTGCTGGGACCTCCCATCTCATAACGGTGTTTAGGATCACCATCAGTGTTAGACAGTATTGTCATGTTCAAACAAGAAGGTGGCAGCAGGCCGTGGCTGGTTACACACGAGCCTGCAATGCTGAAAATTTCCCCTCACGTCGACTAGATATTTTTATTTTTAAGGAGAAGTGATGACCAGCAAAGAGCAAACAGAGCCCTGCAGTGAGGAGATGCCAGTCCCCAAGAGAGAGCAAGACATCCTCACTGGAGAGTTTCTACTGCACTACAGCCCTAATTAAACTGTCAGCAGCCATGCCCTTCCCCTCCCCAGTGCTCCTGGAACACGATCAATGATCTCTGGAGGCAGATAGGAAGGGCCACAAATCCCGCTGACATGTTCTGGCACAGCTCTGGGGCATTCAGCAGAGCCACAGCAGCAAGCACAGGCTGACCCCAGACTGCTACACACCGACCAGAGAAAGCTCCAACATCCATAAACAATCCCCTGGCTGTGTGCCCCTGCCCCAGCACCCCACTGATGGTTACTGACAGCTCCCTGCCAGACCTTCCTACCCCTCCTCTCCTCCAGAAGGACACACTGGTGTCAAGGCCAAAGCCACCAGCAGGAAAAGACATCACACCCCTGCAAACCAACACCCAGGAGCTCCTCGGGATGAGGGTTTGGTTCCACAGAGCCCAGACACGCTCCCCACGACAGCCCAGAGATGGGGACAAACACCCTGGCTTGGGGCACCTGCAGGGGCCAGGCAGAGCTGTCCCATTTGCCCGTGGGATGCTCCTCCAGCTGCTGCCTGTGGGAGTCTGGAAAAAGGGAGCACAATTCCCACTGCTCCACCTCAGCCCTAACCTGGTGGCTGCTCTCCTGCTGTCCCCAGGGGCTCAGATGATTCACAGAGCAACATGATTTTGTTTTCTGCCCCTGGAAGTGCCCCTGCCTGTGCTGAGGGCCAGCAGAGATGAGCTCCCTGTTGTGCCTGTTGCACTTGGGGTACATAAACACCCATTTTTCTGTCCCAGAAACAAGGTTACAGCACATCCTGCATGTGAAACCAGTGGTATCCAACTGGGTTTGAAGGGCTGAGCGGGGACAGAGCTCGCCAGCTTCAGGTCATGATCCACCTCAACCTCCCCAGCAGCCCAGCAGCAATTCCTGCAGGAGTTTTTGGGCTGCTGTCACTCTGCTTTTGGGACTGGCTGTCCTTCTCTTCTTCACTCCAGCCCAGCCCTGCAGTGAGCAGCGTGTGAGGACCATTCCCAGCCCCAGTGGTGAGAAGGATGAGTTCAGAGCATGGCCTGAGCAGCTCTATTTCCTTTTCTCTGCTTCCTTCCTGTGTGGAATTACTCATTTCCTTGGCAGGAAAAATCATCACAGAAGGTGCTTTTCTGAGTTCAGCTGAGGTTATTATCTGCTCACTGACAGGGGGTTACAAGGCACCCGTGGAGCTTCCTCTCCCCAGTGGGTTGCTCTCCTGTGCCACAGCTTGGAATAGGAAGAATAAAGACTGGTTGTTTGACACACCTTTTTATCCCGTTGGGGGTTTCTTTTAAAACACCTTTTTATCCCTTTTTTTAAAAAAAAAAAAACCCTTTGCTTCAAGCAACAAAGCCCAGGGCAGGCACAGACGGCCTCTTCACAGAACAAAAGGCAAGCAGCTGTGGGAGACATCTTCCTGTCTTGGAGGTCAGTCCCAATCCCAATCCCAATCCACAATGGAGTTGACCATGGCTGGCTCTGATTCCGCTGATGGCAGGGCAGCTCAGATCCCAAATGCTCTGCTGGTTCTCCTGCCTACTGCTTAAATCCAAGCTGCTTTTCTGTGGGGGACGTGGAGAGCACCTCCAAGGCCCAAATCAGAAAAGAATCAGGCACCGAGGCAGGGCATTGACCCCGCAGCACTGGGAGCATGCAGGGCTCTGCACGAGGTGACATTTGGTTCTACACATAAGTTCGGCTCGATTCAAGAGGTTTTTCTTTGCTCTCAACACCTCAGAAGCAGTTTCCAGTTAAATGTTTCCCCAGCTGGACGTGGCCGCAGGGTTTAGGGGAAGGAGCGGGGAGTGACACAGCAGCTGCCTCCTGTGTCAGGCAGAGAATCTGGAGGGAAATAGGGAATGTGGGGCCCACAGGGATAAAGCTGCATCTGTCTTCTGCAACAACAGCATAAAATCATCTTACAGGCTGATATTTGCACATCCCCATCATGTGCAAACCTGAATACGTCTCGCAGCTTCCCCCCCAGCTGGGGGAAGGGAATTCTGTCTGGCAGGGAATTGCACTGGGAGAGAGCAGGAATCCAGCCACAGAATCCCAAAGCCTCAAGTTCTGGGTCTCCACCCCAGACCTGACCAGTGCCACCCCTTCCTCTGGGGCTGTGTGTCCCCTCCTCCAGGCTGACACTGCAAAATCAGCACCCTGAGCCCAGCTCACCCTCTGGATACGGGAGGGAGCAGGCAAGGGGAGGGATGCAGGATCCCAAACCTCTCACAGGGCAGTTCCAAACTCAGCCAGTCTTAAAATAACAAACCCAGCCCCTGACACACCTTCTCAAAGGAGCTTCCAGAGCTTCTGCCAGTGGCGCCATTGGAAACACTAAATTGGGCTTGATTTGAAACATGTAGTAGCATTTGGCAAGTGGATGAACGGCTGGAACCCTGAAACCCTTTCATGCAGCAATGTGGAAATTCTCAAAAAATGGAAAGCAACAGGCAGCACTTCCCAAGAAGCCAGAAGGAAACAATAATAATAATAATAATAATACCACCAGAAAAAAATGAAACTAAAAAAACCCCATGACAGTTATTTTTCAGCACATTTTTAAAGACATTTAAAGACATTTTTAGAGCATTTTCTGCAGGCACAGGACTTGAAATGAGCCAAAAGCAAAGAAGTTGAGCCGAGGAGAGCGACACTCACGGTGCAGGCAGCCGGCATCCCCTGCGAGCTGAGACCACCCTGGGCAGCACCTGTACGTGGTCTGGGACCTCAGCTGGTACACCTGCCTGTAGCCCGTGTAATACACAACCCTGAAACACAAAAACCCCGCCAAGGTAAGCTCCCGCAGGACAAGGAAACCGGGAAGAGCAGAATTTGTAGCTGCAGGTGCAAACAAAGCGAGGAACTGGGTTTGCAAACGTGCTGCCATTGTTTTCCACGTGGGCTGGCAGTGATCACTGATGCTAAGAAAACACTCCTAATTTGCTCTAATTAGGAACATAAGAGACAACACCCAGGTTTTCATGGCACCCCAGATTATTTTTTCTCCTTTTCTAGATTATTTCTCAGCTCTGAGCTCCTCTCTTGCACTACTTGCTCACAAAGGAAATGTAAATTTTAACAACAGGTGTTCCTGCTTTAGTGAGCAGGAGCAGGTGTCTCTAAGGGGCTGGCGAGCTAAAAAATTGACACAACCCTGATGGCAACACCAAGCTACTCCAAGAGCTGTGTTGGACACAGCAAGGCTCCACAGCTTGGCAGGGAACACTGAGGGTCCCTTTAACTACTCCCAATAGTTCCCTCCAGGGTGGGAGCTGGGGGAGTAAAGCAGGGACTGATCTGAAGCGTAAATAAATAAAAGCGACACATTTTTTCCCCGGAAATTTGGTGTTGTGTGTTTGTGAGAATTGAAACACAGATAATACTTCTGAAGCCGATTTTTAAAAAGCTCCGTTGGCAGAACATGAAACTGCTCCACCAAAGCAAATCAGGCAAACAACAACAAATATTTGGCACAGCAGATGTGTTGTGCATGTCCACTGAAAATATTTATCCTAACTTAGTCGAGTTGTTTGATTTTGTCTGAATGTTCCTACAGAAAAAACCCCAAATAACAGTGAACTGTTAATTCCCGGGAAGGAAACCTTCTGCGACTCCTGCGTGCCAATGTGGAAGCACAGCTGAGGAAAATAAAAGCAGATACCAATTTTTTTTTTTGGTTTTGTATGAGCTGTTAACAAATTATGAAGGAAACTGTTGTGCTCCAGAAGCAGCTGAGAAAGCAATTCACAGGCACCAGGCTCCAGCCCACCAGGATCCTCTTGGTACCAGGAGCTCTCTCCAGCCCAGCCCAGCAGAAAGGAGAAGGGGAGATGCTGGATGCAGGGTGGTGTGAACATGACAAGGAGGCTCAGGAATGGGGAGGAAAAGGTAGAAATAGTGATGTAGGACAGCTCAGAGCTCCTTGTGCCCCAGCAGTGCCCTGAGCAGCCTCAGTCTCACCCTCCTGGGCGGCTCTGTCGGACACTCCAGACCCTTCAGCTGGTCCAGGCAGCTCTCAAGGACAGGCAAATATTGTGACAGCCTCGGTGCCTCTGGGTATCTGGGTGCTGCAGACGGGAAAGAGCCACACAGGAGATACTTTATCTTCAGTGTTTCTCTTTTCCTTTGTTTTAAGGAATCCCTGGCGCAGAAAACGGGGAATGAGCCAGAACTAATGGAACCCAGGAAATCCTGCTGTGTCCTGCTGCTGGAAAATCCCCTTCCAGCCCCTCTGGGATAGCACTGTGATTCCTTCAAGCTTGGCTATGGAGGGCTGAGCAAAGCTACCTGCTGTCATTACTCACTGGGAAGCTGCACAGCCGGGAGCAAACCCATCCCTCTGCCAGGCACACGGAGCAACGCAGCCCGAGGATGCTCCAACTGAGCAGATGCTGCTTTTCCCAGTCACCTCCAGGAACTCAGGGACACCGAGGCCAATTTCAGGCCAGATCCTGGAGCTGTGAATACACTTCCTGAGCCCCACGCTGCCAGAGCTGGTCCAACTGGAGCAGCTCCAGCATCCCTGTGAGCGCCGACACCGCGCGCTCCACTGCCTCAGCTGCCTGG
This sequence comes from Corvus brachyrhynchos, assembly GCF_000691975.1. Lineage (NCBI taxonomy): Eukaryota > Metazoa > Chordata > Aves > Passeriformes > Corvidae > Corvus > Corvus brachyrhynchos. The sequence goes on from NW_008240039.1 coordinate 3,458,440, forward strand.
CACAAGGGAACTTGGCAGGACAGCTCCCAGCTCTTGGAAAAGCTTGCTGCAATGGGAACTCCCACAAGTTTGGAGAGAGGGGATCTGGGACAAAACCTTGCCCAAGGAATGCTCTGCTGATAGTGCTTTCCCTGTCTGGATTTCACAACTCCTGGGGTGAAATCCCTCAGTGGCTTCCGCTCTGTGTTTCCAACAGGAACAGTTTTAGCACTGGGCTGTTCTGATACTTGTAATGAAGCAGAACAGAAAGTTATTTCATTTCAATCCCTTGATTTGTGATGTCAAACCCATCCTTTAAGGAGCTGAAGGGGCTGCTGGGGCTGAAGAGCTCCCAGCCTTTGAAGTCAAAGCAGACAGGGCACCCATCCTTTCAAAGCCTTCCCTGAAAACACAACCAAGAGTCAGACTCTGTTTGCTCCTTTGTTACCAGGACACAGATCTCATCACCAGGGTAATTACTGGCAATTACAGGTTAGGAGGAATTCCTAAAGTCAGGACTTAAAAGCTGTCTTGAGTCCAAGATGTTTTTTTGAAAGACAACTATCATTTGTACTCTGTAAAGGCTTGTAACTGCCTAATGAGGCCGGAAAAGCAGGTGGAGGACGGAAGCAGCTTGGGCATGTTGTGGTTTGGCTGCTGGCTAGGTAAGAAAAGTTCATTATTTGTCCTGTAACACATGTCCAGAGCCCTCCTTCCGCAGGGCCTCCTGCCTGAGCTCCCAGCTCTGGCCAGCTGGGAACTCAAGGGATGCTATGATAGGTGGACAAGAACTCAGGGTATGTTCCAACTCTGTGTTCACCTGTGCAAGCCCAACTCTGCTCTTCTGACGTGAGTCTGAGCATGGTCCAGCTCATGGAGTGAAAGGAAGGTGGTGACCCTGCAGCAAATCCTGCTGAGCACCACCCCAGCAGTCCCTGCCCTCACAGGTGGTCCTGCACCACCCCATCCCCTGCACCACGGCCACATCTGCTGTTGTTTGAGCCAATAACCCTCACTTGGCCCCAGCTCCCGCCATCAGCTCTGTGAGACAAGAGGCACTGAGGGGCTTTGAGGAGGAGACATCTAAAAGTACAGGAATAGTGCACGTGATGTGAATAAGCCATTCCATTAACGTGCCTGGGTCATAGGAAACAGATGCCATACATTGTCTGAAGACGGGAAACAGCCCACCACGAGGACAAAGCTCCTTCAGAATAAAAACAATGGATAGACCTTCTCTTCAGAAATTCCTTCTTGGCTTAATAACTCTGAGCATCACAGAAGTGCCAGGCTGAACCAGAAGCCCCTCCAGCAAAATGTCCAAAGGGTTTACCAAGCTCTCGTGGTCTCCTGCTTTGAGCCAAGAAGCAGTGAAGTAGCTCCACCCCTTACTGGCAGTTTGTGGGGTCAGGGCCACATCTCTGCTCATGGGACTGTTCATATCAAAGTGTAAAGGAACTGCTCTGTCCCCTGCTCATAGAATCACAGAACAGTTTGTGTTGGAAGGGACCTCAAAGATCATCTAGTTTCAACCTCCTGCCATGGGCAAGGACACTTTCCACTAGCCTGGTAAGTGCCAGGTACCACAGGCTTCCTCCCAGGCGTTTCCTCCTCTTTCCCCTGAGAGTTGTGGAACATCCAGGTGAGCCCCAGCCACACTGGCTCATCACTGAGACCCCTTGGAGGGCACCAAGGCATTCCCGAGGCTGTTTGCCATTCCAGAACACAGCCAGGGCAGCAGGATGGGCGCACAGGTGGCTGTCCCCATCCTCAAGAGCTGTGCAGCCGCTGCCGGTGAGCACCGTCCTCACTTCCCTGCTGCTGCTGAGGAGTGGCAATCACTTTTCCTTCCACGGGGAGCAGCCCAGGGCGGAGGGAAGTGCACCTACCTGCGCTCGTAGCCCGTGCACCAGCGGCGGCCCC
>NW_008240039.1:3460584-3464840 GCF_000691975.1 Corvus brachyrhynchos
GCAGGAAGGGCTTGGGCAGCCCCAGCATCCACCTCCTCAATGAGTTCAATCACTGCAGGGAAAAGAAACAGTGCCAGGTGGACCAGGCACAGGGGTGGTTTCTTGCTCGTTCAGAGCTAAGGGCTGCAAGGGTAATTCCAATAAATCAAAGAAATGCACCTTGTTTTTTCTCTAATCCTAACTCCTTCTCCAAGCACAAGCCAGGGGGTTTAACTAAGGATGAAGAGGGAGACATTTGTCCCTGACTCTGTGAGACACTTGGTATTTGGGGCTGCTTGTGTTGCTTCCAACTCTTCCAAAGGGACCCAGAGTTTTCACAGAGATACTTTCTATAAAAGAAGTGAAAATAACTGATTTGGACGTGGTGAAGCTTAGAGGTTGCAGTTGGCATCTGACTGCTCCGGGCTGCTTGATTCCAACCCCAGCGTGCTGGCACAGGGCTCTGCTCCAGTGCCTCATCCAAGAAGTCCTGAAAGTAACTGTCAGGGCAGGAGCACAAAACCTTGACGTGGGGAGAAAAAGCTGCTTCTTCCAAAACCTTTATCTGCTAAAGGACACCCCTTTTTTGAAGAATTAAATGCCTTGAGGAAGGCGGCTTGGAGTCTGCACCCCACACCACACTGGCTCCACAGACAAAGGGAATTACAGTGATCCCCTGGCTCCGAGAGACCATCTTCTGGCAGGAGGCCAAATTTGCAAGGAAGTTTTCCAGAGCAGCCAAATGATTAACACCAAACGGTAACTGTAAAATGTAATTAAAAAGAGCAGCCTACGTGCTGCTGGAGTAACAGCAGCGGGCAGGGAGGAACGTGGAGTAAGAAAGATTTGTGAAGAGAAATAAAAGCAGCAGGTCTGGGAAGAAAGGGCAAAGTATTCACACAAGCATCATCTCTCGCACTCACACAACAGTAGCATTTCAGCTAAACCGAGGAGTTCCCCCCTACAGGCAAAGACTATCCAGGTTTTCAATTTTCTATTCCCCTTTTTGCACATCTGGTAGCAAATAAAGAAACCCACAACAGCTTCCTCCCCCCTGCCCCTTCACTCTCTGCTCCTCGCTTCACCCCTGGTTTGAAAACACTGCATTTGGCTCCTGCTTTTCCATTCCATGCCCGACAAAACCGCTCCGGAACTCTTTCTTCCTACTCACATGTGGGGCTGCAGTTTGCTCCCAGCAGCCAGCGGAGACATTCGCAGCGCCAGGATGAGTGACAGTGCCACTGCAGGAAACTCCATCGCAGCCGCTCCTCTCCCTCCAGGTGCTTCCAGCGGTGGTCCCGGGAATCCCACCGCCTCCTCCAGCACGGCTGGCCGGTTCCTCCTCCTCCCAGGCTCCTGCTGCCTCCTGCTCCCAACTTGCCGGTGCCTCTCCTCGCAAAGGACAAAGCTATCGGAGCACGGGGGAGTCCTCGCAGGGGGAGAGCGGATTTACCATTCCTGGATGCTTCCTCCCTCTCGGGTTCCGCTCAGCGGGTTTCTTCACTTCGTTGCAAATTACAGTGCAGGTTGCAGCTGGGTTTTCCCCCAAACCAAACCTGGCTTCTCATGCTCGTTTGCTCGCAGTGAAATGCGCTGAAGTGACTTTTCCTTCTGGGATTTGCTTCCTGACAAATCTCGAGGACCTGGGGACTCACGAGACCTGGGCTGTGCCCCGCAGCACAGCCCCACGTGGGCTGAGCTGCTCCAGAGCTGCGACCCCCTTCCCAAGGCACTGTGAAATCCTGCCCTTGGCAAGGGGAAGGAAAAAGGAGGGGTGCTCTTCTGGCAGGAGAATCTCACCTCCCAGGGGCTTTTCCCGAAGCAGGCAGGGTGATCCTTCACTCCATCCCCAGAGGTGCAGGCATCCTCCTGCCGGCAGCTCCACACCTTCCTCCGGGGCCGGGAGCGAGGAACTCCGGCACACACACCCCAGAGCAGCCTCCCTGCGGTTCACGAGAGTAACAAAACTTCCCCCTGCCTTTCCCAGGTCCAGCTCCTTTCCCTCACATGCTCTCTTGCCTCTTTCCTCGCTGTCAGTCAGAAATCCCTCCCACGAGCTGTGCCCAGCCCCGAGCAGGGGAGGGGGAGGCCCTGCTCGCAGGGATGGAGCAGCGGTGCTTCGGGGCTGTTTCTCTGCAGGTAGCTCTTCTGGACTACCCAAGGCCAGCTGCGGACACACCACCCCAAATCCCTTTCTCAGAAGCTTGAAGAACATCCCACAGAGATTCAGTCTTCCCCATGCACTCTAACAGATAACAAAATTGATCGCTTCCCAAGGAAATTCTGCTGGCAGGGACACCTCCAACTGCACACAGCAGCCGGCACAGCGGGATGGGGAGGAGGAGAGCAGGGATGCTGCACTAAACATCTCAAGCACCTGCCAGCAAACCCTCCCCAAGGGCCAGGAGGAACCAGAGCAGCAGCCAGGCACCTGTGAGCTGCCCCGGGGCACTCCAGAGCTCACCTGGCCTGTAGCAGGTGCTGATTTCCATCAGAGAAGCAGGATAAGAAGGTTTGGAGGAAGGCTAGGATAGTGTCATGGACATATTTTGTGGCTGAAGGACAACCATTAATCAAGACTAAAGTCCCCAGGGGCCATGCCCAAAAGCTGCTGGCTCTTGGAAAAAACTGAAGCAGCTGCTCCTTACACCAGAAACCTCCCAAGGTCACAGCAGTGCCATAAATCCTCAAGTCAGAGAAAAGAGCAGGTGAGGGGGTTAATGCTTCCACTTAGCAGTAAAATACCAGCCAAGCCTAACGGATGGGAAGAAAACATCCTTCATTCTTTCTCAAGAAGAAAGGCAGCTACATAAAGATGTTTTATAACAACAGAGAGAGCTCCAGGATACAATAAATCCAGGCCTCTGTTTTCCTGTTTGGAATTAAAAACTTAGGACTTTTCTTACAGTAGGGAGCAGGCTGCTCCCAGTTAGAGTTCCAGGGATTTCTCCCAATGGGGAGGGACCGTGCAGAGCCGGGAGTCGGGCTCCCTCTCCAGGACACGGCTCGAGGCCAAGGAAGGGGACTGATGGGTCCAGGCGCAGCTGCCACGCTGGCCACCTTCCCAGCCACAGCCACCCCGGCCAGGCTGCCTGCAGGGAGAAGGGGAAGCTCCGATGGGAAAAGCTGCGCTGCGAGGAGTGACTGAGCACAGAGCTCTTTTAAAGCCCCTTTAAAGTTCTCTGCAGTTCTTTTAAAGTCCCTTTAAAGCCAGCAGTGAGGTTTCCCACCTAAAGAGGCCCATGTGAGCAAGGGCTGCGGAGAGCACAGCCGGGAATTTGTGGGACACATGTGAAAGACAGATATCTGAAACCCAACCCTGCCTGTGAAGTCAATTTAGTATGTTTTCAATTTTATATAATTTCCCAGCACAGCCGCCCACCGAGGATGTCATCCTCTGGCTCTGGGTAAAACAGCCCTGAAAGTGGTCCAAGATATGATATGGCTCCATAAATACTGATGATAATATCTGCAGTCATGCCAGAGACCACAGAAACCGAAACATTAACGTGCCATTCATTCCCCAGCATTATTTAATCTTCACTATCAAGCGTGCTGGATGTGATATGGGCGCCAGGGCTCTCCATGCACAATCCTGTCCCTATCCCACACTGCTCTGGTACCTTCCCAAGGTCTGTCCTGATGATATTTAAGGATCTTGCACATCTGACCCAGATCTGCTTCACAGCAGCTCTGCCTGGCCTCTGTAGACCCACAAATCTTGTTCCTGTGTGGGTATATCGGAGTCTTGCCCAGACCACCTGGGCAGAGCAGAGCATCATTTTGGCTAAGCCCAGGGCTTCCCACTGTACACTGTGTGATGTGTGTGGGTTCTTGTCTGAGCCCTGAAAATCCACAGCAGAGCTGAGACAGGCCTCATACACCTCTGGCTGTGCAACAGTGGTGGCACCTCATACCTTGTACAGCCCCAGGTGCGTGACAGTGATGACACCTCGTACCTGAGACAGCTCTGGGCAGGGGACAGTGACAGCACCCACCACTTTGTACAGCCTTGCTGTGTGATGATGACAGTACCCAGTACCTTGTACAACCCAGGTGCCTATGGTGGCAGTACCTGATACCTGGCACAGCCCTGGGTGTGTGACAGTGACAGCACCTGGTACCCAGGTATCGCTCTGAGCAAGCGACACTGACAGCACCCACCACCCTGCACGGCCCCAGGTGCGCGGTGGTGACGGTCCCAGGTACAGCCGCCGCTGTGTGACGGTGACAACACCCGGTACCCAGGGCAGCGGAGCGGGGAGCGCGGCCGCGGC
>NW_008240039.1:3465486-3484503 GCF_000691975.1 Corvus brachyrhynchos
GGCGGGCGCTCGGGACGGGGGGAGAGGAGAGCCAGAGCAGCCTCGGCCCCGCGGGCTTGGGCCAGAGCCGCACATCGCACAGCGCTTTTCTCTATTAAAGCTGGTGAATATTAACGCGCGCGCAAGGCCCGGAATGGCCCAGGCTGGCTGCAGCCATCGTTACTTCATTATTTCTGTGTAACCCAGCCCTCCAGATCCAGACCGACACTTCCCAGTTAACCCCTTACGAAATGCAGTCCCACAGACAACCTACTCCTGCGGTAAAGCACGGACGTAGCTTTAACAAACTGACTCCAAGGCACGAGTGTGCAGCGAGGCACAGACCCTCAACCCTGCACTGGCCCTGCTGCTGCAAAGCAAAGGCTGTAACAGAAAATACAGCAGCACTAGGACTTCAGATTTGTTCTCCTCAGCAACTCTCCCGTCTGCCAAGCTGTTGAGTGTTTCTAGCCAGGAGTCAAAACCATTTAACGCTCAGTTGTGTTCTCTCCACAGAATCGATCACTGGAACAATGAGAAGGAGCGCCTTGTCCTCATCACAGACTGGTCCCTCCTGGTCTGCAAGTACAACTTCATCAGCCTGCAGTGCCAGCATGTGACGAGGATTGCCCTCAGCGCCGTGGACACCATCTCCGTGGGGGAGTTTGAGTTCCCACCCAAATCTCTGAACAAGTAAGCTGCCACAGCCACATGTAAGTCTTACATGGTTATTGGGAACAGTTTGAGCTGTCAGCCTAACCACTGGAAAGGTCTGAGAATTCTTCCTTTTGCTTGCTTAACTTTGCAAACGATTCCTGAAGCTGCACTGGAAGACCTCAGAGTAGCTGCTGGCTTGCTGGGATGGTCAGTAGCTGCAGTAAGAGGGAGTTGCTCAAGGACTTTCAAGATAAGATGAGTAGATTAGGGAGCAGAAGCTCATCACCATTACATAATGCAGTAAGAAGCAGTAATACCACCTTAGCATGACTAGAAAGCTGTGAATGTCAGGTCCCCTGTACACAGGGACTGTCACAGGCTGTGAAGGATGGCCAGGGTGTCCCAGGAGCTTTACCTTCTTGCTCTCAGCTCCTAAGAATGTCCCTTTGCATGTTTCAGGGGCTGAATCCTTGCATTTCTTGTCTCCAGGAAAATTTACTATCACTTTTATCTCAGCTTCCAGTTTCAAGCAGGTCTTTTTCAGACAGAACATGTTTAGTTAATCTTGCCTCAAAGACTGGAAAGCCTTACCCTGTTCATTCTGCACTATCAGGAGGGAAGGTGTCGGTATCCGCATTCAGTGGGACAAGCAAAGCCGCGCCTCCTTCATCAACAGGTGGAACCCCTGGTCCACCAACATCCCCTACGTGACCTTCACCGAGCACCCCATGGCAGATGCTGACGAGAAGATCTCGTCCCTGTGCCGGGTAAGGAATGGCCTCTGCTGCTCCAGGCAGCACTGAGCTCCTAGGGTGGACATAACTTAGATTATTTTGAAGCAATACCTCAGTTAATCAAACAAAATCAGTTATATCAGAGGTAGAACTTAGAGCTGGGAGCTCCATCTCCCCAGTCTCCAAATTTTGACTTGCATGGTGGCCCCAGTGCCCACTTTATGCCAGCCACCCATAACTGGCTGAAACACGAAGGAGGCCAAAACCTCCAAAGGTGCAGAGTCCTGTAAAACCCAAAAGCATATGGATCTTGGGCTATTCGTGCTCTTACTTACCTGACAGGCTGATGGACTTTTCATCTAGGGCTGCCAGCTAATTAACAGCTGGTTTAATTGCTCACTGAAAACCTTCACCGAGGTGGTTCTCAATTCTTGTTGCAAGAAGTGCTTCCCTCTGAAGGTTTTCCTAAAATTAGAACGCTATTAAGTGTAACACATCAGTGATCAGGGCAGAACCACAGTCAGAAATAAACACGTGGTCACTGACACATCTTTACCCATCCAGCCCCTGTGTAAGTCACACACCAGCAGTGTCCCGTGTGAAATTAACTGAATCATTGAGGTTAAACATCAGAATGTGACTATCACAGCACACACAGCCCTGACAGCTACAGCTTTAGTGCTAATCCTTCACCATTCCCTACCAGCAGCTGCGTAACAGTTTGTAAAACAATGCAAAAGCAAGGTGATTTCTTTTCTTTCAGCTGGAAAACTTTCAAACACAGCTGATCCAGGCTGTGAAGAAAGCCCACAAGGAGGGCCCAGTGCCAGGAAGCACTAATGGGGTGTTGGTGCTGGAGCGGCCCATCCTCATCGAGACCTACCTGGGACTGATGTCCTTCATCAACAACGAGGCCAAGCTGGGATACTCCATGACAAGAGGCAAAATTGGATTTTAAACCCCCTTGCGTGTCATCTGTTCAAGGGCAAGTGAGTTGGTGGTGGTGCCCTGGGGAGAGGGTGCTGAGGGGCAGAGCACGTGATAAAGCAGAGTTGTCAGGGGAAGGGAAGGGGGTGGTTGTAGGGCAGTTCCCAGCTTGTTTGGGGAATGCACAGGCTGGATTTGAAGCAGACACAGGGTGGTGTCAGTCTTGTACTGTGCACCTGATTTACAGCCCTCACTGGTCCTTACACAGGATGAATGAGCAGTGGTGTGTTCCGTGTCCCAGTGCCTGTTCTTCCCAGTCCATGAAGTGCCATTGGAACCTGCTAAAACCCCCAGTGCAGAGCAGAACCTTTGTGCCACGGTCCTGCTGTATCCCTGTGTACGGTGTCAAATCCTGTCGTGTGCTTGGGACTGCTTTGTGCTGTTTAGAGGAGCTGCTGTTCCAATCACCGTGATCTCAGTGCTCTGATTAATGCCTGTTAGGAATTTTCGAGGCTGTCAGTCAGTCTTTAACAGTATTTGCTGGCTTTTGCTAAAGCTGCACTGTCCCACCTGCTCAGCAGCAGTCTGTGAACTCAATATGCATTTATGAGCTTCTTGTAAAAACCCCTCTAAGAACCTACTGGAACTTCCTCTCTACTTCTGTTTCTTCGCTGCAGCCACAGAATAAAGACTGTTGTGAGAGAACGTTGCCAAAAGCCTCACAAACACATCTGCCTTCAAAGCTGTTCTTTGTAAAACTGAAAAGGAATTCTATTTTGGTTAGATTGATACTCTTAGCCATTTTTCTTAAACCTACTCTAGAAAACTTTCAGCACTGTGTGTCAGCCTTGGTTCATATATTCCTGCGCTGAACCTCTCATCCAGGGATGAAATTCAGAAGCAGCCCAAGAGATTACTGCTGAAATTGCTCAGGAGGTGACTCTAACAAGCTTTTTCCTTGTGCATGACCTTCTCTCCATGCCCTTTCAATCAGAGTGTTTATCTGCTGGATAAACACTGTGCTGCAGTGGTGGGGAGTTTTTCTGACCTTAATGTGGGTGTTTGTGAAACTCCTGTTGCAGACCATCCTGACTCCAGTTTTCCAAGCTTCTCCATGCATTTTCTAAGTGATCTGTTCACTTTTCATTAACCTTGCAGTAAAGTTAAATTTCAACTCTTATTTGGTCTTTGTTCTTCATTTTCTGGAGACTGAGGCTGTGAAATTAAGTAGCAGAAGAAAAAACATCCAGTAAATTCCTAAACAAGAGGCTCCCTCCTTGGAAAGACACAGGGGAGAGAACAAGGAAGGATATCCAACTGGCCCTTCCCTGCCAAACCATCCACTCCCATTTGGCACCAGAGTTGGGACAAAAACTCCCATTTCAGTTACCTGAAGTGTCCTGAAATGTCAGTTGCGATCCCTCTGGTAAAGATTCCATGTACCAAATCCATGGTGGCCCAGGCACAGTTACTGTCACCCAAAATTACTTGTGTGCAAGCAACAGTTTCCTTGTGCTAGGATAAATCACTACATCATCACATCACTGATCACACTGAAACAGACTTCCAAGTGCAGAGGTGCAGGTTTATAGTTTGTAACTATCAAAATATTTATTGGAGATTAGAAAATTTAAATAATAGCTATACATTATATACACACAGAGCTACAGTCTTAGAAAATAAGAGTTCAGAGTTGAAAAAGAGATGTTCAACTCCATCAATACTCAGGTTTTCTTGCAACAGAGGCTCGTTCCCTACGTTTCACTTGCTACATCACTTCATTCAAATGCAGTCACAGTATTTCACACACTGAGCTTGGAGCTCCTTCAAATAAATAACTTATAAATACAAACACTTCAGACTGGGCAACAGCTTTTGACTCCTTTCCTCTTTCTTCCTCAGACTTGGGAGCACTTTTAATGCATTTTAGTTCTTTTATTTTACCTCTTCTCTTTCCAAGTAACACACACAGAAGTTGTCCTTACTCAGGAGAACCATGGAGTCCCCACTGGAATGCCAGGAGAGAGACACAATCTGGAAGTCACCTGCGGGAAGAAATCAGAGTGTGTCAGCAAGGAGCTGGCAGCCCGTCCTCCTGCCAGAGACAAAGGCAGCTGGAATCAGCCACACAAATCCCTGCTGGCCCCATGCTGCCCTTGAGACATTTGCTGTGTCTCCTTAGGAACTCCTCTTTTTCCAAGGGTGAAAACAGCCATTTTTAAGCAGCTCCAAGAACACACCTGCGCTATTTTCCATGACAACACTCAGATCAATTTATAAATGGAATAACATTTTGTCACTGAGCAGTTGCTGAGAGGCTGTGGCAGCTGCTGCAGGGCCTCACCTTCCCCAGGCACCTGCACGACCATGCAGCCAGCTGGGGACCACAGGTACACTCTGCTGGTGCCTGTGCACACGGCCAGGCGGGGCTGGCAGGGATCCCACTGGAAACACTGGATCGTGCACAGCTGCTCCAACACCACCGACAGCTTCAGCTTCCGGATGTCCCAGATCCACACGGCGTTGGGAATGTTGTCTGGAGAGGAAGCAGCAATCGTGTGATAGCGGAAGGATAAAAGGATCACGCTTGGTTTTTCTAAATGCACAGTAACAAACAGAATTCATACAACACAAACCTTTAGGTACACCCCGGGGTTACCACCACTTGAGTTTTGCCAAGCAGAGCCTTCAGGAAATAGTCAGCCTTGGAAATATTGCAAAGAAAGGTAAAAGTGACCTAGTCCATCTCCCAGTCCTTCCCTGGCTTTTATCAAATTAGTCTGTCTGATGGGTTTTGCACCTGACCCAGAGCTTTGGCATCCAGGAATGAACAGCCCCTCAGGACCATCAAAGGGAAAAATGGAACATTAATTCCATGACTTTCACTATTCAGAATTCCTCTTGCTATAGGTTGTGCAGCGTTCTGCCTTTCAAGAGACCCAGGCTCTAAGTGGGAAGATTTGTTTCATTACAGTGAGCTCACATAAACTTGAAGAAACATAAAACCCCACTATTTTCATTAAATACAGAGCCAAGGCTGAGTTCATGCCCTGATCAGCAGTTCTGGCAGCTCACAACAGTTAACACACACTAGAAGACAGGCTGGGATTCCTCTGTAGTTACATCTCTCAACAGAGCTGATTTTACAGGGCCATACTTTGCTCTTTTTATAGAGCAAAGGATCATTTCTGCTAAGGAAACCCCCCACATGCCACATGGTTTCCCCTCTAAGGCAGGGCAGTCGGAACTTACCATTTTTGGTTGCCAGGAAACAGTTATCTGCGCTGAAGGCCAACATCCCAACTCCCACTTTGGGATTTGCCCTGTCAGCAACTGGTTTGACATACTGTAAAGAAACTGGCACCTGGGAAATGTCATCTGGAACGGGAAATGAAAGTATTTCACTAAGTGAGCCTGGAAGGACAATGCATTTACATCCAACTGTTAAAACCTCTCATCTCTCAAGTGATAGGACCAAATTTTACTCTTCTTCAAGATGTTCCAATCAAAATTGCAATTGCTTTAAGATATCACATCTTCACACAGGCACCCTACTACTATTCCTGCCCTCCTACAGAAAAGGAAAGGCTGGTGATTCAGGAAAGACTGAGATTAAATCAGGAAAATGAGGAGAGATGAATTTTTCTACTACCTTTTAACTAATATTTCTAACAGTGTTAACCAGAGGTGATTTACAGTGCCACAAACACTGCTTCTGATTTTTACTGCCCTTGAGAACATCCAGAGGATCTGTTCCACCATCCAAGGGGCAGAGGTCATCTACAATGTTTATTTAAAGATTTCCCAAGGCAAACTCAAGTGTCTGGTTTGAGTAAACTTTGGCTTACATTTACTCTTTGTGCTGAAGAGAGAACTAGCCAATTCTCTTGTTGGAGGGAAAGAAAGTCTCTCTGTGTCAACAGTTGGGGATTTCTCCACTTCTTTATACACAATCTACAAAGAAACAAGTGAGAGCTCTACAGAAGGGCCTCGGAGAGTTTGAACATGGGCTGTTACCAAATACCCACATCCCACTGACTCATTTGCACATTTATTACATCTCAGCATCCCCTGGTTCATCAACAGAGGAAAGGGCTTCAGCAGGCAGGTATGGAATCCAGTATTCCCAGTGAATCGTGGGCCACGTGGAACCTTGATCAGGAAAAACACTCCTGTGACAAATACACAAACCTTAAAGTCTACAAACAGTAAGTCTGAGGGAGTGCACCTCGTTCAGTATTTCTGACAGCAAAATAAATCATCCCCATTACAGTGGGAACATGAATCTCATTTTTGCAACCAAAAATCTTTAATCTGATTCTGTCACAAATAAAGTGCAGCACTGCAGAAGGAAAATAGCAAAAATATTTTAGTGTGCCTGCAACATATTCCCAAACACAAGCACCAGGACAAAACACAGCAACTGCAATTCCTGTCTGTGTAGTGGAGATTAACAGAGCTATTTCCATTTGTTTTCCATGACATATTTTACACCTAACTGGAAGTTAAGGCATTATTCAGCCGTGAGAAGCTTTGCTGAGGTGCTTTAATGGCTCGTGCCTTGCTTCTGGTTAAGAGGCAGAGTCATGTGAATATTGCAAGCTTACAATCCACATACAAACTCTTCCAGGAGGTCTGTGCAGTCCCTCTATACCGTTCTTGTTACCTCCAGGGATGAGATCAGCTCAGGGTTTTGGGAACAGCAGCTCTGCACCTGCTGCCAACAGCCCAGAATCCGTCAGGCCTTGCAGGTACAGGTACAAAGGATTAAAATCAATGCTGACAGATGTTCCAGGAAATGCCCTTTAGGTGAGCTGGATGAGCCTGTCCACACAGGATGGAAAATCTGAACACAATCCAGTTCCAGCACTGTTTAAAGTCAGGAATTGTACAAGGCTGGGACAAATCTCTCCTGTTCAGTTTTCCAGTTTGCTGCTGGCTGCACACCCAAACCTGTAATGCAGCCACCACCTACACAAAAAATACACTGGCACGTGACAGGAGCATCTGAGAATCTATTACTGCTCAAGAGAGATGAACACAGACATACTCCATCAAATTTGAAAGGATTCCCACATTTTTCTTACATTCCGAGGTTGCCATGCAATTTCCCAAGACCTAGTGGGGAAAAAGCAAAGTCCCCAGAATCAAATGGATTCATCAGGATGTTTCAGATACAAACAGCAGCACCTGAGCTCTGCTAAGGACTCCATGGATTTGGGATCCACACTTACAGTCTTTTTGCTGGCAATGGTTGCTGGATGGTCAAGCTCCGTGATCTTCTTCCACGTCACGTGGTTCAGGATACGCACCTGGCTCAGGAAGCGTGGCAAGGGGAGACTGTTAGGACAAAGTTCTCAAAATGGTTTAGATAAAAGAGGTAGGAAACACTTCTCACCTTTTCATCAAAGCTGCCAATGGCCAGGAACTGGCTGCTGGGACTCCAGGCGATTGATTTGACACCCAGGGGCCACTCGTAGGCGCAGAAGGAGGAGAGCAGCCGCCCATCGAGGGAGTACAGCAGGACCTTGTACTGAAACACAGACAGAGCCACTCTAAAAGCCAGCAAAGGTGTTAAAAACCACAGGCAGGCAAATCATCCCTGCCAAACACTGCCTGTTCAACATGCAGCAAGTTCAATTCAAAGGTACCAATGGTTATCTATGAGTTAAGAGGCTTCGTTGCTCTCTTTTTGGATGAGTACTTTCATTAACTGTAAAATCACTGTGCAATGCAATGCCAGTAAAGCTGTAAAAGACTCTTAATTCTTCCAATGTTCTTCTTCCATTATTCTTTCATTATTTCAAAAGCAGGTTCTGCAATGTTCACTTTTTTTTTTTTTTGCAAGTAGAAATAATTTGCTGTCATTAAAGATTTACAGAACAGTGACATCCACTTGCAAGGACACCCATCCCCAATACAAGTGTTATATTTAACAAAAGCTGGACCCACAACCTTCTATGTCCAAAAGAAACTTTTTAAACACTAATTATTTTAGTCACTGCTTTATACATGATGGCCAAAGACCAGCTTGAACTCTCCATGAAAATAATCTGCTTTTCCTCCTACCTCCAGGCACGTGTCCCACGCTGCCAGCACACAGCCATTGGGAGCCCACTCAATCCCAGACAGATCCTGGGTTTCAGTGTCAAAATGCTGCTCACAAAAGAGAAACCACAAAACCATCTGAAATATGTCAAGGAATCCTAAGCTAACAGAATGCTCACTTTTAACCTTTCGAGGGCTACCACAAACACAAAAGAGCTTTTTGTGTGCCAGAGTAGCAACAGAAATATTTCCTCCTGTAATACATGCTGCATTCAGTGGATCTTTGATCCCCTTTACAGAAAAGCCAAAAGTTTCTATACCTTCAAATGAACAGCATTTCATAAGAAAATTAAATTAGTTACACTGAATCAGTCAAAAACCCAGGAAGCCTAATTCCTTGTCTCAAAGCCTAGTAGAGGATCACAGAATCCCAGAATGATTTGGGTTAGAAGGGACCTTAAAGATCATCTTGTCCCATGGGCAGGGACACCTTCCACTAGATCGGGCTGCTCCAAGCCCTGTCCAACCTGGCCTTAGACACTTCCAGGGATCCAGGGGCCTCCACAGCTTCCACTACAAGGTTCATTAGGAAAGAGCTCAGGAACACAACAAACATGTAGTGGTGTTTCCCAGATTTTCTCTCAGCTTCTGGTGAGACTCAGAATTTCCAAATTAGAGGTGACACAAGATACAGACAAGTTCTTAGTGAGGTTTAATTGCTCAGATCCAGCCCGTGGCCAATGCCACCCTCCATGGCCTGATCCCATGTGTGAACAGTTTATATCACATACCCCGAGTACCAAGCACTTGCTTCTCTCACTGTCACTAATGGAGTAGTGTGCAATATGTGCATGTAAACCCCCCAGCAGAGTGGGAGGAGAGGCAGAGCTTACCCTGAGGAGCTGCCAGTTGTTGCACACGAAGATGCTGATGAAATCCTTGCAGTCACGTCGCTCTGCCACGGCCATGTAGCGCCCGTCCTTGGTGAAAACCACCCCTGCCATGGGACAGATTAATTAAAACTGGCTTAAATAGAAGTCAGACAACAAGGCAGAAGAGCTGATGAGTCTTCAGCGAGGAACAGTTACTCCCATTTCAAAGCAGAAATAAAAGAGGAGACAATTTTTTCACAGACGGTCGCATTAATCAAGGCAAAGCACAGTGTTACTGATTCATGGTGTCAGCAATTTTTAAGCTTGGAATGTACAATTTCTCAGGATGCAGAGCTCCAGCGTGCTTCAAAACACATCTAACCACTGACAGTTGTTATAGAAACCCAACAGATTTCAAATAACCACTTCATTTAGCCTGGCTAAGTGGATCAGTTATGCAACAATCGGGTCTCCACCAACTCCCAGGCGTTGCTCCCCATCCACTTGGATTTTGCATGGAACACATAATTGTCTTTGTCATCTGTGGGATACAAGCCTTGGGCAGCAACCTGCTCACCACAGCCATGTGGTCTGACAGCCCTGACACAAGCTTCCCTTTCCAACCTTCCCATGTGCAGAAGATGATAAAAGTCACTTTGGATTAATGTTTTTCATCACGAGCACATCCAGCATAATTTAATGTCTTAAAGGATCCCTCAAAAGCAAACACAACACAGATGCACGTGGATCAGCTGGAATCCTTCACTCAGAGACCACAACCTGGCTGCAGGTGCTGCTCAGAAGGGACGGGAGCAGCCCCTGTTCCCAAACATGGCGTTTGTCACTACATTAAATTCGCTTTCCCTTTCTGCCGCATTAAAGGATCATTCCCAGGTGGATGTGTGACACTTACCTTGCTGGCACGCTTTGGGGTACTTGATGTAAGACACAGACTTGGTGCACAAGGACCACACCGTGATTCGCAGCTGGCGGAGAGACAGGGAACAGTTTTAGTTATTTTTGTAGATTAAAAATAAAAGAATTAATAGGAAAACATCAACCTAATTCAGCAACACTAAGTGGATCAATTAACCTTCTGTGATTAATTAATTCTGCAGCTATTTTGGATAACACAATGCCCTGGGAAGCAACTATGAGGAATTGTCTCCCAGTTTCTGGCAGTTAGCAGGGAATTTACCCCAAGCTTAAATGGGTACTCTAGATGGGGATACAAAATTCAAACCACTGATATGGAGAAAAGCTCTTCACGAATACTGAATTTCCTGACATTAGCACAAATGTGTCTTCCCAATCTATTGCCCAGAGTCACTTTGCAGTTGGAAAAACGCATTTCATCACAGAATCTGGAGGAGAGATGGGGAGTTTCCTGCCCTTACGAACGGATGACAAGTTACAGCCACTTTAGAACTTTGTATCCCTTGGGAAAAGGCTACCACGTGTGAAAATTGAGCTGTATTTTTCAACATTTAGTCACCCTCAGCTTTGATGGCTGATTTGTGTTTTGCTCTTCCCTCCTCAGCCACACACAAGGAGGCACCGTTACAGAATTACTGAAAAATTCGAAGACACCCAAAACCTGCTAATGCAAAGCATTGCTTTACACTGCTGTTTGGGGGATTTCTGGAGAACTGTGCTTCCACAAGCACCAAGAGCTGCAGAGAGGGCAGGCAGCTGCAGACCCAGCCTCCCCACAGCTCCCCAAGGTCACAGCTGCACTCCAGGCCCTGCCTCGCCATCTGCACATTACCCAATTAAAAACAAATACTCCCTCTCCCGTAGCAACGGCAGCCCCAGACACATGGGCATTCACCAGCATGGCACGTGAACCTTTGCATTTGGAGCTGGAGCAAGGAATGCTTCCAGGGACAGGTTTTTAACTTGTGTTCTCCTGCATTTTACTGCACCAAGGAAGAGCTACAGGTAGAACTTTTTGCAGTGAAGCACCTCCATCACGAAGCTGCCTTTCCCTGAACCACTGAACGCCAAAATTAATTCTGATCCATTATGTAAAACACCAGCACCGTCTCCGTTTCCTCCTCCTCCCAAATCCCACACAGCCCAGCAGCATCCCAGCAGTCTTGGGAGGAAGGTTCTGCTACACCTTTTTGCAGGTTAGTCCTCAACACACCTTTTCCTTCCTTGAAGTACCTGGCACTGTTCAGTGGTGACAAAGGATCCTGAGGGAGCACCCTATGGATCTGCTTTACTGGTAACACTGCAGGCTGTGTTGCAACAGAACCTGAATGTTTTTTTATTGCTGACATGATCAGTTTTGGTGGGAAGCACAATTCCAGGGATTTACAGGGTTCAAACCAAGCCTCAGAATCCCAATAAATGCTGCCTCCCCATCAGAGATCCGTGGAGTCCCAGAACAGTCCCTTCTGCCTTACACGTCAGACAAACTTCTGAGATTTGAGGAAACAACACAGAAATTTTTTTTCCATGGAATCATAGAATGATTTGGGCTGGAAGGGACCTTAAAGCTCATCTTGCCCCACCCCCTGCCATGGACACAGACACCTTCTAGTAGACCAGGTTGCTCCAAGCCCTGTCCAACCCCACTGGGAAGTATTTCTTGCCAGTATCTCACCTAACTCTAACCTCTGTCAGTGTGAAGCCATTCCCCTTTGTCCTGTCACTCCAGGCCCTTGGAAATAGGGGCCCCTCTCCATCTTTCCTGTAAGTTCCCTTCAGGCACTGGAAGGCCACAATTAGGTCGCCCCAGAACCTTCTCTTCTCCAGGCTGGACAGTCCCAACTCTCTCAGCCTTTCCTCCCAGCAGAGCTGCTCCATCCCTCTGATCTTGGTGCCTCCTCTGGACTCTCTCCAGCAGCTCCATGTCCTTCCTATGCTGGGACCCCAGAGCTGGAGGCAGCTCTGCAGGTGGGGCCTCACCTGAGCGGGGCAGAGGGGCAGAACCTCCTCCTCTAAGTTTAGCAGCTCCTGGAGGAATCCACAAGATGAACAACAAAAATCAACTTTTATCCCTGGGCCTGCTCACTTCCGGCCACCCAAACCCAGCGTTGTCAGTCTGCTCCTCAGGCAAGATTTACTTTAAAAATACCAACACGATGCCTCCACACATTCTTCTGCAGCAACTGCAGCACTGAAATGCTGCTGGGGACTATTAATTGCAGCCCTAAATGCACTGGCTGCCCTGCCTCCCTTAAGCAAAACACACAGCACACATTCTCCAGCCACTTAATACAAGCTTAGCAGCTGCAGGCTTCGAATGCTGAGGGCTGGATCATCATTTTTCCTGACAAAGGCATCTTAAGTGCTGCTGCTCAGCCTCATGAACAGCTCCCCTGGCCTGCTGGGCATCACACACACTTCCATCCTGGACCACACTGGCTGCTTCAAGCCTCAGGAGGCAAAACCTTGCTGCTCATGTTGAGCTCAGGTGCACAGGAAGAGGAAAATCTCTGTAGATGAGAAACACCACTGAGTTCCCACTGTCACCTCTGCCCTGCCCGAGGCTCAGCCAAAGAAAAGGCAAGGCCACCTTTGTTTTGAAATATTTCTGCATCCATCTCTGCTCCGTCAGGGAGCCACAGAGTCATGTAGGATGGGAAAGCCCTCAAAGACCACAGAGTCCAACTACTTCCCCAGCACTGCCAAGGCCACCCGTAGACCACGTCCTCAAGCACCACATCTAAATGTCTTTTAAATCCCTCAAGGGATGTTGACTCCATCCCTCCCCTGAGGGGCCTGTCCCAATGCTTGACAACCCTTTCCATGAAGAAATTTTTCCTAATATCCAATCTAAACCTCCATTTGCTGTAAAGACAGAAGCTTCTCCAAAAGGGTCAAGCTTTATAACTCCTCAGAGAGGACAATAATGGTTTCCCTGTTCTTCACTACTGAGCACACGCTCCTGGCACCAGATATTTGGGTGCCATCACACCCTGATATTGCTGGGGGGGCACTGCCCTGCCCTGCATGCCCAAGAACATGGACACCAAACTGCCCCAGTGCCTCTGCAGCACTGGGGAGAGCCCAGAGAGCACAGCCAGCACACGTTTCATGGCACAGTCACACACACAAAAATACACCTGCAAAAACCCAGACTACAACTAAACCAGATGCCTCTAAGTGTCTGATAAGCAAAGCCCTCATCTTCACTCCATCTATCAGCCTTTAACATCTAGTAAGATCACAGAATCACCGCATGGTTTGGGTTGGAAAGGCCCTTAAAGATCATCTTGTTTCAAATCCTCTATTCACAGAACCACTGAGGTTGGAAAAGACCAGCAGGATCACTGAGTCCAGTCCAAGCTGTGCCTGATCCCCACCTTGTCACTCAGCACTGAGTGCCACCTCCAGGGATGGGGACTCCACCACCTCCCTGGGCAGCGCCTTCCAATGCCTGACCACCTTTTCCATGAAAAAATTCCTCCTGGTGTCCAACCTGACCCTTCCCTGGCACAGCTTGGCGCCATCCTGGCGCTTTTTGTCTGTTCAACTCCGCTCTCTCCAGCAAGGGCTGGAGGCTCAGAGGGAAGCACACAGATACACTCCATAACTCCATTGTAACTTCTCACCCAGCTCACACAACCTGATGGTTCAGCCTAGTGCTAGGAACAGGCAAAACCAAATCATTTTGATTCCTGAAAGTAGAATCCTTTCCTGTTGTTCCATTTGTGCCCACTCAGACATTCCTACAAACTGAGAAACTCACATTACGTGCTTAATGTGTGGATTTCACACCCCCTTCCCTTAATATTGTGTTTACAACTCAATTGTAACAGAAAGGGAAAATCCTCATATTCCCACCTGGAACATTCCACAGTCTCGTTTACGTTGCCAACATAAATGAGATGAAGAAGATTAGAAGGATTGTGTCACAGCTTGCAGACAGGATCAGGAGCAACAGAAACACCAAACACAGAGGGTGAAAAAAGAAACCAAACGCTTCAAAAATGACAGGAAATTTCCATTGCTGCTCGTTGCCTTTCTCAGGGAATTCATGGAGAAGGGACAATTGCTTTTATAGCAGGAGAACAGCCCATGGTCAGATAAGTTGCAGCAAGCCATTCTCCACTGCTCCTTTTGGGGGATACTTTCTCTTCAGCATAGATGACTCCATTGAGTGGAGTTGTCAAACTCAAATCCTCATGATAATGGTGTCTGAGAAGTTTTCAGCTGTTGTTTTGCAGTGGAAAAACAAACCAAAAGCAGAAGCATTTTTAAAATAGCCTGAAAACAGCTGAGAAATAAAAAGTATTTAGATGGTAACGTGATAAACAGTCTCCAGCGCCGGGCCCAGGACCACGACTCGATGTTGACAGCTCCAGGCAGGTGTAGGACTGGTGATTTTCAGCAGACAAAAACACACTTTTAAACAACCTACAGCTCAAATGACTGTCAACTCTTGTCCCAGACTTGACTGGGTCACTTGGTCCCCTTACATAGCAGTGTCTGTCAGCACTGGATTTCAGAAGATTATTCGGAGCACATTCCTCGCCAGGAAGCAATTTTCAGCCGATGCAGCCACGCACAGTTACTAAGGATTAGCTGGGATACACACACAGAAACACACACTTCTCCCTGCTGTGGAGTTCCAAAGAAGCTCCTTAATGCTTAAGGACCTGACATGGAATGAGACAAAGTACAAAGTATGTCGTTTGTAAGCACAGCTCTTCAGAGAAACACTCCAGAACATCTTCACACTATTTATCCCAAAACACGAGGATCATGAGGAAGCAGAGAATCACAGAATCCCAAGATGGCTTGGGTTGGAAGGGACCTTAAAGCTCATCTTATCCCACCCCCTGCCATGGGCAGGGACACCTTCCACTAGACCAGGCTGATCAAAGCCCTGTCCAACCTGGCTTTGAGCACTTCCAGGAATGTGAAGAGGATCCATTTGCTTTCCTTCAGATCTTTCACCTGCAGCTCTTGGTTAAGCTCTACCTGTGCCTGTAAATTCTGGTGGAATGATGGCACTGGAAGGAGTCACATTGGGTTCAACACCTTCCACAGGACACACTGATAACGCGGAACTGCCTTCCAGAGTGGATTTCAGCAGAGAAGGAACACTGATCACAAAGAAACCCTACAAATTAGCTGATGAATTCCAAGTGTCAGAGGATGGTGCCAGACTCCTTTTTTTGGTGCCAGTGACAGGACAAGGAGTAATGGCCATAAACTAAAACACAACAAGTTCCACTTCAACATGAAGAACTTCTTTCCATGGAGGGTGGCAGAGCACTGGAACAGCTGCCCAGGGAGGGTGTGGAGTCTCCCTCTCTGGAGACATTCCAAACCCACCTGGATGTGTCCCTGTGTCACCGGCTCCAGCTGACCCTGCCTTGGCAGGGGGTTTGGACTGAATGATCTCCAGAGGGCCCTCACAACCCCAACTATTCTGGGATTCTGTAATGATTTTTCTGAGGCACTGGTAAGTACAGACTGCTAGAAGGAAATTAGCACAACCATAACCTTTAAAAAACTCAGGGAATAAGGAAGTTCCTTGTGAGCTTTCAGTGGAGTTCACACATGAACCTGAAGAATTACGAGAACAACTGCTTACTTGGTGCTGTTTGAAAGCATCAAGCCACCAAAGCCCAGCTGAGCTGCCTGATAGGGAACCCCCAAACCCTCCAGGCAATTTCTGGATTTGATAACACACTGATATTAATTATCCCCAAAGCTTGTCCTGAGCACTGCCCACATCCATCCCCCCAGCCTGTGGATTTAGCAGGGAGGGAGTAAACACAGCTCCAACCGCGGCCCAGCCCTGGCAGCTGTCTGACAACAGCTAATTTAGCAACCTGTTTACAGCTGGAAAGGAAACTTATCCCAACACAGATGCCAACTTGGCAAAGGCTTAATGAAATCCTCTAAGGTCAAACCGAGTTCTGTTGGGAGGCAATAAATCCTCGCTGGTCCACCCCCACACGCACGTGCCACAAGATCCTTTCTGGGAGCCTCACACAGCCCCAGCCTGCAGTTCTGACTCCTCCGCTGCTGCCTGACCAGCAGGGATGGCTCTGCTGCCTCCAGGCTGGAATTCTGGGCTTGTTTTTAATTTTTATTGCCACTATCAGGGCAATTCACACCTGGGAAAACCAAGGCCTAAACTCATGGCTCCTACCTAAAAGGGCGAGGAAGGGGGGTCTGCAAACACACACACACACACACAGGGCAGAGTCCGCATCTGTATCCCACTGACACTGGGATTTGCCCAAAAAAAGGGGGAATCTTGCATTGCAGCATGAGAATTCTGTGCTAGCCAGTGTTATGGCACAAGAGCCTGCCACCCAAAACCCACCCACAGGTTTGGAAAGAGTAAACACAAAGAGGAAGTGTCTCACATGCAGTTCTTGGCTGTTTTCTGACCCTTCATTATTGTACTGAATAACAGGAATCATCAGCTCTAATCCAAGGGTGGAAGAGTCAGAAATCACAGGTCTTCCAACAAACCCACCATCCACAAACCAATTTGGATTCTACATGAGTCTGTGTTCCCCAATACGGGTCTTAATAAGCACTTAGAGGTGTTTTAATTTTAATTTTACAAGCGGTTCCATCAGCAGTCTGGCTCCTATGTGTCAAATCAAACAATTGGGAAAATATTTCCAGGATCTGGATCTAAATCTCATCTCATAGGTCAATAAACCTAAGCCTGTATGTTTTAATTTAAAATCACTCTGAAATGTTTATGGTTTGGGTTTTTTTAACTAGAAATCCTGAGCTTTTCTCACTGTGAAAGCAATATATTGGATTTCTAAAACTGCTTTGTTGAATGCCATCAAAATATCAAAATCAAAAACACCAAGACATGTTCTCAAACATAATTTCACCTTCAAATTTAAGTGTTCATTTTCTATCTTATCACCAGAAGCAAGAGGACAAAGTGCTAGCAGAATAACAAACACCTAACCTGGAGTTAACCTGAGTTACACACAGGAATACAGAGCTGCATCCGTGCTCTCCACCACCGCTGCAGCTTTAAGGGTTGGGTTATTTTAGGAGGCAAAGGGCAGACAGCAACATCTGACACCGTGGGGAGCAACCCTGCCTCCACACTCACATGGAACTCGGTGGTGTTGAGGATGTGACGACCGTCCGGACTCCAGCATGAAGCCACCAATCCCGCGGAGCCCTCGTCGATCCTACAGTGCCAGGCCGGCTGCTCCAGGGACCAGACCTGGGGCAGGGAGCAACCAGACAGCGCAGGAAGCAACAGCTGACCCAAACCTCTGCTCAGGAGGACTCCCTGCAGCTGACAACAGGCTCCTGCATCCCACCCCAGGGAGCTCAGGGACACCCAACCGCCCGCAGCCATGAAGGACTGGCGCTGGATCCCGCTGCAAAAGTGAGTCCCACACCTCTGGGTGATAATGGAAATGGCAAATGATGTGCGGTTGTTTTTTTCTGAATATCCAACATTTAAACAGGCTTAGTCCGTTCAACAAGCTTGCATGCATTTACTCCCTACTGCAGTAAGAAACTGGTAAAATAATCTCCAATTCTGATCTGTTTTGCTAGGTATTTTTATCCTAAATATTCTTTTTCAAACTAAGATGTTTGTCATGGCTTTCAAAATCCTGGCATGCTGTGTTATGCTCGAACTGCGTTATCAATAACATCAGGTGCTTCAGCAAAGCCTCACGCTAGTGCTGGCTGTTAAGCTCTCACTCACATCACACCCCAATCCCAGCAGGGAACACGCCCTGTCCTGCTTTCATCCTCACCTGGACAATGCCTCGCTTGTACAAGGCACACAGGATGAACAGGGAGTCCGAGGACCACTCAAGGTACTGGATCTGATCCAGGCAGGTGTAGAGCTGGAGGAGCTGCAGGGAGCTCGCATCCCGAACCACCAACCGGTGCTGCACACATGAGGCCTGGGGGGAACAGGGACAGGGCTGAGGTGGGGCAGGATCCTGGATGGAGCACCGGCACTGCCCCTGCCAGGCTCGCTGCGATCCCAGGTTTAGTTCAGAGAGGATCAATATTGTGTTTTAGAGAAAAAATCCTCCCTGTCAGGGTGGTGAGCCACTGGCACAGGTTGCCCAGAGAAGCCGTGGCTGCCCCTGGGTCCCTGGAAGTGTCCAGGGCCAAGCTGGACGAGGCTTGGAGCAACCAGGGACAGTGGAAGGTGTCCCTGCCCATGGCAGGGGCTTTGAACTAGATGAGCTTTAAGGTTCCTTGCACGTCAAACCAGTTGGGGATTCTACAATTCTATTCAATATGCACTGAGCTCCACTGCAAACTACTGTGAGAACAGCTAACCCAGGGAAAAAGGGGGTTTTACAGTAATAAATAGAATCCTTGCTGATTCCATCACTGCTGGCTAAGTAACTCCAGTTTTCAAAAAATTACTTTCTGTCTTATAACTATTATTTTATTTCAGAGAATCCCAGGATGGTTTGGGTTGGGAGGGACCTAAAGTTCATCTAGTTCTACTCCCTGCCATGGGCAGAGACACCTTCCACCATCCCAGTTTGCTCCAAGCCCCAATGTCCAGCCTTGCCTGGGACACTGCCAGGGATCCCAGCTTCTCTGGGCACCCTGTGCCAGGGCCTGCCCATCCTCACAGGGAAGGATTTCTTCCCAATATCTCATCTAACCCTCTCCTCTGGCAGTTTGAAGCTATTCCCCCTTGTCCTGCTTCTCCAAACCGCTGTAAAAAGTCCCTCTCCATCTTTCCTGTAGGCTCCCTTCAGGTACTACTGAATTTAAAGTACTAATTCATCTAACTGATTAAGGTTAATTTAACCTAACTCACGTCTCCGGTATTGACCCTTATTGACCCAAAGCCTCTCTAC
>NW_008240039.1:3484763-3492753 GCF_000691975.1 Corvus brachyrhynchos
GGCAGGGGGCGCCCGGCGGCGGGAAGCGCGCGGGAAAGCGCCGCGTGAGCCGCATTGGTATGCAAATGAGCCGCTAATAAGCTGGGTAATGACGCGATTAATGAGCTGAGGGGCGTGTTCCCCCTCCTCTCCCCATCCTCAGAGGACCCTCCCTTATTTGGCGCCTTTCCGCGGGCAGCGTCCCGCGCCCGGGACTGCCCGGGCTAATTAATCAGCCCTTCTGGCTAATTAACCACCGTTTCCGGCTAATCACCACTGCCGGCTAATTACCAACAGCAACGGCAGCACAGGCGGGATGTCCCTCCAAGTTCCCCGGACAGGACCGAGGAACTAACAATTGCAATAGAGATACCCCAGCAAAAAGGATGTGAACTGACTGGAACCGATCAATAAATAAATAAATAAATACAGGCACAGCAGGGAAGAGGCAGATCCCAGATAACCCTCTCAGGGGACATATTCCTTTGGGAAACAGCCCCCTCCCGGCGCAGCCGGCCGCCAGGGAGCAGAAGAGCCAAGAGGGGACGAGGAGGGTTACAGGGATGTCTGTGTTCCCAAAACATAGTCAGTGTCCCCAAAACTCTCCGATCGCGCGGGCTGAGGCTGCTCTGCATCCCTTCCCCACTGAACAGCCAGGGGGATGCACAACTGCCTCCCTTTGTCCGCCCGGTCTGTACCCCCGGAATTTTTGGGCGGCAGCAGCCTGGCTCCCATCCCAGTAACAGCACAGTCCGGGTGGGACCCCCTCCCTGTTTGGGGGCCACAATCACCATCACTTAAAAATAAACCTCACGATCAAAGCAAATATCCGAGTCTTGATTTCATTACGGATTATTTGAGTTCCAGAAGCTGATTCCAGCCCCACCGATGTTTTTTGGGGGGGTTGAATGCATCGGTTTTCTGTCCCCACAACAGAGGGACAGACGTGACAGCTGCTCTGCCGTCACCATCTGCCCCACGTGTGATGTGGGGGTGCCTGCGGGCAGGGAGTGTCTGTTGGTCCCCAAGTGGGGACGGGGGACCTGAACACAAGCGGTGATTGCCCAAGGATGAGCAGTGCTCGCTGCCTGCCCCTGGTGACCGAGGGCAAGTGACCAGCGACACGGGAGCTTGTGAGGAGGGTGTCAGTGTGACAGGGTGAGTCCACAGGATGCAGATAATTAGCCTTGTGGGTGATGGGTTTTAATCAGAAATGTTCAGCCGTCACCCACTGCCCCTCTCCGTGTGCCTTGGCAAGTCGCTGTTCCCTGGGGGAAGCAGCACACGGAATCCTGGAGCCCTTCCCCATCCCCCAGGCAGGTGGTCCCGGTGGCTCCAGGAGAGATGAGCCTGTCACTTGGCTGAATGCAAACACAAAACCCGCTCAGTCCATCAGTCCAATGAGGGGAAGAGCCTCCTTTCATCTACACTGAGCGTCCCTTGCCGGGTGTCCCATCCCTGGAAGTGCCCAAGGCCAGGTTGGACGGGTCTTGGAGCACCCTGGGACAGCGGAAGGTGTCCCTGCCCATGGCAGGGGCTGGAACAAGATGATTTTTAAGCTCCCCTCCGACCCAAACCATTCCCTGATTCTGTGACTGTCATTAAAGCCCAGCAGCCGCCTCGGGCGCGGTGCTGCCGGGTGGCCGCCACTCTTGCAGCCCCCACACCCAACTTGCCCCGGCGTCACTTTGGCGCTGGTGACCAGCTTTAATTCCCTGGCACGCTTGGCTGAGCACTCCCCACCCCCTTGCAACTGCCTCCTATTCCAGGAAGGCGCGCAGGAGCTTTTGCCTCACTTTTCACACAGCTTTCCGCGGCTCCAATGTCATTGCCTTGGCGACCGGGACGCTACTCCGGTGTAGTGCAGTAAATAACGTAGATCCTCAATCCCAGGCTACTCCTGTCTGCGGGAGACCTCCGGGGGAACTCAAAACGCAGGTAGGAAGGAAAAAAACTACCAAAGGAAACCCCTTGCTATGGGTATGTGTGAGTTCTCGGCACGACCCTCTCCTGAGCGCTCGATAACGCGGCTGCAAGATGATTTGCGGCCGCTTTGCTTCGTGGGCTTGTGGCACAACATTAAAGTGTCTTGGAAAGTTTGCTCCCAAGTGCCTTGGCTCTGGAGTTAAAGCACTTGCGGAGGAGGCTTGAACGGGCGAAGCAGAGGAGGGGCTGGATGCCGGTGGGATGCGGGGGCCGGCGGCCACAGGCAGGTCCCTGAGTGGGGCTGAGGCTGGGCTGCCGAGGAGGGAGGGGGAGCAGCGGCCTCAGCCTCCTGCCCCATCACGAGCCGCTGTCAGTGAGTGCAGCCAGAGAGGGTTTCTGTCCAACCTGCCTCCTCCTTGGAAAGCAAATCGTTGATAAGCTGCTGGACCCCAAGGAGGGCTCCTGAGATTCCAAGTGAACTGCAGGAAAGCTCACTCACTCACTCTCCATTGCTTTCACAAGCCTCATTTTGCAGGTGTGGATTTAACAGTCCGGGACAAAGGAATGATAGCACAGGGCAGCGTTGGCACCTTGGGACTGGCAGCATTTTTGCGAACATTAAGTTGTTTGCTGTGGGCTGGATGAGCCTGATGGGTCTCACTGTGCAGAGGAGAGAAGGTCCAGGGCCAGTTCCCAAGTCATGGAGCAGCTCCGTGGGAAGTCCTGCTCTCCCAGAGAGCCCTTAGGAATTAGTCATAGCCCTGTTACATCGGCTTTGGGCATTTATCTCCCTTTAAGGTGGCTGCAAAACGCTGCCGTGTTTCGTTCTAGGCTGCTGGAGGGGCGGGATAGCTGTGAATTTGTTATCTGCGAGTGATAACAAATACCGGGCATTTCTGAGTGCTAAACCGGAGCCCTAAAGTTGATGATGGGATCAGAGATGCTCCTTCCAGAGAGTGCAGAATCTCAGCGGGCAGGCAGTGCTCCCAGCAAGGCTGAGAGCCCATGGTGCCCCTCACCGTCCTCATTGTGACGAAAAAAGCTGAGTTTTAATCTTTCTAGTAATTTATTCAGGCTCAGGAACCGTGAGTGAAACACGGTTGGATAGACAGAGGTTCATCTGCTCTGCTTCTCCAGGGAGTTCTTCTCCCATATTGGGGTGGCTGTAAGGACCTTGGTCCGTGCTTTTCCTTCTCCCTGTGTCTCTGGGGCTGGGTTTTCCACAGCAGCGTGGAAAACTGAGAACGTGGAGCTTTTCCACACTAATCTTTGGAAATTATTTCAGCGGCAGTTCCCAGGGAAGTTTCATTGGCAGAAGGCACCGGACCCGGTGCGACCCCGCCGGGTCCCGCATCCCGGGGCTGGCCGCCCCAGAGGGAGCAGAGGTGGAGGATCGCTGCTCGCAGGCTTTCTGTCCCCGCTGCCGGGATCTTTTCCCGTGTGCAGTCTCCCTGCAATGCCCTGGCCAGCAACAGAGGGAAGCAGCAATCCAGCGAACGCCCGAGCCGGCTCTGAGTGCGCCTCTCCCAGTGAACGCCGGCAAATCCCGCCGGCAAATCCCTCCGGCAACCCTGGATCCCAGCACCAACCCCCTGGTTTGCACATTTTGGTCTCTTTTCCTCTAGAAACCTGCAATAAATCCAGTGCAGGTCCCTCCCGAGCTGTGCCAGCCGTGCCAAGCATCCACCACTGTCTCCCTTCCACATCGAAGCAGAAGGGATGGAGATTTCCTTGCTGGACCCTTCCCTGGGCGAGGAGATCTCCACTTTAATAAGTAGTTTGGGGTCTCTGGAGGTGATAATTAATCCTCCTGGTGGAGTCTGGCTGGAGGACTCTTGCTGGAAGAAGTCAAGGATGATAGCCCAGGTCTTCCCTTTGGTGTGGGGAGCTGGTGACAGCAGGGAGCTGACACAGGGCAGAGGCAGAAGAGGCTCCAGACTGGGTGGGGCAGGGAGCTGAACCTGGGCTGTGGCTGGTCGTGAACTCAGCCCCAGGTGCCATTTACTCATCCTTGGGAACGGGAATTGCGCCCAAGCCATCAGGAATGCTTCCAGAGCAATGCAGAATTAGGCTCTAAGGCTCTTCCCAGTTTAATTTTGATGCGCACAAAGAGCTCCCACTGCTTCCCACCAGGTGTCTTTTCCTTCTGCAGGGCCTCACCACCACAGAGCTTTCCCAGCTTCCCAAATGTGAATGTCTCCACCATTCCCTGCATAACAGGGCTCTAAATGGCACCTCCTTCCAGAGGGGATTTCACCAGCACCAGGCAAAATTTGGGGAACCCTATTTGAAAGTAAATTGGTCGGTAAATTCTTTACCAACCCAGGTGCCCGGTGCCAGGCTGTCACTCTTGCTGCAGAGGCACTTTCCCAGGAGGAGCAGGGATCAGAGCAGCAGGGATGTGCCTTGACAGCACCACCGACTCCAGCTTCCCTTTGTGCCACCTAGCTCAGAGCTCAAACATGAGAAGAGGCTGGTCTGGCTTTGCACACTCAGCCTGTGCTTTGAAAGAGTGAAAGGGAACTTCCAAAACGCCCTTAAAATAGTCAGATTTCTTTCCTTTTGAAAACGAGAGCAGCCACGTGGTTAGAGCTGGTGTCACCCGTGATGACCACACAGCCGGGGCGGTGCGGAGGTGCTTTCTCCTCTGGAGGAAAAGGCCTGGCTACTTCCTGAAGCTGCTCTGGGCCAGGGAAAGCAGCATGGAAGAAGGGTAAGGCCACCAGCAGTCACCTGCATCTGTTCTAGGCTTTTCCTCCTCTCAAAGCTGCCCTGTAGGTCCTTTCATTTCTCTGTGTGTCACACGTGGGATGAGGAGGGACGGGAGGACACCAGGCTCTGCCTGTTAGCTGTCCCTGGCATGGGACCTGTGGGGAATGAGCCCTCCTGTGCCCTCCTGTGCCCTCCTGTGCCCTCCTGTGCCGTGGGAATTCCTCCAGGCAGGGTGGCTGCGGATGCTGTGTTTTGTAGAAATCAGCTCACGGGATCTGCTGACGGGGAAAGCTTCCCTGCTTTCATTTTAACTCCCTCCCCTGCAGCCACCCGGTCTCCAGCTGAGTCAGAGGGGCCCGGGCCACCCCGAGCATCCCTCACTCAGAGAGCTCGGCTCGGCAGCTCAAGCCCAAAAAGCAGGAATTTTCAGGTTTTCACTATGAGATGTCGCGGCTGGGACGGGACGCTGACACCAGCGGGGGTGAAAGGGGCAGCCAGATGTGCCTGGGGCGTATCCGAGTCAGCCAGGGCAGGGGAGAGGGCCTGCTGCTCACTATGAGATGGCGCGGCTGGCACGGTACGCTGACACCAGCGGGGGTGAAAGGGGCAGCCAGATGTGCCTGGGGCGTATCCGAGTCAGCCAGGGCAGGGGAGAGGTCCTGCTGCTTCCAGGGAGTGGGTGAGGGAGCAGGAAGATGGTTGCCCATCGAGGCAGCACGAGGCTCAAGATGGCTCCGTGCAACCTCCGGCTCCGGCTGCTGGGTCCGAGAGGTTCTGGGCACACAGGGAGAGCTGGGCTGGGCTGCTTTCCTTCCATGCCTGAGAGACGCCAAGAATCCTTGTGCAGGGGCGAGGGGAATGGACTGGACTGAGCATGGCTCTGGTTGTGACTGTGCAGCAGCATCCAGGAGGCTTTGGCTGAAAAACGGGTTCATTCCACTGAGCTTGGGTCACCCCTGCCTGCTGCCCTGGCCTGCACTGCTGGGGGTGTGGGCACTGTCCCCCATGATGGCCCATGGGGGTGTCCTGTGTGTCCCCAAGATGGCTCTGGGGGGCTCTGGTCCTGTGTGTCCCCCATGAGGGACACTGGGGTCTCTGGTCCTGTGTGTCTCCCTGTGATGGGCCCTGGGGGTCCCTGGTCCTGTGTGTCCCCACGATGGCTCTGGAGTTTCTGGTCCTGTGTGTCTCCATGATGGCCCTGGGGGTCTCTGGTCCTGTGTGTCCCCCACGAGGGGCCCTGAGGGGTCTCTGGTCCTGTGTGTCCCCATGATGGCCCTGGGGGTCCCTGGTCCTGTGTGTCCCCCACGATGGCCCTAGGGGTCCCTGGTCCTGTGTGTCCCCCACAAGGGGCTCTGAGGGGTCTCTGGTCACCTGTGTCCCCCATGAAAAACCCTGGGGATGCCAGTCCTGTGTTTCCCTCACGATGAATCCTGGGGGTCTCTGGTCCTGTGTGTCCCCCACGAGGGGCCCTGAGGGGTCTCTGGTCCCTGATGTGCTTCTGGGAGCGAGTTGGGATTGAGGAATTCCCGCCCTTGGCTGGCTGATTTGCTGGAGTGAGATGGCACGGCACAGCGTGGCACGGCATGGCATGGCATGCTGGCAGTGCTAACCCTGCTGTTTCCCTTTGCCCCCAGAGTGATTTATCCCCTGTCAGACTCCCCCGCTCTGAAGATGTCCCAGTCGTCCGCAGCTGACGAAGGCACCACGTTCGAGCACCTCTGGAGCACGCTGTAAGTGGGGTGTGAGCGTTCCCCATGGGGGTGTTCGGAGGCAGCTGTGGCTCTTTGGTGGCTCTATGCCAAAGGCAAATTTCCTTTCGCATCCTCTGCTTTCCACAGACGCCTTTGCCACCTGACAAATTCTGCTCCCAGGTCCCAGACTCTCTGCCCAGGGATTCCTTTTGCCAAACAGCACGGCACTCTCTGTCTCATGGGTAGCTCCCTCCTGGCTGCAGGGCTCCAGGGCAGCATGGGGATGGTGTCAGGGCCAGAGCAGAGCTCCCCTCAAGCTGGGACCCTTAATTCCAAAATTAAACATCTTCCAGCCCCACCAAGACATTTGTAACTCTTCTGGCCCTTAGGCCTCATGCCCTAATCCAGCAAAGGAGAAGGACTGTGCTTCATTTTGTCTTCTTCCTCCCTTGGTCCCCTCATGTGAAGACATCCCAGGGGGACAGATATGCTGGAGCAGCTGGGTGGATGCAAAATTTCCTATATTTCTGCTTGCTTTACCTGCCAGGTAAAGCCTGCTCTGCCATGTGGAAATAAAAGCAGAGGATGGAGGAAGAAGTTGGGAAAGGGACACGGTCTGAGGGGACAGTGAGTTGCTGGTAGGGGGGTGGTAGGGGTGGCACAGGCTGCGTTGGAGAGCTGGGGAGATGACTGTGCCCTCACCTTCTCCTCAGGGAGCCAGACAGCACCTACTTCGACCTCCCTCCAGCCAACCCCACCGGCAGCAACGAGGTCTCCAACCGCACAGAGGTCACGATGGACGTGTTCCAGATGAGAGGCATGACTGACTCGGTGATGGTGAGTGTGCTCAGACAGCAGGGACGGGGACCTGCACCAGGCACAGACTTGATTTCCCTGCAGGGGTGGGCTGGGGGCTCTGGGGGGAGGCTCTGGGGTGTTTGCTGGTCCGTAAACCGAGCCCAGCCTTGCTGGTGCAGCACTTCTGGCACTGGCACAGGGTCTGGTCACCTGTAATCGATGGCACAGGGCTCTGGTGCAGGGTCTGGTCACCTGTAATCTCAGGGGTCAATAAAACCGTGACTATTTATTGTTGGGTAACATCAGTGCAGGCAGCAGCGGGGGCTCGGAGCTCTGGGGGAGTACCAGGACAGGAGCCGAGCGTCATTCGCTCTGGGACAAACGGTGTGGAGTAAAAGCCATTTGTGAGCTGCTGCGGGGGCAGAGCTGCCGGAGGGGCGCGCCGTGCTCCCAGCTCTGCTCCCACCACAGCCGCCGCGTGCCGGTGCCCGTCCTGCGAGAAGCCTTTGCTTCTGCCTAAGACAAAGTCTTGGAAAAGCATCGCGGGCGCGCGAGACATCCCGGCCGCTTGCGCGTGTTCGGTGGCTCCCGGGAGCATCCCTGAGGCTGCCCTGGCTCTCCGCTGCATCTCCCTGCGGAGAGACGCTGTTTCCCTCCAGAAAGCCGCCGTTTCCCTCGCTGACAGCTTGCCTCCCCTCCCCCAGCCCCTTTTCCCTCGCTTTCCGCTCGTTTTCCCTCCCTTCCCCGGCCTTTCACAGCGGGCAGGGGCTGGGCAGAGCGCTGCTAATCGGGGCTGTGCCCCTCGCTGAGCGAGCCCTCGCCTTTCCCCTCGCTCCCGCTGCAGCCTAAGCCGAGCCCGGCGGGGCCGGAGCAGCCTGGCTGGC
>NW_008240039.1:3492841-3493444 GCF_000691975.1 Corvus brachyrhynchos
GTGCTGGTGCTCTGTGGCTGCGAGCACGGCACCCCAATGCTCTGCCAGGCATCTATCCCTATCTGTTCCTGCCTATCCCTCTAGATATCCATCCATCCATCCATCCATCCATCCATCCATCCATCCATCCATCCACACATCCATCCATCCATCCATCCATCCATCCATCCATCCATCCATCCATCCATCCTCACCATGGATGCGTATCTGTCCATCCAGATAGAGACAGCTCCGTATCTCCCAGACACGGAGCTCTCACAGAGTCACAGCACTGCCTGCTCAGGGCAAGGGTGGGCACCTCCGTGTGCTGGTGACAGGTGCCAGCCCAGCAGGTCTCCAGCCCCGTGCGGCTGGAAGAAGCTTTTGAGAGCGGGATGCGGGCAGGTTTGGTGGTGGAGCTGGACCCCCGCTCTCCCTGCAGTGGGAATGGTTGGTATCGCCCAGTCCATCACTGGGCAAGCTGGGGCCTGCCCTGTGCTTTAATGAATACTCATGAGGGACAGAAGGGGTGGGCCCTGTTTTGTTGTTGGATGCAGCGAGTTGACAGAACTAAGGGAGATGAAAAAAGCAAAAAAGCCAACAGACGGCGGCACACGGGTGGCC
>NW_008240039.1:3501117-3504197 GCF_000691975.1 Corvus brachyrhynchos
CATTACACCACGGTAGGTGCTGCTTGCTGTGGGTGGGGGTTGCCTTGATGCTCTGCTTAGAATTATCCTCTACTGCTGGGGCACCTGCTCTGGCTCTGCCTGCCCAGCCTGGCTGCTGCTGCCCAGGATGCTCAGGGGTTGTCCCAGTGCACACCCATCCCCATGCTACAGCTGCACGGAGGAGCTGGGGCTGGTCCAGCCCCGCTCATGAGCCACGAGCCGTGTTGGTGCAGGATGCTGCAGCCTCAGTGATCGGTCACTGTTCCTCTCGCTTTGCCCCATCTGGTGCTTGCAGAGCCCAAGGTGTGATTTGAGCCTCAGGTGCCAGGGGTGCAGGCTCACCTACCTGTGTGTACCCAGGTGGGAGGGATGTCAGCTGGAGCATCCATCCGAGGAACACCTGGAGGTGCTGGACACCACCAGCACCACTTTGACCTCCCCAGCCAAGCCCACACCACACTCCTGCCTCCCCTGGCAGGCTTCCTTTCCCTGGTGGGGATCCCTGGGAGGGTCGAGCGGGTGAAGCAGGACCTGTGCTGCAGGTAATACATTCCCAGCCCTGTCCTCAAGCGCTGAGGTTGTTTCCTTAGGGAAAGGGGGTTGTGTCTGTCCCTGGCATTCGGAACAGTCCAGCACAGGCACAGAGGCAGTTGGAGATAGAAGGAAATCACTTCATTCCTGGTTTTTACCTTAAGTGTGTTGGTACCAAGCCCATGTGTCCCGTTGTCGGGGCTGTTCCGTGGGAGGTCGTTGCTGCAGTTGTGTGAATAATTATTCCTGTGTGTGTAGGTACATATTTACAGACACACACACACACACACACCTGCCTTCGATTGGGCTTTTAGGGAAATGTTTCCATAATGTCATCAATTTTGAACAGCAAGTCCATCGTTTTGCCCTGCAAATGATGCACCTGACTCTGGATGTCTATGCCAGCAGATTCCCAAAGCCCAAGCACTCAGGATGCTGCCTCTTGCTTTGTGCTAAGGCAGCCCAGCTCAGGGCAGCCAGCCTGGCTGGCAGAGGTGATACCCTGGGTCTCTTATCTCATCATTCTTCCTGAGGGAAGGTTTCCTCCCATGCAGAGCTCAGGATGCTCCATTCTGTGGTGGGTCCCCATTCACTTGCCCATTTACAGCCACAGGCTTCAGCCATGAATGGTCCTGGCTCTCAGCATGAGAGCAAAACAGCTCAGTCCTGATACTCCTGGATCATCTGGGCTGTGTGCAGCCCCATTCTGCAGCAATCCCTTTTCCCTTGCTGCTGTTCTCGTGGTTGATCCCTGAGCTTTGCCTGTGCCACCTCACTGCTCCCCACGGCAGCTGCATTTCCCAGTTGGATGGCAAGAGCTTTCCTAACGTGCCTGTTTTGCCAGAGTTTCTCATAAGTTTTTCTCCAGGTGAAGCCTGGATTAAGGAAAGCTTGGCTTGTCTTCGGCTGGGCTATTTATAGAGCGGTGAAGAGGAATAGAGGGATTTAGGCACATATTTTAGGGGAGAAAATGGTTGGATGTGTAAAAGCAAGCCAGATCTTGTTCAGCATTCCTCCAGTTAGTCACAGGCTCCAACGACCTTGTGAGAGATGCAGGCAACAGGAGAACTTCCCTGGAGAAGGATGATTGCCTTTAAACCATTCCACATCGTAGAGGGTTGGGTGAGGTTGGGATCCCAAGTTAAAACACGTCTCCTGATTCCTGAGCCGTGAGCCTTGCTGCCCTTTGGAGAAGGCTGAGCCTGCTGGCTGTGCCTACGGCTGCTTCCACAGCTCCTGGCTTCCCAGAGCTGCCCCAGTGGGTGCTGGGGACAGGGACAGGACAGTCCCTGCCAGGCATGAGGGCAGTCAAGGGGGGCTGTGTCGCTGCTCCAGTGCAGGGAGCGAGGATGACGCACGGCGATGCACTGGGCACTGCGCGTGGTCACCAGCACTGCCACTGCCTCGGGGCTGCAGGGTGAGAGCAACCCCTGAGCAACTCGGGAATTGCAGATTTCTGGGGGAAAAAACCATTCCACTTGCTCTGAGAAACAGTTGTATTTGAGTCTGATTTTCCAATGAAATGCTAAGGTCGCTTTAGCCACACGGCTCTTGGGAATGTCGCTGTGCTTGGGCTGTGCCTGCGGGTAAAGGAGCTGCCAGCTCCTATTGGAAGAATCTGAGAGTAATTGGTCAGAGGAGGAATAAGGAAAAAATTGTAAAAAGTCATGATTTGGTCCAACAGGTCTGGAATAAGAGCCAGGACCTGCCTAAGTGGGTCCGTTTGCCCTGTGACTTTCCTGCAGTGCGCTGCATCGCAGCCGCGTGCTTTGTAGGTTTGAGGTTTTCCCCAAATTAGAGCAGCATCGGGCCCTGGGAGCAAACATCCCGCTGGGAAACCAGCTACAAATCACTGCTCGGGGCTGGCTGGCTCAGGGCAGCACTCCCGGGAGCGGTGTGTAGGTGTGTGTCCGTGACCAGCGAGCACACGAGGGACAGCTCGGAATACAGGACGGCCGCTCGGTATCGCCGTCGCGATGGAGCGATGTCATCGCCAGGGACTGCTGCTCTCCTTGGCAGGGTGGCCTCGCCGAGCTGTGACACTCTGGCTGCTGGAAGGGACACCGTGGAGAAGAGCCCTGCGTGCAGGACAGGGCTGTCACTCCCTGCCTGCAGAGGGACATTTCCCACACCTGAGCAAACCCCACAACATCCCTGTCTTCTCGCCGCTGTCAGAAGCGTGGCTTCCCCAAGGCAGGTGCGCTAGAAATCCGGGGTTGTGGCACCTCGCTGCCTCCAGCGAGGATGGAGCAGCTCGAGGGGGGTGATTTAAGCACACGGAGTTTATCCCTCACACAAGTGGTGACCTGTCGGAAAACCCGAGCCACCCAGACCAGCTCTTTTGGCTCCCCTCCTGCACGCTGGCCCTTTAAGGAGGCTGTAACAGGACACCCCAGCCCTGGAGAAAGGTGGCTGAGGTTTCCCTGTCTCTAAACTGGCTGGTGTTTTCTTTTTTCCCTCCTCCCCTTTTCCCTTCCTCCAGTCCCAGTTCAATTTGCTGAACAACAGCATGGATCAGAGCATCGGCAGCGGAGACGCGTACACCAGCC
>NW_008240039.1:3504666-3505564 GCF_000691975.1 Corvus brachyrhynchos
CTGGGATGTCACTTCTCCCGCCGCAATTCCCTAAACTGTGGGTAAATGTCCTCCGAAAAGAAATGTCCTGGGGAAGTACCTGCCTTGTTCTCACGGTGCTTCCCGGCGTATTTGCCAGCGGGTGCTGTCAGAGACGAGGCTCGTGTCTCCCAGCTTCGCTGTAAGTGCCTGCTTGTCATTTACAGTCTTTCTCCATCCCGTACTAGACGAGTAATGTAATCCCTGCAAGTCACAGCAAATAAGAGAGCGGGCTTTTAAGCGCAGTAGGTTTTGATGCACAGAGGGATGACTGCACAGCTCCGTGCTGTCTGCTCGGGAGCCGGGATGCAGCTTTGGTCCACGGCTGCTCCGACCGCCCTCCTGCTGCCCGGCACAGGAGAGCTCTGCGAGCAGGGACCCAGGGACCGGGCAGAGCGCTCGGGGGCTGCTTTGCTTTTTGTGGCAAAAGGTGCTAAATTCGCATCCTTGCTACTGGCTCAGCGCAGCGTTTTTAAGGAGAACCAGCACTTGTGGCCGGTGCCGGAGGCATTCCCACAGCGGGTGCCTCTGGAGTACCGGGGAGAGCCGCTCACCACGCTTGAGCCGGGCGGGTTTTCTCCTCCGGGAAGCACTGGCAGAGCAGGAAGGTTGGGGCGGGACGACTGACACACCGCAGCAGCAGCAGTTTCCTCCGGGGCTGCGGTTTGACACTGTCATGGAACGGGCAGAGCAGCCCAGCGATGTTTAAGCCCCGGGCGTGATAATGACCTTTGTTTGCGGAAGGTGACGTGTTTAATTGCCAAGACGGTCCTTCCTGCGGGAGACAGAAAGCATCCTTGGATGCTGTCGTGCAGGGACACCCCGGGCAGCGGCCGGCGAGATGCTCCCGGTTGTCCTGGGGAGGATGCAGGAGGGGACG
>NW_008240039.1:3505822-3507712 GCF_000691975.1 Corvus brachyrhynchos
GGATGTTGCTCAGGGATGCATTTCATTAGGAACTGAATAAACCAGAGGTCCTCGGGCAGGATGTGACTCCAGCCCACTCCTATCCCTCCTGGGGGATAACTCAGTTACAGGTAAAGCTGCACAGGGAAGGGAGGCATTCCCGTGCCACTCACGCGTCCCAATGGAAACCGAAACAAGGCGCTGCAGGGTGTCTTGTCCCGACATGCTGGGATGGGGACCAGAACGTGTCCGACGCTCGTTTGTTTGCCACTGTCCCCAGCTAGGAGTGCCGGGGGATGGCTTTGGGATGGAGCAGATGCAGCGCAGCAGGGCTCCCCTCCTGAAAGCCATCCCATTCCCCTGGGATCTTTCCACGGTTCTAACTAAAGGGAGTTCAGGCTGTCCCTCATCACACTGTGCTCCTGGAACTGCCGTGTCCCACTGGGAGCTCCTGTCCTCACCAGGACAGCATATGGCTGTTTTTCCCACGCCTTTGAGGGAGATCAGGGCAGGCACACGATGCCAGGAGAGCAGCTGGACCCGGGAGCTGCCCGGAGAACACGCTCATTCTAGAAGTGGCTGGGAGCATCCGGGGAGGATGCGCCCACCAGCCGGGGCTGGGAGCCATGGCTGCAAGGAGGGGTCTTAGGAAGGGTCCACAGTGAGGATGTGAGTGCCTGAAGTGACTTTAACACTTGGGAAGGCAGTGAGAGGTGTGTGGCCCTCTGAGCCACCATGCCGGGGTGGCTGCATCCCCCAGAGCAGGTTGGCTGCAGGGCCAGTGCCCACCTGTGCTGGAGCTGAGCCTTGTGGGCAGCAGCAGTGGGTTGGCAGCATCTGGCACCCTGGAAAGCACAGGGGACGTTTCATTTGAAGCAGTGATTCCTGCAGGATTGCCAAGGTGGGTGCAGTGTGTCCGGCTTGCCACGGTACCATGTGAGGAATGGTCCTGCTGCGGTGACAGCTGGTGTCACTCCGTGTCCTCCTGGCTGGGGCTGTCACAGGCATGGTCAGTGCTGGAAGATGAAATTGCTGCCTTCCTCCCACTCACCGTGAGCTCTGCAGCGCCACTGCCACACCTGAGAGTTCGTCCTGGTTTAACGGGGAAAGGAGCTCAGCAAAACAAATGTGCTCCATGCTGTCAGTGAACACACAAATAATGCTGGATGGGACAGCGTGAGCCTCCACAGGAGGTGGGAGCACACATGGAAGATAAGGAAAAGCCATTGGCAGATGCAGGCACTTGGGAAGGGAAGGTAAATGTCCGGTCAGTAGGGCTGGGGACAGAGAGGGACATGTGACAGCGCAGTGATGGTCACACCAAGCACAGCAGCACCGACTGTCCCGGTGCTCTGCAGGACACGTGTGGTTTGGGGCAGCATTTGGGAAGAACCAACCCAGCCTGTTCCTCCTGCAGAAGCCTCATGGCTTTCGATACGCTGAGCTTCGCTGTGCCCAATAATTTATGCCAGGATGGTTGATCAATTTCCACCAAGCATTGACCACAAGCTCGGCAGAGCCAACATGCTGAGCAGAAATTTGGAGCTTCCTGCACTGGAAGGAGTCTCAGCTGAAGGTTTCCTGCAATCTGGGGTTGAATCATGGAGGATCTGGCCACAGAGGAATGGACAGCTGGTGAGCAGGCAGTGCCAAAGCAAATGGTTTGTGTGAGTCACCTTGTCAAACAATCCAGCATCATTTTTTCATATAATCATGAGCTTTGGCTGATGGAAGTGTGTAGCCCAATGGCCTCCTGGTTTTGAAGGGTTTGGACTTGAATCCCTCTGGAACATGTGGCATTATCCATTCTCCCTCACTTAGGAGAGGAGGCTCCTAAGGACCAGGTGAGCTGGCCACTCTGGGCAAGTGAGCTGGACAAGTGCTTGCTCTGCAGGGCTGGGCAAGCCCGCG